>NW_005369967.1:177619-209041 GCF_000412655.1 Myotis brandtii
AATAATGTCTTTTTAATATGGTTGGAAAGGAGGGCAGATTGAGGACAAACCATTAGGAAGCTAGGTGAGAGGCGAAAAGAGTGGTTTTCAGGTACTAACTATAAGAAAAAGATAAGTACAAATAATTTACATATTACATAACTAATATGGATAATTAAAACCTGATGGAAATGTATAAGAAATTTTGTTGTGAGTCATTTTGTTAGTTATACTAGTTAATGAAAGAGTAATATCAGAAATGCTCAGCTTCTGTGTTTCTTTTGACAATTGCTTTACCTCCTAAGAACACTTTTCTTTTGGGTTTTGTCTATGTTTGCTTCCTAGAAAGTTTGACTCTACTTTTTAGGAAATCAAGTTATATCTCTGTAGTACTTCTTCATATGGACCTCAGCTTAAAGTATTCACATAAAACTTCATCTAAAGTGACCAATGAGTTGCTTCAAGTCATAATTTTACACTAGATGTTCAGGAGACTTACATTTTAATGAGTCTTCTTTTTTTTTAAAGTGTATTTTTATTGATTTCAGAGAGGAAGGGAAAGGGAGAGATATAAAAGTCAATGATGAGAGAGAATCATTGATTGGTTGCCACCTGCACGTTCCACACTGGGGATTGAGCCTGCAACCTGGGCATGTGCCATGACCTCCTGGTTCATAGGTCAACGCTCAACCACTTGAGCCATGCTAGCTGGGCTTTAGTGAGTCTTTGCATTGGTACTTTTAGCCCCCAAATCTTTTTGTCTCCAGCATCCACTTTAATAACTCTTATGGGTTAAGACACTCTATTTTTAATATCTGTAGTTCTTTTCATTCTCAGAAACTAGGTCACCAGGGTTATGTCATTGTTAATGAAAGGGTATTATACACTTTTTTTAGGAGCACACTTGGACTAAGTGAAGCTAAAACATCTTAGAAATTGTTGCTCTGCTTTAAATACTCATAGGATATACTTTTGCATATTTTAAACTCATTCCATTTGCTAATACAATAATATTGTTTATCTCTGGGAACTTTGGTTATTCTATTGTGTTATTTAGAATTCACATATATTATTAAAACTTTCTAGTAGGTCTTTTACTGACAGCCTCTGTCTGACTTCTCCTTTAAAAGGTGTCTTCAAGCTCTGGCTGGTGTGACTCAGTTGATTGGATTTGTTCAGTACCCCAAAAGGTGGCAGGTGCAATCCCAGATTGGGGCGCATGTGGGAGGCAACGATCTATGTTTCTCTCTCACATCAATGTTTCTCTCTCTCCATTTCTCTCTCTAAAGTCATTTTAAAAACAAAGTTGTTTCAATGATTTTCAGAAGTAACATTTGGGTCTTACTGGGACTGGAATTTTTGTTTCAATAATGACAGAAGCAGATTGGACTTTTTTCAAAGTTAGGAACAGTGGGATACAGAAGAGGAGAAAAAACAGACTAAATTTATATCATGCCTGTTTTATTGTGAAAAATAATCATAGCCTATGTACTTTAATTTTCTGTGGGGGTGGACGTTGTAGTATGAGCAGTTACGATAGGGGTGAATTAAGGAGGCATTGAGGAGACTATCTCCTAACATGACATTTCAATTATTTCCAAATGTAGATAACAGAGTGGTTATTACTAAAAATTTTTTTTCCATAGGGGAGTCTCATGTAACATTATTGGTATGTTCCTTACATATCCCAAAATATTGACATTGTTCGTGTTATAAGTAACCTTCTGGGTTACTATCTTCTTGATCATGTTTCTCTCTGTTTTAAGTGTGGGCCACAGATCCATAACAGTGTTGATGTAATTACATCACTTTTAGAATTCTGTTGGTTTTTTTTAACCAGAAGAAAACACACTGATTTTTTTTTCTTTACTCTTATAGAATTTTTATTACCAGTAATTATGCTTCCTTCCTGAATGATTTCAGAATGTTTTGGGATGGTATTGATAGTATTATTTTGTGATTAAGAGTATACACTCTTTTTTTAACTTTATTTTTATTGTTGTCTATTACAAATGTCCCCATTTCCTCCTACACCCCTTTGTTCACGTCCACCCAACCAAGAGTATAAGCTTTTAAACAAGACTATGTAGGTTCAGTTCTCAACTTTGCCACTTAATAGTTATGTGATCTAGAGCAAATTATTTTTTTAATATAACTCTTGCCTCAGTTTCCTTATCTGTAAAACAGGGATTATAAAATTATCTACTTTACAGACATCTGTTGAGGTTTAAATATTTTTGTAGAGAACAATGCTTACAAATACTACATACTGAATAAATAATAGTTATTAAATATTGGTTTATTTGTTCACTAAAATAGTATTTTTAGTAAACTTTAATAGACTCTAAAAGTATAAAAATTTAATAATTGTAACTTAAGAAAAATTTCTATTTAGTAAGTTATTTTTAGGCTGGAGTTTGTACTCCTCTCTCTCTCTCTCTCACACACACACAGATACAGCCTTTTCAAATTGTAATAGAACAGTGTTTTTAAATTTTAATGTGCATGCAGATTACTTGGGGATTTTATTAATGTGTAGATTCTTACGCAGAGTTTTTGGAATAGGCCTGAGATGCTGTCTTCTAACAAGCTTTTTAGGAAATCTGGATGTAGCTAGTCCTTACCATACCTTGAGTAGTAAAGTTATGGAATGTTCCATTAAGTGGTTTTTAGCCCTTCTGTCAGTACATTATAAACACTTAGATATTTTTTGTTTTTGTTTTTAAGTTATGCCTACACTCTATCTGAGACCAGTTAAATCAGATCTCTGGCATTAATATTCTGTGCATCACCATCATCATCGTTATTTTTGTAAAAAATATTCTAGGTCATTCTTATGTGTAAAAAGCATGAAGAGCTCTGCTTTGAAGGAGAGTCAGTAAACTAAGAAGCTCCATTTTATATCTTTATTTACTTTACCTTCAATCATTTTAAACACTTGTGGGAATGATGAAGCCTAGCTGGTCAGATCTTTTAAACTGGTTGGCCGTTATTTTGTTGCCTTGAAGTTTTCTTTTCATTAGACTAGACTAAAAAGTATGAGTCCTTGAACCTTTCTTCATAGATCCTATTTCCTATTGCTTTCATCATTTTTGAGATCTTTGGATTTTCCCTAATTTCTTAGTACTGTCCTGAAAGTAATTCAAACTCAATATAAAACTGCTTTAACAAAACTGAACAATGGCAGAGGCAGAAGAATAAAGTTCCTTCTACCTTTCAAACTCTGATTTGTATTGCTTAAGGGGGAAAATTTGTTTCAGACTTTTTATTGGCCTTTTCTTTATGTTTTTGGGGCTAAAATGTTTTTTACCATGGTATTTGTTTGAATATATTACTTCTTAGGTTGTGTTCCCTATTCCTTCTTTCCCAACTGTACTTCTTGCATCTATTTCCCATCTTGCACCTATTTTGGGGGAGCGGCAGTAAATATTTTTTTTCATGGACTGTCATGTTTTGGAAAAATACTGTTCCAGAGTGATCAAGTTCATGCTGAATTTTATTCCATCTAGCCATGATGTATCAGTAAGACTCTGGATAGGGAAACAATCCACACTAGATATACTAACAAAATTTAGGATAGACAATGGGTTTTATAGGTATTGGAGGGTTGAAAAAGCAAAAGAGGAACACTGGAGTAACACAGACAACAATTATAGAAAGCAGCAACCACCTGTAGGGCTGGGGGATCAAAGAAGATCTTGGAGTAGATTTGGAGCTCAAAGCCTCTGGAGGAGGTTACTGCCTGGATGTTGCTGATACTTCTGTGAGTGTCAGAAAACGCTGGTGGCTGTCGCTGGGATTGAGGGCCTATGCTGTAGCTATACTGACTGGGAAAAGCAAGTTTCTCCTTCTAGTGCCCTTATTGGTAGAATGAGAAAGCTAGTTGGCAAAAGAGAAAAATGGTTTCTAGACTTCTATTTTTAGCATTACTGAGCTGAGTATTATGGGTGAATTTGGAGCTGAGAGACAGTAGTCGAATAACCAGCACATACAGCCTTCTCCTCTCTGCTTACAAGATGGCATAGGCTTTTGTTTTTTTGTTTTTGTTTTTTTTGTCTCTTTCTCAGCGACTGGGATCTCACATGCTCTTAGTGTCTAGCATTTGGAATGAGAGGAATTATTATTATTTTATTTTTATAAAATATATTTTATTGATATTTTTACAGAGAGGAAGGGAGAAGGAGAGGGATAGAGAGTTAGAAAAATCAATGAGAGAGAAACATCGATTCAGCTGCTTCCTGCACACTCCCCACTGGGGATGCGCCCGCAACCAAGGCACATGCCCTTGACCGGAATCGAACCTGGGACCCTCCAGTCCGCAGGCCGACGCTCCATCCACTGAGCCAAACCAGTCAGGGCTATTATTTTAAAATTAACTTGTTTAGTTAATGTGATCTGGGAGCATGAGAACCACTTGCTCTAAGGTAACTGTCAGCATTTCTTAGGACCTGACATTTAATCATTAGATACTCATTTCTTTGGGTCTAGAGGAGTTTCTGTTTTTCAAGATACCTTATTTTAAAAAAACAAAGAAAAAATTGTGGCAGGAATAATGATGCTATAATCCAGAGGTTAAAGATTGGTTGCTTATTGGCCAAACATGGGCCTGCAGCGAGAACCATTTTTTGAACAGAATATTATACCTTCTCTCTCATTCTAATATTCTTCTTCCTGAAGAGCTTCTCAAATTTTAATATGTATATGAGTTATTTGGGGATCTTGTTAAAATGCAGATTCTGATTAAATATGTCTTAGGATAAGGCCAGAGATTCTGAATTTTTAACAAGCTCTCAGGGAAGTCTGAAGCTATTGGTCTCTAGACCAGACTTTTCTTCTCCCTTTCCTGCTTTGAGAACTACTGGTCTGGCTTGGAATCACTGTTGGACCTGGGTTTGGGTGGTTGATTGGTGAGTGATCATAAAGTTTCTTGCAAGTCCGCCTAACTTTCTAGAAATATTTTGAGCAATCTCAGTAGAGGTATTAATAGTTGTTTCTTTCCAGGTGGGAACAGTCCAGCATATGCCTGAAAAAGCTGACTTTTCTTATATAATTATGATGCTGTCCTAGATACAGAGTGGCAGTAATTGTGTATATGTTTTAGGGAAACTGACTAATAGGAGATAGGATAGAAGGACAATGAGCAAATCCATGCATCAGATATCTTGCCTTGATTAAAAGGGCTATCTGTGGATTTCAAAAATTGCATTTGGTTTGAATTTCATTCTACAGTTGACCCTTGAACAATGTAGGTGCTTGGAGTACCTAACCCCCATGCAGTCAGAAATCTGCTTATAACTTTTTACTCCCCAAAACTTTAGCTACTATTGACTGGAAGCCTTACTGACAGCATAACCAGTTAATTAACACATATTTTATATGTTATATGTATTATATATTTTATTCTTACAATAAAGTAATCTTGAGAAAAGAAAATGTTATTAAAATTGTAAGGAAGAGAATATACATTTATAGTATTTATTAAATAAATTCTGCATATAAATAGACCCATGAAGTTTAAACTGTAATTGTTATTTCCCTTCTTTGACACTTTCATATACTTAAACTTGTTTTCAAAATGTAGCGTCTTGTCTTGAGACAAATATATGGTAGTCTATCTTAGTGGGACTTTGAATGTAGCTCAAATTTATGAAGTTGTTAATTTTTCTTTGCATTTGGATTTTACTATACCAAGGCATATCTGATTCCATGAATAAAAAGTTAATCTCTTTTTCAGTTGCCATCCCTTAAGATCCTGTCTCTTCCCCCTCCCTCCACTGCTACTGGGTCTTTCCTTTTGTGTTTACAGAGATTTTCAAAGGTTCTAGGCACTTTTCTTTTTTTCTATTGATGCTTTATATGACTGTTATTCTTAAAATTTTAATTCAGTCAATGGATAATAATTCAGGCTATAAATAGAGCAATGATTGGTCTCTTTGTCAGCTGAGGTGAAAGAGTTAAAATGAAAGTTAAGGATTCAGGGAACTCCTAAGAAAAGAAGGGTGAAAAAGAAAGCTCAATTTTAGGATCCTAAACAAAGCATCTTGATTGGCATACAGAGACCCTTGCATGCACATAAATGTCCATATTTGAATATTTATAGAAGGTAATCTGTCAAAATTACTGTTATTTTAATTTGCTAAGCTTGGCTGATTGCTGCAGTTATATGTTAGTTGAATTCTAGATGAGGAACTGTAAATATGATCTGGTGTGGAACATGCTTTTTGTCCTTGAAGCTGTTTGGGATATTCCTGTCCTGTATCCTGTCCCTACCCTTTTTACAAAAAAAAATGTACAGTGGGGTCTTTTTGTATTACCTGATTCGTATTCCTATTTAGGGAAAAAAATGTAAGTGGGGTAATAATGGTAAATATTAAAGAAAACTTTTTTTTAAAATATATTTTATTGATTTCTTACAGAGAGGAAGGGAGAGAGATAGAGAGTTAGAAACATCGATGAGAGAGAAACATCGATCAGCTGCCTCCTGCACATCTCCTACTGGGGATGTGCCCGCAACCCAGGTACATGCCCTTGACCGGAATCGAACCTGGGACCTTTCAGTCCGCAGGCCGACGCTCTATCCACTGAGCCAAACTGGTTTCGGCTAAAGAAAACTTTTATAATTAAAAATAACCTGTTGAAATAACCTGTTGATATTGAGTGATCAAGAATTGTTTAAATAGAGTTAATTATTTGTCCTGTCTTTGTTTCAAAGGAGTTATCCCTGGAGAGTTCAGGGAATGGCCTTATCAGGTTTTATATGAGATACATAGTACTAGAGGCCTGGTGCACAACGTTTGTGCACAGGAGGGAGGGGATGTCCCTCAGCCGGGCCTGCACCCTCTCGCAGTCCGGGACCCCTCGGGGGACATCCCTCTTGCAGTCTGGGATCCCTTGCTCCTTATCTCCCACCTGCTCGCTCCTTACTGCTCAGCTTGTTGCTTCTTAGCAGCAGGCTCCTTACCGCTCGGCTCACTGCTCCTTAGTGCTGCTGTGGAGGCAGGAGAGGCTCCCACCACCGCCGCTGCACTCGCCAGCCATGAGCCCAGCTTTTGGCTGAGGGGCCGCTCCCCCTGTGGGAGTGCACTGTGTTGAGCGTCTGCCCCTGGTGGTCAGTGTGCATCATAGCGAGCGGTCGTTCCAGCCGTTCTGCTGTAATGGTTGCTTAGGCTTTTATTAATAGATGTTTCATGTTAACAACAAAGAAAATATATAAGTATAGATAATTAATATTACCCTTTTCTTTTGTCTCATTTTGAACAGTTGATTATTTCAGTGACCCAGATTCAAGCAATAATATCTTTCTTTGGAAATATCATGTGGTTTTGTCAGCATCTTATATTCTAGGAGAAGAAAGGTAAGCCATTTTTCACAGTTAATATTGAAATAACTTTGTTAATAAATCAAAATGTTTCTTTTTAAAAGTTAGGAATCCCTTTTCTCTTTAGAAACCACAGTATTGTTTATTAATGCTCTATCACTTTCTCAAAAGATTCCACTGAGACTACATTATTTCAGCTCTGGAAATGGTACACTGACTTTCTAAAATTATGACTTTTTTTGGAGCAGGACTACATTCTGTGCTCTATTTGCTAGGCTCCCTTGTCTCTTTTACATAGCCATTTTCACCTGAATAGTTTGTTTTTGCATATGTAACCACCCACATGATTAAGTCTTTTTTGGTTTTTGGTTTTGATGTTTTTTCTTTATCTCTTGTGAACTGACATAATTGGATTCATTTTGTTGGTTATTACTTTAGCTAGAAACTATGCCAAGTACTAAATCCTAGGTTTACTTAGATATTGACTTTGTTTTGGGGTTTTAGGAATATATTTTATATTTAGCAGATTAAGAGTGGAACTTTTCTTTTATAGCATTCTTTTCTATCTTTCACAGCATCCATCTTCCTTATTATTTGACAACTGTTTTTTGGGCAGATTAATCTTTTTTTTTTTTTTTTTTATAAATTTCTTTATTGATTTCAGAGAGAAAGGGAGAAGGAGAGAGAGATAGAAACATCAATGATGAGAGAGAATCATTGATCAGCTGCCTCCTGCTTGCCCCCCACTGGGGATCGAGCCCGCAACCCAGGCACGTGCCCTTGGCCGGAATCGAACCTGGGACCCTTCAGTCCGCAGGCTGACGCTGTCTCCACTGAGCCAAACTGGCTAGGGCTAATCTTTTTTTTATAAGAGCTTTAATATAATCTTTCACTTGTTACTGTGGTCACTTTTCCCACTTCTTTTTGTGACCATTCCCAAATCATCTCCCAGGTATCTCACTCTAATTCCTCATTATCTTTGTAGGGATAATTGTCCAAGTCTGTAGCTATCCTCTGGCTGAAGAGCAAGAATTATTAATTATTATTAATAATTCCTTAGGATGTTACCCTAGCTCCTAATTTTGTAATGGTTTACCATCTGTTCACTGTATAAAGGGCTCAGAAATGTCTGTTGTACCTAATGCATTATAGATGTGGAAATAATAAAATAAAATTTGCAAATGTGTAAAGTGAATTAATGCTAGTATTAGTTCCTTTGGGTTTGGCCATTTTCACATTCTTGTAATGTTTGAAGGCATATTTTGCAACATACTTTAAATTCCTTAAGGTGAATTAGATGTGTTCATCTTATTTAACCAGCATGCTTTTGGTTAAGTAAGTTAAAACTCAGTTGAATAAAATTTAAGTCAGTAATATAAAAAGCAATGAGTTGGCCCTGGCTGGTGGCTCAATTGGTTGGAGTGCCATCCCATGCACCAAAAAGATTGGGGGTTCAATTTCTGGTCATATATCTAGATTGCGGGTTTGATCCCGTTTGTGGTGTGTTTGGGAGGCACTGATGGATGTTTCTCTCTCTCTCTCTCTCTCTCTTTTCCTCTCTCTCTAAAATCAATAAACATATTTTCTGGTAGGATTAAAATAAAAACATTTTTTAAAAGTAATCATCTTTTACAGTGTGATATTGCAAAAAATTTTAGCTGTTTTTTTGCTATAAGAACAGATAGCACTCTACAGTGGATGAAGATTTCCTAAGGATATTAAATTTGACATAGGTTTATTCCATAATGATAGCAAATGTTGGGAATTTGGAACCCAAATGTCAAATTTCACATACAGATTTTCTCTTTCTACTGATTTTCCTCCAGAGGAAGAATCTCAAAATTTAAATTGTTTAAAAGGGATTATAATGCTACTAGAGGCCTGGTGCACGAAATTCTTGCACTCGGGGGCGGGGGGTGGTCCCTTCAGCCTGGCCTGTGCCCTCTCGAAGTCCGGGAGCCCTCAGGGGGATGTCCGACTGCTGCAGAGGCAGGAGAGGCTCCCACCACCGCTGCTGCGCTCGCCAGCCGTGAGCTCAGCTTCTGGCTTAGCGGTGCTCCCCCTGTGGGAGCGCACTTATCACCAGGGGCAGCTCCTGCGTTGAGCATCTGCCCCCTGGTGGTCAGTGTGCATCATAGTGAGTGACTGGTCGTTCCACCTTTCGGTCGATTTGCATATTAGCCTTTTATTATATAGGATTTTAGGACTTAACAGGCTTTGCCCTAACTGGTTTGGCTCAGTGGATAGAGCGTCAGCCTGCAGACCGAAAGGTCCCAGGTTCGATTCCGGTGAAGGGCATGTACCTTGGTTGTGGGCACATCCCCAGTAGGAGGTGTGCAGGAGGCAGCTGATCGATGTTTCTCTCTCATCGATGTTTCTAACTCTCTGTCCCTCTCCCTTCCACTCTGTAAAAAACCAATAAAATATATTTTTAAAAAAAAGAAACAGGCTTTATTTTTCTGCATATTAATTGAGCAGTAAGGGTAATCAGTGAATTGCAATACATACTGATAAATTTTTTTAAAGTCCTTAATGGAAACTTAATATTTAGGTGTTTATTTAGGAAATATTTTAATTTATAATAATGATTTCTACAAAATTTGATTGTTCATATGTTTTAATTGATTCAGAAAGAAAGAATGAAGTGTATTGATTAATAATTTGCATTTTAGCTTTATAAAAAGGTAAACACTATGATTAATCATATTTTAGGCAATTTGTATGCCATTGAGACAAATTGAGATTTGCATTTTTTCCCTCTCCTTAATCTCATAAGAGTGTTATCACTTTATCAGTAAATGTGAAGGTAAAGATTGAAAATGGAGATTTTTTGTGTGTGTGTGGTTTTCAGTTCAGCATGTAAAGAGCTTTTAGAAGTTATCACTTTGTTCTAACAACAAATAGGAAACTGAACAAACTGAAAACTCAACAAATCTTTGTAGGTGTGTCAGATGTTAGCGTAAGAAAACATTCAAACCTGTAAAGAATTTTTGTGAGTTATTTGAGCCAAACTGTAGACAATTTCCAGGAAGCAGAATCTCAACATATTGGGATAATGCTCTGGAGAATGGTGGTTTTTCATCTGTTTTTATAAATTACTATCAAGGGTGGAGATATAAGTGGGTTACATGAAATCCATTGGTGACAGATTAGGAAGGTGGGAGAAAGCAAAGTTGGGAGTGGGGAGGGGAACCTCTGGGATTGGATAAAAAGAAAAATGATAGACACATGCTTCTTTTACATAGGTGGGCATAGGATAGTTAACAGTCAATTAAAACGATAACAATAACAATGAGGCAATTTGTGTCTTGAGGGGTTCAGAAAAAGGGAAATTACAAGTTACCCTGACATTCCACAGGTATGTTATCGTAGATGCAAAAAGACAATAGGCTCAGTGAAGTTCGAAGTTGATCTTTGTCAGGGAAGATACTGGCCTAGGACATGACTACCCACTATAAACTGCTTTTTAATTAAAAGGTTTTAATGTCAGATCATCCTTTGTGGTTACTTTAGGTCTCTTGAGTTTGCAAGGCTGCCAAGTAGGCCTTCCCTGAGTTAGTCAGGTTAGCATAAGCATGTCAAGCACAAAGGCTAACTAACATGGGCCAAATAAAGAAGGTTTAAGTTTATGTGGGCCACTTAAAAACAAAAGCTTCAATTTTCATAGAAACGTAGGTTTATTTCTATAGAGACATGCTGAATACAATGGGCTGAAATAAATGAGTAATTGTTAACATAAAATAATATAACATTTTAATAAAAATTAATATTTTTTCTTGAACATTAACTTACCAGATACTGAATAACTGCACAAATTATTAAGTGTAATGCAAATAAACCTATTTTTCTTGTTCTCCGAAAGCGAAATATTTCCTGTTGTGCACACCAAACAAGTCAGTCCAAGACTAATGACGTGGCAATCAGCTGCCAAAATATTTGCTGCTAGTGTTAGTGGAGAGAAATGGTGCGCCTGTGTGTAAGGAGCGTAAGGGAAATGAATGCAACACGATTATAGTAATCAGTCATTAGCAAATGTTGTAGTTCGTTATTAATAATTATGTATAACAGGATATTGTAAAAATTAAGTTACAAAATTTTTATTAAAATATTTCTTACATACCGTTATATTGGCTGGGCCACAAAAATATTCATTGTGGGCCGTATGTGGTCCGCGGGCCATGAGTTTGACATGCTTGGATTAGCATGTGGCCCTTTTTGTCTGCTCAGAGAAGTGAGGTCAAAAGGCAAACTGCTACCCCTCAAATTGGAGAGATAGGTGAATACAGAGAACGGCAACTTACCCCAGCAGAAACCCAGGAGTGGAAACCTCTAAGGCCGTGGTCAGCAAACTGTGGCTCGCAAGCCACATGTGGCTCTTTGGCCCCTTGAATGTGGCTCTTCCACAAAATACCACGTGCGGGCGCGCACGTACAGTGCAGTTGAAACTTCGTGGCCCATGCGCAGAAGTCGGTATTTTGTGGAAGAGCCACACTCAAGGGGCCAAAGAGCCACATGTGGCTCGCGAGCCGCAGTTTGCTGACCACTGCTCTAAGGGAACCAGTACTGGGTAGGAAAACCTAAACTGTAATTGGTTAAAAACTCCAGGGGGACCCAGTAATAGGGGACTGCCACACTTTCATGGTTCTACCTCCAGGTCTTCACAGTTGAATATCAGAAAAACACTCTAGTGCTTTCTGTAGAGGGAAGCGAAAGTAACCATTTGGAAATATGCCAAGGCATTCTCTTTTTTTTAATAAGGTCTACCATCAGGAGAAAGTATTTTACCAGCCTTAACCTATTAGGGTGTTTTCAGAGCCTAACTGACCTAGAGAAAGGGAAGTACTAAACTCTAGCCAGTTCTAGCCATCTTGTTCCTCTTAATTGTGGGGGGTAGGAGTGAATGGGAGACTGTACAGAACTTATTAAGTTCACAGCCTGGGAGCGCAGGCTCACTAAAAGACTAAGACCTACTTATAGGATTATAGAAACTTCTCCCCTCATTACTAAATACCTATATAGTCTGTTTTACTCAGTGCATTTTATCTGGCTTTTAGTAACAACAAAAAATATTACAAAGCATTTAGCGAAAGAACAGTTTTTAAAGAGACAAAACAAGCATCAGAATCAGACTCAGATATGGCAGGGATATTGGAATTATTAAACCAGGAATTTAAAACAACTATCATTAATACGCCAGTGGCTCTAAAGGAAGAAATAGAAAACATGGAAGAACAGGTAGATAATGTAAGTTAGAGAGATGGAAATGCCAAGAAAAAATCAAGAAGAAATACTAGATATTAAAAACACTGTAACAGAAATAAAGAATGCCTTTTATGGTCTCCTTAGACAGGACACAGTTGAAGAAAGAATATATCTGTGCTTGAAGATATATCAATAGAAACTTCCCAAACTGAAAAGCAATGAGAAAGAAGACTGAGGAAAAACAAACAAACAAACAAACAAACAGTAAAAACATATCCAAGGACTGTAGGACACTACAGAAAGTGTAACCTATGCATAGCAAGAATACCAGAAGGAGAAGAAAGAGAAAAAGGAACAAAAGAGTTATTTGATGTAATAATGACTGAGAATTTCCCCAAATTAATGTCAGATTTCAAACCACAGATCCAAGAAATTCAGAGAATGCCAAGGAGGATATGTACCCAAAAAACTTCAAGTAGGCATATCACATTCAAACTGCAGAAAATCAAACATGCAGACAATCTTGAAAGAAGCTAGAGGGGGGAAATCTACCTTTTCTATAGAGGAGCAAAATTAATAATTAGTGATGGCGAACCTATGAACTCATTTTTTTGGTTGATTTTTCTTTGTTAAATGGCATTTAAATATATAAAATAAATATCAAAAATATAAATCTTTGTTTTACTATGGTTGCAAATATCAAAAATTTCTATATGTGACATGGCACCAGAGTTAAGTTAGGGTTTTTCAAAATGCTGACACGCAGAGCTCAAAAGGTTCGCCATCACTGAATTAGGGTTTCATGATTTATTAGACGACTGCAAACTGCTTGGCTGCTGAACTATGTATCCATCCCCGAAATCTTTTAGGGGTGATGAAGGAGGACAGTCTGTCTTCAGTAACTGCTTCTTGCTGACAAGGGCTATGGACCTTGCCTGTATAGCCTATGGAAGTCTCCTCCTGCCTGATCTAAGGAAGATAAGGGAATGGGATTTGAGACTGGAACTCGGAGGCCGTCAGCTGATTCTTCCAAAGTAGGGCTAGGCTGGAATTCCCAAAGCATCATCCTCTTATATGGAATTACTGCATTGTTCCAGAAGTGAAGTTGGTAGATTGCTTCATATTTCATTGACTCATTTATTTAGTCCTGAAAATAAGTCATTTCAGTTAAATTGTTGAGTCTTACTTCAGGAAGTGGTGATGCAGATGGGCTTCCAAAGTGAGACCTACATTGTGTAAACAAGCAAACAGACATTTAATAAGGAGTATGCCTTTGAAAATAAAAGCAAAATATAAAAGTTAATGATCACAGCAAATTATAAACCAGTTTCTGAGTCTATAAGACTGTTAGTCGAGAAGGGTTAAAGTTTCTTTTGCTGAAATGAAAGCAGGCAGTGACAATCTGATAGATCTTTTTTTTTTTTTTTCATGTTTTGATTGATTTCAGAGAGGAAAGGAGAGGGAGAAAAAGATTGAAACATCAATGATGAGAATCATTAATTGGCTGCCTCCTGCATGCCCCCTACTGGGGATCAAGCCTGCAACCCGGGTATGTGCCCTCACTGGAAATTGAACCCTGGCCTACTGGTTCATAGGTTGATGCTCAACCACTGATCCATACTAGCTGGGCTGATAGATCATCTTTATATGTAGTTTAAATATCTCTGGTGATGTCATCAGATGCTCAGGTAAATTTTATATGGTTGACACTGCATTAGTAGTTCTCAATAATTCCAAGTTAAAGGATGGGGAAAAAAATGAAACATTAGTTTGGAGAGTTGTAGCCAAATATTTAAGGGAACCAGAAAAATTCAGGGTCAAGTTCAGTTTATAGGTGAAAAATAAAACTTTATCTAGAGTCTTATATCTGCAACTGTTTATTATAGATGGTATTGAAATACAATTTTCTCCCTAAAATCACCCTCATTTTTATCAAAGACTAGGGGCCCGGTGCACGAAATTCATGCACTGGGGGGAGGGGGGCCCTCAGCTCAGCCTGTGCCCTCTCACAGTTCGGGATCCCTCGCTCCTTACTGCCCGCGTGCTCGCTGCTCCTTACCGCTCAGCTCTCTGTTCCTTAGTGCTTCCGTGGAGGCAGGAGAGGTTCCCGCCACCACTGCTGCACTCACCAGGCATGAGTCTGGCTTCTGGCTGAGCAGCACTCCCACTGTGGGAGCACACTGACCACCAGGGGGCAGCTCCTGCACTGTGTGTCTGCCCCCTGGTGGTCAGTGCGCATCATAATGACCGGTTGTACTGCTGGTTGTTCAGCTGTTCGGTTGATTTGCATATTAGGGTTTTATTATATAGGACTAGTGGCCCGGTGCACATTAAAAGAGGATTAATTAGAGGAAATATTTTAATATTGCTATTTGCCCTTTCTCTATAATAGAAGTGTCAGAAATGAAAGAAAATTAGTAAAATATATATGAAAATCTTCCTCCTGTCAGAGTCTGGGGCGCACCACGGGACCCAGAGTAAAGTCCCTGCCCACCCAAGTGCACCTGAAAATCGCGTGAGACCCAGACCCGGCTGGCCCTCCCACACCCAGTTGGGCTAGATCCAGACCCGGCCAGTCCCACCCTTGTCAAGCCCTGCCAGGCGGGGGGGCAGAGCCTCAGGTCCCCTGGCCCAGTGCCAGGGTGGGGAGCACAGCCTGAGGTCCCCCAGCCTGGGCTGGGGTGGGGGGCATGCCTTGAGGTCTCCCGTCAAGCCCTGCCGGGTGAGGGGCGCAGCCTCAGGTCCCCTGGCCCGGTGCTGGGAGGAGGGCACAGCCTCAGGTCCCCAGTCAAGCCCCATCGGGAGTGGGGCACAGCCTCAGGTCCCCCGTCAGGCCACGCTGGGCAGGGGGTGCAGCCTGAGGCCCCCTGGCCCAGCATTGGGGCAGGGGGATGCACCTTGAGGTCCCCGTCAAGCCCCACCAGGTGGGGGGGCGTGGCCTCAGGTTCCCCGGCCTGGTGCTGGGGCAGGGAGTGTGGCCTCAGGTCCCCTGGCCTGGTGCCGGGACGAAGGGCATGGCCTGAGGTCCCCTTTCAAGCCCCACAGGGCGGTGGGGCGCGGCCTGAGGTCCCACGGCCTGATGCCAGGGCAGGGGGGAGCAGCCTGAGGTCCCCTGGCCCAGCACCAGGGCAGGGTCACACCTTGAGATCCCCCGTCAAGCCCTGTTGGGTGTGGGGCGCGGCCTCAGGTCCCCTGACCTGGTCCCGGGGCAGGGGGCATGGCCTGAGGTCCCGTGTCAAGCCCTGCTGGGCTGGGGGCGCGTGGCCTAAGGTCCCCCGTCAAGCCCTGATGGGCTGGGGGCACAGCCTGAGGTCCCCGTCAAGCCCTGCAGGGTGGGGGTGCGGCCTGAGGTCCCCCGGCCTGGCGCCAGGGTGGGGGGCATGGCCTGAGATCTCCTGTCAAGCCCCATGGGGGGGTGGGGGCCGCAGCCTCAGGTCCCTGCTGATTGCTCGTTAAGGCTTGTTACGGGAACTCGGCCTCCGCTGTGGGTGCAGCCATCTTGTGTTACGGAAACCCCGCCCCTGCTGTGGGCGCAGCCATCTTTGTGGTGGAGAGATGGTCAATTTGCATATTCCCTCTTTATTATATAGGATAGGATAGCCAAACCAAGACTATTTACTGTATTAAGCCCACTTTCAATTTGGCCTGATTATTTGCATAAATATAACAAGAACAATAATTGATCACATAGGCCTTCTTAAATCTGCTTTGCTGGGATATCATAAGAAATCTCCAGATTGAGCTTTAATTAGCACCTCAGGGCAAAGAAGTTGCCACATAGTTGCCATCAGGCTTTTCCTGCAATACCTTTAAATTTGGGTGAATTTCTCAAGTTTGAGGTCCCTCCAAAAGTCTTGAGGTTCTTTCTCTGCCATCTCCCAGGAAAGCAACCTTTATTCCTTACTTGGAAAGACTGCCATGAACCATGAATTCCTAAAGCTTTCTGGTGACATCCAGAGTCCAGGCATGTCTCTCTCAAACATGATATTCCAGTCAAGTCTTGGTTAATAAAACCACAATTGGAAATCAGTTTTATGTGTCCTATTATGAAGAGAACAAATTCTTATTGGATTCATGCAAACAAACATATTGCTATGAAAATAATAAAAAATTAAGAGCTGCCTAATTCTGGAAGAATTAGGGAGAAAAATATAAATGCCTCAATATTGCTTATGAGGGTATAATTTACCAAATTGCTCTAGTGAAAAAATAAGCTTCCTTATTTAGAAAAAGAAAAGGTTTAAAAATAAGCAACATTTTGAACAAAGTCATAAAAATATTATTCTCAGTTCATTCAGTCCCATATAATAAATTTTTGTTTATTCTGATTATTTGCAGTAATTTCATGATTCCAGTTATTTCTTAGAGTTTTATAAATCTTTGTCTACTTCGAAGATATGATCTGCTTAGAAACCTGTACTTTTAGATTAAGTCAGAGTCCTTTTCATTGATCTTTTTAAGGATGTAACATATTTGCAAATGCATCGGAATAAAATAATGACTGTTCGTAAATGACAAAACTTAAAATGACATGGTTATAGGTCTGATTATAATGCAATTGCTAAGGGTCTTTTTATTTTTTCTGTAAGACATAACATTCCAAGATAACAATTTCTTGGTGAATAATAATTACTATGAAATGACATAGAAAAACACAAATCCCACATTTTTAGATTCAACACACAATTTCAGTGTATAAAGAACAAATATGTGAGATTTTACGATGCTGCACATGGCTCATCAGAGATGTGCATTGAGCATTGGAAACAATTTATAAATACCCCAATGTGTGAGCCACAAATATCACTGCCCAATATTCCCACAGGGAATGGTCACTCTTGGCTTGCCCAGTGTCACTGACAGGACTGCTGACTACCCCTGAGAGTTTAGTCTTTGAACTTGGCTCTGAATCTTTGCAACTTTCTCCCTAGGGCAGGCTGAAATCTCTGCAACATCCATTTTAGTTAAAATAAATGTATACAAATAGAACATAGTTATTATTCTTTTTGGCAAAGCTTTCCATATAATTTCAAGCATATCAAAATAGGCCTCATTAGTTTAAAAATTCTCTTTTGCAAGAAGAAAGAACAAATTCTTGAGGTATTTCATGGGCCCATTGAAATAATTCAAAGCCACTTATTGGTTTCAAAAAAGTCTCTTAAAATTCAAATTTTGGGAAGCCTGTCAAACAAACTTAACCGAGAGATCATAGCAAGAATATATATTGTTCCATAACATTCCTTTGGTGGAAGGGAACAGGTTCTGATTTTAAAATAGGCAATTGATTAGATATTCCTGCCATTTGTACAGAAGCTTTACTCCTAAGGAGAAGACAATTAGTTGGGTGTGGTTAAGAAGAGATAAAGTGGCCCTCAGTATCTACAAGGGCCTTATTGGCTTCCCCTTTTATGATAATTTCAACTTCTCCCAAAGTATTAGTAAGGAGAATGGGAAACATATTAATTGTAATAGGTTAGTATAGCTGGACTATATTCTCTATAAGTTAAATTCCTTTGCAAACACATCAGGGTCCCAGAGAAAGGAAAATACATAATAGCTGTTTCTCCTCGTCCTGAAACCAGTTTTTCTGGCTTTCTGATCTGTGCTCCTCCTGGGAGCTTCTATTTTGCAATTAAGATAAGCTTCCCATTCCTTCAGCTTAATTTTAGAGATGGCATTTTCTAATTTTGCATGCAAAAATTGATTTAGGCATCAAAAGAGCTACATTTTGGACATCTTAAGTTGATATCACTTCTAGTTAAATCTTCCCATTTCTGTAAGTACTTGCAAGTAAAGGCTTCCTATTAATTGTATATCTGCAGAAGTATTAATGGGGGCTAGGGTCTAGGCTTGGAGGTACAATTTCCCATATTGATATTAGTTTTATTTTGAGATCTGTAGAGTCTGAACAAATTTCTTTGGATATTATGTAGCGGGTTGAAAGTGTGCTATTTGTGGGTTGAGTTCCAAGGGGTTGTCACTTCCAGAGTTATCTCATATCCTCCTATGCATCTTGTATAATATAGTCATGAGGGCTCGGAGTGCTAGGTAACCAACCTTTATCTGTGCATCCTGAGATGAGTCAATTATTTAATTACAGTTGAGTTGGAATTCCCTATGGGGCTCCTGCATGTCATGAGGTATACCCTCTAATTAATACCTTCACAGAGATTCGTAGTCACCTGTAAATACCCAAGATTTGAGCTGGAAGGAGGAATTGTCCCTTATCTTCAGAGCCAAATGAGTACAGTCTCATTTATGTAGTAAAGGTTTTGTTCGGGTCCTCAGAAAGCAATTCCAATTGAAAAGCCAAAGTAAAAAACCAGCCAGCAATTTTTTTTATCCTTTCCTTAGTTATTTGAACCCTTATCTATTGCAGTGGTTGGCAAACTCATTAGTCAACAGAGCCAAATATCAACAGTACAACGATTGAAATTTCTTTTGAGAGCCAAATGTTTTAAACTTAAACTATATAGGTAGGTACATTGTTATTAACTTAATTAGGGTACTCCTAAGGCTTAGGAAGAGCCACACTCAAGGGGCCAAAGAGACGCATGTGGCTCGCGAGCCACAGTTTGCCGACCACGGGCCAGAGTATTGTTGGCAAATGGATTTCTGCTACCTCCCTGAGTAAGAGGTTTAAGCTATCTACTCGCTGGTTGGTGAGCAGTGTAAACCATCCTCTTTTAAGTCTTTGGTGTAGGGAAGATAGGATTTTGCGGTTTACTAGATGGCTATAAACTGTTGGGCTATTTTCCTATTTTGCTTGTCCTGACTTAGTAGCCTGTCGCATAGTGTTATTTGAAAGTGGACTTGGATTAATTATAAATTTATAATGCAAATTTTGGGGCCACCATTAAAGGGAAAAAAGAAGTATAAGTGATATGCTAAGGAGAGAAAATGGAATTATATAAATCCTCAATTAAAACCAAAAAAGACAGAAAAGGTATGGAAGATAAAAATAGCAACAAAGAACAAGGCCAATAGAAAACAATAACAAATATAGTAGATATTTACCAAAGTATATCAATAATTACTTTAAATGTCAGTGGTCTAAATACACCAATAAAAAGACAGAGACTGTCTGAATGGATGAAAAGGCTGGAGGAAGATATTCTGAGACAGTATAGAGCAGTGGTTCTCATCCTTCTGGCCCTTTAAATACAGTTCCTCATGTTGTGACCCAACCATAAAATTATTTTCGTTGCTACTTCATAACTGTAATGTTGCTACTGTTATGAATCGTAATGTAAATATCTGATATGCAGGATGGTCTTAGGTGACCCCTGTGAAAGGTTTGGTCGACTGCCCAAGGGGTTGCGACCCACAGGTTGAGAACCGCTGGTATAGAGACTTGGACCCAGCAATGGAATAATACCGTGTGGCCAGGAAGCCAAGGTAAGACAGGTGAAATGTGGGTAAACTGATTGCAAGAATCTCATCAGCCCTCTATTTCCAGCTAAAAAAAAGAAAAGAAAAAATGCAGAATTATGTCTCCCTTCTAATTGCTTGCTTTTCCTACCTTCACATGGATAATTCCACGAGCCTTCCTTTTTCATAATGCACACCTTTTTTTAAAAAAAGCCCATCTTTTCCTGCAAGGCCACTTTGTCCCCAGCTTATAAAAACAGCCAAACAGAGCTAGCTCCAGGAGCTAGTTGAGAGGACCTTCCTTTCCTCTGTGCTTCCTCCTTTGTGCTTAAGCATAAGCTTAATAAAAACCTGTCTGGAAATTTCTCCGGGGTTTCCTCTTAAGTTCTGTCTTGTGGAAACCAAGAACCCTAACCCCAATAACAATGCCATGCTACCACTAATCAAATGAAAGCTGGAGTAATTAGCTCTATTAATATCAGACAGAGGAGACTTTAGAGCAGTGATGGCGAACCTTTTGAGCTCGGCTTGTCAGCATTTTGAAAAACCCTAACTTAACTCTGGTGCCGTCTCACATATAGAAATGTTTTGATATTTGCAACCATAGTAAAACAAAGATTTATATTTTTGATATTTATTTTATATATTTAAATGCCATTTAACAAAGAAAAATCAACCAAAAAAATGAGTTCGCGTGTCACCTCTGACATGCGTGTCATAGGTTCGCCATCACTGCTTTAGAGTAAGGAAAATTTTCAAGGATACAGAGGCGCATTATGTAATGATACAAGGGTCAATTCTTCAAGAAGACATAACAATCCTTTATGTGTATGCTCCTAATGGTAGGTTATCAAAATATGTGAGACAAAAATCTGATAGAATTTCAAAGAGAAATAGATGAATCTGTTGATAACAGAATGGTACCAGGTGTTAGACTGGTGAAGTCAGACCGGAGCTTGGTTCAGCAGCCTCGGTACTTGAGTTCTGGCTAAGAAAGAATTCAGAGCCAAGACTCAAACTATAAGGGAAAGTTTATTTAGAAAGTCACAGAAGTTCTTCCACACTCTGGCCAGGGTGGAGTGAGTGTCCTTTCCCCATGGCCGGGGTCTTGTTTCATATATGCAAATAAACCACTTGTTTGGGATCCCTAACCTCCAAAAGAAAAAAGAAAGTCACAGAGGTAAAAGAAGTGAGTGGTAGAAGAAATGGGCTCAGGAAACAAGTTACAGAGGCAAAAGAAGGGCCCTTGGAGCTTAGGAGAAAGAGAAAAATGCTCCTGGGGGAAGGGAGTAGGAAAAGGCATGGGCGAGCTCCATAGAGAGAGCCAGACTGGGTCCTCTCTCTTGAAGGTATGTAACTGGAGGTCTTGGAAGGATCCCAATAAAATATTCAAGAGCTTTCCAGGTATGTCCTTTTAGGGTTTTGGTCTCTACTTGATTGGTCAGCAGCAGGTCAGGGGGTCATTAGTCAATGCAGCTGGTCCTGATGTCAGCCATAGCATCGCTCGTCTGGTTTTGCTGCTTTTCTGGGTCTGGAACTGAAACACTGAGGCCTAGATGTTAAGGTTAATGCTTAAGAGAGTGGTCATGGTAAGGCCCACATGTGAATCACGTGAGGCCACTCTTCAGGCCCCTTGATCTTCCTTTACACTCTGGCCTTCACATTGCATGACTAGGCGAGGAAAAGTCAGGGGAGAGTCCAAACTGCATGACCAGTGATTTGTAAGGTTGAGGGGGTCTAAACCAGGCGTCCTCAAACTATGGCCCGCGGGCCACATGCGGCCCGCCGAAAACATTTATCCGGCCCGCCGGGGGGTTTTGCCGCCGCCGCCTGTCCTGCTTAGCTGCCGACTCGTCCCGGGCCCGCAGTGCGCATGTGTGGAATGTCTGAGGGACAGTGAACTGGCCCCCTGTTTAAAAAGTTTGAGGACCTCTGGTCTAAACCGTTTGACCAGTGATATGCTAGGGGAGGAAAGATTACCCTGTGGGCGAGATCCTTTGCCCGTTGCTAGGCATTGGGGCTTTCTGCCCTGGTGACCTTCTGTATCTGGCCCATCGTTTTTGCTCTGCTCATTTCTGTGTAACTGCCTACCTCAAATGTACTCTTATAGTTGGATATTCAGCACTCTTCTATCAGAAATGGACAGATCTAGCAGGCAGAAAATCAGTAAGTTTGAACTCAGCAGCACCATCCATCAACTGTACATGATTGATATCTGTAGAGTACTTCATCCAACAACAGCAGATACACGTTCTTCTCAAAAAATGAAAATGGAATTATTAAGAAACTTCAAAAAATTTTTAGACTAATTTTTTTTCTTGTAGGATTTGCATCATAAATAAGTGATCAGAGAAAAGAAAGATGAACTCATTTTAAAAAATGCAACAAACCGTCACCTTCTTCCCTTCTACCTATTACCTATGCTAGGGTAAGAATTTTAGAACTGATTTTTTTTGTAATACTTATACTTTATTTTTCTTGCCTCAAGTTTGGAATAATGAACGAAATAGGTATGGGAGTTATATACTTTTACAAATGAAACCTAGTTGGCAATCTTTCATTTATGAACTAATTGCAATACCTCATACAGCTGTTTGGTTCCATGTAACAGAATTTGAAAGCTACTGTGGAATATGAATTCCTCATAGCCTAGCCAATATTTGATAATTATTTCCCTTTGCTCTTGAATAATAGAGCTCGAGATGTGTCACTGCCTTATTATTTTGAGTGATCTAGAGGAAGAGCAGAAGCAGATGAGAAGGATAAGGGAAAATTTGTAATGGAAGAGGAGGTTACCTTTTGGGAGAAGTCCTCGTCCCCACCTGTTGCTTGTGTGGGTAGATTTCTTGTGATATCCCGAGGAAAGGAATTTTCTGAGACTCATATGGGAGGATGAGATATCGTAGAAAGCTTTATTTCTGTGGAATTAAATCCTTGAGTTTCCAAGGTCCCATTTCTCTTTGTCCCGCCAAGGAAGAAGTGTAGATATTGCTTCAGAAGGGCTAGAATCAGGGTCAGTGTCCAGAGATTTCATTCCATATTGGAGCAGTGTCCAATCCAGCATCAAGCTAGCTTATCTTGTGTTTCCCACTGCAGTCCATTAGTCCATTGCATGTGATGTCCGCATGGCCATGGGCCATATGGCGTATGCAAGAAAGCCAAAAGCCTAGACAGCAACAAGAGTCACAAGAGCCAAGAGTCATAAGAGATCAAACTCTTTTGTTTAGGGGATTATGTATTCCCAAATTTCCATGTGCTTGCAGTGGCTCTGCCTATTCTGGCCAATGAACTGTCCCCAGTGGTGACTGACAGACACCTTCTTTATGCCAACCCAACTTCACTGCACATGTGTCTATATCCCCTTTGTTGGGCCATTTCCCCTGGTGTTTTGCAGGGAATGGACCAGTGGTTCCTTGGGGAATATGAAATTGCAGCTTCCTGGTGAAGCTGCCCAAATGACCTCTGGCTTTCTCTTTTTTCCTTTCCTATCTATATATATAAAAGCCTAAGTGACCGTTCAACCATTCGACTGTGAGGCACACTGACTACCAGGGGGCAGACGCTCAACGCACAGGCATGGAAACATGGAACAAACTGATGAATCTCGGAGGGAAGTGGGGGAGGGAGAGGGTGGGAAGAGATTAACCAAAGATCTTATATGCTTACTAGAGGCCCTGGTGCACAGATTTGTGCCCCGGTGGGGTCCCTCAGCCTGGCCGGGGATCAGGCCGAAACCTGCCCAGTGCATGGGTCCCTCGGCCTGGCTTGTGGGGATCGGCCAAAACTGGCTCTCTGACATCCCCCGAAGGGTCCCGGATTGCTAGAGGGCTCAGGCCAGGCCGAGGGCCCCCACCGGTGCACAAACGCATGCACCGGGCCTCTAGTTACTAATAATTATCTAATTGTAATGGTGTCAAGAATATCAGGCAATGGAAGACAATTTTATAGGTTAGCAGAAAACAGACACTTTGTATGATAAAGAGGTGAAAATTACTTAGGTTTGATATACATACATATATATATATATATATATATATAGTGTGTGTGTATATATATTTATTGGAACAGTATTGTTTTGAAGGGTACCAAAGTTTTTGCCTTTTGTGATGTTGATTTTAAGCTGGTTATTAAGAAACAAAAGACTCAGAAAGAACCTTTGACCCTCCCCCCTTTACTGCCTAAAAGATTCAGAGGGAATTTTCCCATGCTCTCTTTAGCAGACTAATTTGAATTAAATAAGGAAGATAAGAAGGTGCCCCAAACAGGAGCCTGTTTACTAGATTATTCCCTGTGTCTGATTGTTTCTGGGTTGTTCTTCTTCAACTACTTGTAAATTGCCTACTTCCTTTGAAATCTCTTACCCTACCCCTCCTTTCTCCTTTGTCCAAAATGGTATGTACTAGTATACCAAGTTTTACCAGACCATCTTTGGAACTTTAAAGAGTATATGAATTCTCTGTGCCAATATATTAAAATTTGATTTTCTAATGTTATTTTTTTTTGTTAATTTTTATTAATAGTCCATCTAGAAGAATTTAGAAGGTGGGAGGAAAAGCATTTTGCTTTTTAGTCCCCATAGAGTTTCTTTCCCATTTTAAGACCACCCTTTTTTCTGCTCTTCCTGTCCTTTAGAGTTATGCTTGTGGGGAGTGGGATCATAGGCTTAAATTAGTAGAATGTGGGGGCACTGGGTAAAATGGGGACAAGTATTTCAGCTTGTTTCAAGAATTGGCACCTGGTTCAAGAGGAGGCTAATTTGTTGCAAAGCTATTCTAAGGACATGAGGTAATCACGTTTTTTTTTCCTGTTGGATTATTGGGTTAATATTGGGTAGACATCTGTTTGCATGCTAAGTGCTGTTATCAATATTATCTTTTTGTCTGCTGGGAATGGGGATTCTTGATAGGTACCCTCCAGGGATTACCAACATAGATGATTATCTCAAGGAATTAGAAAATTTTGTTAAAATTGATTCAGTGAAATTGTTCCCTTCTTTGTAGGAACAAAACAAAACAAAACCAAAACCAAAAATTAAACAACAGATCATTCCTCCTTGGATCACAAGTAGTGATTTGAGGTAAACAATCTATCAATGTGTAATCCCAGGGTTTCTGTTTTGTCTTTACTATGACTAGCTGTACAAACCTTAATTACTTATTACTTCAGTTTCCTCATCTTCAAAGTGTATATAGTGCCTAGCTTACAAAGCAATGATAAGAATTAAGTGAGTAAGTGTGTGCAAGTGCCTGGCTCATAATTGACATGCAGTAAGTCTTCTCTTCCTCCTTCCTTTTGGCATCAGTAATATCTGGATTTCAGTCCTTGAATTCACTTGTTGCAAGTTGTAGGAGCAAATTATTTACTCTCTCTGAAAGTCATTTGCCTTTAAACATATGGCCATCAATACCCTTTTTATACAGTTGTGGTTGGAATTTAATTCCTAGTATAGTCTAGGACAGTGGTCGGCAAACCGTGGCTCGCGAGCCACAAGTGGCTCTTTGGCCCCTTGAGTGTGGCTCTTCCACAAAATACCACGTGCGGGCGCGCACGTACAGTGCAATTGAAACTTCATGGCCCATGCGCAGAAGTCGGTTTTCGGAAAGGAGATAGACGAAACAAGTATACAAGACGAGTGTGGATGGGAGAGTTGGAAGGGGTCGACCTCATCGAACGTACCTCAATCAGATTGAGGACGTTTTTAGCAAAGGCCAGCTTAGGAAGTACCCTAATTAAGTTAATAACAATGTACCTACCTATACAGTTTAAGTTTAAAAAATTTGGCTCTCAAAAGAAATTGCAATCGTTGTACTGTTGATATTTGGCTCTGTTGACTAATGAGCTTGCCGACCACTGGTCTAGGAAGTTTTTGTTGAATCTGAATTTGAACGTTAAACTGCTAAAAAGTTATGTAAGTATGTGAGTTTTGCTGGAAGATCTTTTGGATACCAAATCCACAATATATATTTTTAGGAATATATAGTAGGAGAAATATAAACAAGGAAAAGTAAATCTACCACTCTCCCCACTTTTTTTTTTTTTTAATGGAGGACTCTACAGTAGGTTACTTAATTTTATTTAATGTAATTTGTTGGGAAAGTAGGGACATTATTGATCCAGGGATTTATTTTACTTGATATAGCTACCTCTAGAAGGAATATGCATAGGGCACTAAGGAAGTCAAACTCTTGAATTATACCTCTTTGTTTTTATTATTTTTATTTTAGGTGGCTTTTGTTTTTAAATGAGACATTTTAGTATACAAAAATGATTTTGTGGGCAGATCTTGGAAAATTCATCAGTACTGAAAATTTTCTAGTTAGATAATTTCCAGAGAAAGAACTAATACATCAGTATTAAAGTTTAGTTTGGTAAATTAAGGTCAAGACTCAAGAATGAATCATTTTAAACGACTTATGAATTAGATCAATATTATTATTGAATTTAACTGTGTGTTAAATCAATATAATTTCTTTCACATAATCATAGAATTAAAAATGAAGTCTGTAGTATATTGTATTGAAGGTTTGGAGAGTTAAGAACTAGGGCTTTTGTAATTTTAAGGATGTTATAATTCCATGAATTTTAGTTAGATTTATTTGAATGTGAATCACTTTCATAAATAGCAAAATATCATTGCCTTCATATTTTGTAGAAGTTGATTCAGCTCTTGCATTTATTCAGATGAATATAACTTTTATTTTTTATACATTTCCCAAAGTTTAGGAAATAAGTGGGCATGCAGAGTATTAAGCACTTTTAAGAATTCATTTTCTCTGACATGCTACAACTCTTTATTAGATGTTTGTTAACCACCCTAAACATTTTCTCTTGCATAGTGGGATTTTTCTCATTAATCTTCTAATTTACTACTCATATAGACTATTCTTTTCTTTCTTTCTTTTTTAAGGGAGTTATTAAGAACATAGTATTTTGGAATTAGACATACTTGGGCTCAATAACAGCTTCTTAAAGTTGTTTGTTAACATGTGTTAAAGTTTTATGTAACTAATGAGGGGAATAATCAGGAAGACAAAAAATTGCTTCCAAGAGTTTTTGAATATCAGAAGTTCATGTATTCTTTTAGGAAAGGGATGCCTAGATAAAATTGCTAACATAGAAAGTTGCTGGGGCTGACCAGCAGATCCTGAATGATGGATGAATAATTACTCTGACACATGTTTCTGTGAAAGAGAGGCTAAGGGGCTAGTTGGCATAAGGAGCCAAAAAAGCCCTGAATGCCTGCTTTTTATTGTAACAATAGCTTGAACTAAAATTAACCTCTAGATACAATCAGCAGGGTAAGCATCCTTGAGAAAGCACATGCGTCTCTCATGTCCTGTAAGCAAGGACATGTCTAAGTAAACCCCTGGGGGCTCAGACTTGTTTGGAAAAGTCAAGGCAGGGGCAGGCACCTTCAGCCAACTCCTGTCCTATGCCCCCCCACAGAAAGTGGTTAACTTTCTAAAGTTCAGGGAAGCACTATCACCTTTGGGGTTCATCCTCAGAAAACTTGGAATGTATTAGATATCATCATGGTCTTTATCATCATATTCAGTATTATCAAACTGGATTTCAGCATCAAATGTATCTATCTCATTGATTTTAGCATGTTTTGGAAGCTTGCCATATGCCTGCAGATTTACATCTTCGTCTGTATTGTATTTTAAAATTACATCTGGCAGAACAACTAATATAGTGTCTGAGATATTTATTCAAACCATTTTTCTCAATTTTTTTGATATGACATAACCTTTTTAAACCATCAAAACATATTGCTTCTAATCTTTTCCCCAACATTTCAACTACCTTAGGATACTCTTACTAGTAGTTCTCTTTACACACCAAATCCTTTTTTTTTTTTTTCATTCTTACCCTGCACCTATTTTTACCTCCTTTACCTTTATTTGTAGGCCTGGCAATGCCTTGCAGTATCTCGGAATCCTTTTCTGTTGGCACACAAGACAAAGTCCCATGTAGTGTGAAGTGGAATTTGCATGGGTGGGAGAGTTTCATAGACTGAGATTTTCTGAGACATGCTCAACAGTAGCAAATTTCTTTCCTTCCCTCTTCCCTTTCCATGTGTGTTAATGTTTTTTAAGGTTTTCTAGGGTAGGTCTAGAACAGTGGTTCTCAACCTTCTGGCCCTTTAAATACAGTTCCTCATGTTGTGACCCAACCATAAAATTATTTTCGTTGCTACTTCATAACTGTAATGTTGCTACTGTTATGAATCGTAATGTAAATATCTGATATGCAGGATGGTCTTAGGCGACCCCTGTGAAAGGGTTGTTCGACCGCCCAAAGGGTCGCGACCCACAGGTTGAGAACCGCTGGTTTAGAACCTTTACTCTTGTGCTTTCTTAGCCTAGTTGCAAAGTAGACCTGTCTTCTTGGATCTTTACTGAATGCCCTAAGGATTCAATGAGGAGTCTTTATCTTGCTTGTGAGAACTTGAATGATTCTTGGCTCTGTGTAAGCTCTAGGAATTATTCAGTTTTAGCTACCTGTTAATTTTTCTTTCCAATAAGTTGTTTTTGCTCAACTTTATGGGTTTTCACCCTATACACGTGCAGATTGGTATTCAAGGGTCCTTCTCTCCTCCTACCCCCTGCCCCTCACTCCCACCCCCGCCATAGGTATTTGGGGTAGCTCTTGCACTTCAGGTACTTTTCTCCCCAAATAATTGTTACCTTGGCCTTTCTGTACAGTAATCTCTGTCTTTTCAACCAGCAATGCACTGAATTCTATCTGGGTTTCCTCTCCTACATACTGCAAATGCTTTCTGAAAATGCTTTCAGAAAGACACCCCAGGTAATTATAGGACTCACCTATTTGTTTCTCTTTATGTAGGAGTCAGTTTTGAGCTGCTTGTTGTCCAAGGTCATATAGATAGTTTGTTTAGTTTTCTAGTTGTTATTGGAAGTTAGTTAATTTGGATCCTATTTCTTCCTCATGGGTGAAAGTAGAGATCTCTTAACACTTTAAAAATGAACAGTAGTATTCTTAGCAAGTGATACAATCTATCCATTTCAAATCGTGCTCAAATATTATTATTTGTAAAAATCCAGTTTTAAATGTTGCCTAAATTAATCTTAATAACAATATTTCTGTTATTCTTTCACACATAGTTGTAAATAAAACCTGCTTTGGCCACTTTTCATCTAATATTAGTTAGAAGTTAACTGATGCATTAAATTAACATTGGTGTAACTCTAATGATTTATAATAGCTTATTCTTTTTGGTACTTTTATGCCTCACTGAAGATTACTGGCTGTTTTATGGTACTTAAAAAAAAACCCACACACCCCAACAGATTCAATATAACTAAAAAAACAACAAATCTTACTTAGAATAGGAACATTTTATTAATAAAAAATGTTTTATATTCCATCTTTTGAGGTATAGTGAAACAGTATAAGTTTGGTACTGTTCATTATTATTTTAAAATTCTTCCAATTAGTTTAAAAACGTAATTGGAAGTAGAAAGTAAACATATAAATTGGTGTGAGGTTAATTGAGAATGTCTCATTAAGTTTGGAATTATGAAAAAAAAGATATGTTTGGTGAAGAACACACTGGCTTAATGTGTTTAAGGTACTCATGGAAAAATTAATGACTCATGTGGGGAGCCGGCACGGCCATGGCATACTCAGCCTCAGGGCGCCTTATGTGCCATGCCAGCTCAGCCTGGTTCAGTGACCCTGAGTGGGGGCGATGAAAGGCTTAGAAAAGACAGACATGAGAATGAAAGCTGGGTCTCGGTGGGACGCTGCCCCTCTGATGGACAGCGCCAGCGCTCACAAGCCTTGTCTTTATTTTATAGCAGATGCCATGAGGCAAAATAGGGGCGTGATCAAGTTGTTTACGTCATTCTCGTGGGTTTCAGTCCCACTCAATTACATGCACCTGAACTATATCACTCAGGCACGTGGGGCCACGTGTTCAGACCACAGGTTCAAGCTTACAGCTATAGCTGTTGGCTAATTGTGCTGGGAAGGCTCTGCCCTCCAAGCTGGGACTTGCACGTGGCAACGAGAGGACTGTGCCCTCTCCTCAGTCCAAGGCTTGAACCTGTCCAAAACACTGTAGCTGCGCCCCGTAGACTCATATATAGTTGACTCAATTGGTCAATGAGCTGTATTCTTTATCATTAGTGCTTTCAGTATTTTAATTACTATACTAGGTGTAAGGTACCCTTCCTGATAGTCATTGTGTGTCTGTGATATTCTTGGAATTGAGACTTGAAATTCTTAGGGGAATGTTTGAAAATAAGCCAGTAGTAGTATTGTGATTTATATGTTGTGTGCTCAGGTTTAACAAAGGCATTTTTAGCTCTGGTATCAGAATTGTACATTATAAATCTTTAAAAAAGCACTGAAGAAGTTTATGGCCATAATTTACATCTCTCTTAAGGGATGAGGGTCAGGGTTGTAATTATAGGTGAGAGAACTATAAATGCATCAATTCTTACAGATAACAAAAAAAATCTAATTTGATTCTGTTACTTTTTATTATTTCTTTAAAAATGTTTCTGATACCTTTAAAAATTACTGCTTCTAGATATGTCCATTGATTGGTGTTTATGCTTTACTTTTTTTGGATAGTATAAAATATCTAGATTTAAAATATATTCAAGGTCTTTTATGTACTAATGAATATTTACTTGTGAGAAAATTCAGACTGATAAATGACATTTACTAGATCTGTTTGCCAAAGCTGCTTTTGTTTTTGGTCTGTTATTACTAAAATTAACTGGTCTACCTGTAGTGTTGCCTAGATAAGCAACATGGATATACTACATTTCATTCTCCTAAATTGCTTACCATTGAAATTCATGGACTGTCTCTGTTATTTTCATAGTGTGTATGTAACTCTGTCTCTGCAGAGTAATAATTCCTTGGTGAGTCAAATCATATTGCTTTGATTCATTTGGAGTTTAGAACAACTCTCCTTAGTTAAATAGATCTGGGCTGTGAATCTGGGCTCCTTCTGGTTTTATGATCTTAGGCACGTTACTTACCCTCTGCTGGTTTACTTGATATTAGTATAGTTTAATAGTTAGTTGAGTAGACTCTGGAGCCAGTATGTGAGGATTTGAATCTTGGCTCTGCTATTTTTAAAAGCTGTGTGACTTTGGGTGAGTTACTAACTTCTTAGCATCCTCTTTCTCATCTGTACATTAGGGATAATAATAGTATTTATCTATAAAACACTGTGGGTAAAACTGACACATAGTAAATAGTCAGTAAACGTTTGCTATTATCTTCAATAAAATGAAGATAAAAATAACATTATAGGGTTGTTATGATGCCTAATTGAGTAAAATAAAGAAAACACTTTGCACAGAGACCTAGTACATGTTTAGTAAATGATGATACTGCAATGGGATTGATGACAATTATGCTGATGTAGTAGATATATTTGTGGGATACCTGGGTCCTCACCTTTTAATGAAACCTATGACACCAAATAATTGACTTGATGCATTTAATTTAGTAGCTTTGGATAGACACATGTTTAGATGTCTGAGTTGAGAATTTTATAAAATCTT
>NW_005369967.1:209087-216726 GCF_000412655.1 Myotis brandtii
CCCCTTTTTTCTCCCATTGACCCCTTCTAGCATGCCACCGCCCTCCACCCTAGGCCCTCACTACCCCACTGTCTGTGTCCATGGGTTATGCAAATATGCATACAAAGTCTGGTTGATTACCTTCCTCTCATCCACCCTCTCCTGTCTTCCCTCTGAGATTCTACACTTTGTTCCATGCTTCCAGGTCTCTGGATCCACTTCGTTCATCGGTTTATTTTGTCACTTTGATTCCACATATGAGTGAGATCATGTGATACTTATCTTTCTCTGACTGACTTATTTCACTTAGCATGATACTCTCCAGATCCCTCCAAGCTGTCTCAAAGGGTAAGAGATGTTGCCTAATTTATGATTTGGTTTTATTTGGATAATTTGGAATTCTAGGCCTACAAAGACTACAGGTCATGTATTTCATTGTAATTTATCAAATGTGGTTCTTATGTAGTTTTTTCTCCCCCCCCCCCCCCCCCCCCCCCAACTCTTTTCCATATATTTGTGACCATTTACACTTTGTAGATGGGCACTTAGGTTGTTTTCATGTCTTGGCCGTTGTAAATAATGTTGCAGTGAACACGAGGGTACCGGTATCTTTTTTAAGATAGTAATTTTGTTTTCTTTAAATAAATACCCAGAAATGGAGTTGCTGGATCATATGGTAGTTCTATTTCTAGTTTTTTGAGGACCCTCCATACTGTTGTCTAGTAGCTACACCAATTTATATTCCCACCAAGTGCACAAGGCTTCCCTATTCTCTACATCCTCTTTAACACTTGTTATCTCTTGTCTTTTTTATGATAGCCATGCTAAGAAGTGTGAGGTGATATCTCATTGTGAATTTTATGTTCATTTCATTGATGACTAGTGATGTTGAGCAGCTTTTAATATACCTGTTGGCCATTTGTATGTTGTCTTTGGAAAAATGTCTAATCAGATCCTCTGCTTATTTTTTATTTATTTATTTATTTTTGTTTTGTTTTTATTTTATATTGTTTAAAGTTTTACATGTCTCCCTTTTCTCTGCCTATTTTTAAATGGATTGTTTGCTTTGTTATATTGAGTTGTATAAGTTCTTTACATATTTTAAATATTAAATCTTTATAAGATATATGACTTGCAAATATCCTCTTTCATTCCATAGGATGGCTTTTCGTTTTTATGGTTTCCCTTGCTGCACAGAAGCACTTTTTAAAAAAATATGTTTTCATTGATTTCAGAGAGAGGAAAGGAGAGGGAGAGATAGAAACATCAATAATGAAAGAGAATCATTGATCGGCTGCCTCCTGCACACCCCCCTACTGGGGATGGAAACTGCACTTCAGGCATGTGCCCTGACCGGGAATCAAAATGTGACCTCCTGGTTCGTGGGTTGATGCTCAATCACATAGTCACATAACTATAGCCATACGGGCTGGGCAGAAGTATTTTTTTGATGTAGTCCCACTTGTTTATTTTTGCTTTTGGTGTTAAATAAGGAAAAAAATCATTGCCAAGACTGATATCAAGGAGGTTATAAGATCTACGGTACAAAATCTATGGGATCAAGGAAAGTCTATGCATAACTTTTATTTACTAATAAATAATTGTAGATTTCATAGATGCTGGTCACCATCACTAGGTTTTACATACATATTTAAGTTTTATACTAATTTATTCATTTACAGTAGCAAAAATAAATAAAATAAGGTTAATAGTCTGATATAATCAAAATATAATCTTCTATATATAAAAGCCTGAGTGACTGTCCGATCGTCTGACCGGTAGCTATGATGCGTAATGACCACCAGGGGGCAGATGCTCAGTGCAGGAGCTGCCGAGCTACAGTGACTTGGCAGGTGTGGTTCTTGGGTGACGCACCCAGAACCAGAGAGGAGGGAGCACAATTCTGGGGTGTGTCACCCGAGAACCGCCCTCTCACAATCTGGGACCCCTCGGGGGATGTCAGAGACTTGGTTTCGGCCCAATCTCCACAGGCCAGGCTGAGGGACCCCACCGGTGTACAGATTGTATCAGGCCCCTAGTAGCATCACAATAATTGTAGCTAATATGTTTTAACTATAATTGGTCCAAAAATGAATGTTATTAACTCTAATTTACTGAGAAGTTACGTAATTTAGACATAGTAACATAACTAGGAAGTAGGAGAAATGGGCAAACACTCTATTCTAGTTGATTCTAAAACTCACTGTTAAACGTTCAATGACTATATCACTAAATATTATTGAGTGTGTCGCTTTGTATAGTTATTTTAGTAGTTGCTTAAAGTATGCATTAACAATACATAACACAATCTACTGGTGTTGCTCTTTTACCAGTTTGAGTGAAGTATAGAAACTTTACCTCTCTAAGTCCCATTTCCCTCTTTCAATTGTCCTAAATATTTCCCCTACATATATTTAATGCCATAACCTAGTGTTATACTTTTTGCATCAGAGACCTCACTGACACACTGTTCCTTAAGTTCCTGGATCCCTAGCACATCTGCCTTTTCACCTTTTGCAGTCTTCTTGTATTTGTCTTACAGAGATGTCCAGGGTTTCTAGCTGTTCTTAGTGGAAGGGATATGGAGAAGTGCATCTTCTCTTTCTTGGTCTGGAACCAAAAATTGCTTCATTGTGTCTTAAATGTAAAAAAAATATGAGGTCAAATGAAGTTTATATTATCTAGTTTTCCTAACAGTGTGCCATTTGGGAGGAAATGTTTGAGGCTTATTTAAATCTTTGGATTGAATTATACTTCACATATCTTAGTTATATAGTTGCTTGTCCTTGGTTTAAAAAGTATGTGTAGAAGATTTCCTTTCCTTGCAATTCTTATAGTTAGCAGGTTCTTCTTAATAACAATGATTAAAAAAAATACCTATCATTGATTTTGGTTCTGCCACTTATTGGTTTTACAACCTTGGGAAAGTTATTTAATCTCAATATACCTTAACTTCCTCCATTGTAAAATGGGGATAATAGTCCTTACATCATAAGGTTGTTGAGAAGATTAAATATATATATATATGGTATGCAGATTAGGCCGGGACTCTGTAATGGGTTACGACCAGACAGGAGGAGGTTGTGCGTGCAGGTGAGGCCCGGAGTGGAGCCAGGAGGGCCCTGCTCAAGCCACGGCAGAGGCTTGAGTGGAGTTGTGAGGCCCTGCCCAAGTTGCGGTGGAGGCTTGAGCAAGCCCGGAGCAGAGCTGGGGGGCCCTGCCCAAGCCACAGTGGAGGTCCACGGCTGGAGGGCTAAGAAATGTCATATCCTGCCCTAGCCGGTTTGGCTCAGTAGATAATGCCTCGGTCTCCAGACTGCAGGGTCCGGGTTCGATTCTGATCAAGGGCATGTACCTAGGTTGCAGGTTCCTCCCTTCCTGGGGCTTAGGTCAGGGCTCATGCAGGAGGCAACCAATCTAAGTGTCCCTCTCACATTGATGTTTCTCTCTGTCTTTTCCTCTCTCTTCCATGCTCTCTAAAAATCAATAGAAAAATATCCTCAGGTGAGGATAAAAAAAAAGAAAGAAAGAAATGTCATATACTATGAAAGACACATCTTGAAAATGCCTAAAGAAAGTTGTCATTTTTTTCGTGGTGAAGAAACTGGAGTCCGTGTTGATGAAAACACCTTGGCGGCTGTGGCAGCCAGCAGTGGCAGCAGCAGCGGGGTGATGGGGGTGGCGCCTTCCCCTGATCAGCCCAGTTGCCTTCAGCAGAGGGAGGCCAGACATCCCCTGAGGGCTCCCGGACTGTGAGAGGGGGCAGGCTGGGCTGAGGGGACCCCCCCCACACACACACAGTGCACAGATTTCGTGCACCGGGTCTCTAGTAATATTATAATTGTGAAGCAAGAGAAAAGTACCTTACATTCAGGAAGCACTTAATAAATGTAGTTATTATCATCATTAAACTTAGAATGATATAGGCTTATATGATAGGAAATATTAAAGTCATTTCAAGGATAAAAAATTCAGGCTCACAGAAGGTAAAATTCCCTAACTCATTCTTTACTGGCCCAAATCTATATTGGTATTGCCAGGATTTACATCCAGTTCTTTCTGACCTTACAGCTTACACTTTCCAAGAATCATGCTAACTATGAACATTATCCACTTCCTCTACATACTGCATTTTTACTTACATTATATTATGTGTATTTGTCTTCATACTTAACATTTTAAATCGAGCAATATCTCACCAATGATTATACCACAATTTATTTAAATTTATCTTATTTTAGGATATATAAATTGTCTCTATGCCACCCATCTATCCATATGACACTATTGGTGAATTGAATGCTAGGGAATAATATCATTTTAATATTCTTCATAAATGCAGTAATAAAGATCAGCCCTTATAGGGATATCATGCCTCTTATATGAAGATTGAAATGTGTGTTTTTAAAAAATAGCTCCCACTAAAATTTACAGTAGCATAAAATGCTTATTATACTTTTGAATATGTTCTGTAGAAACAGTTTTAAACCTGTTTGAATCTGAATTTTTGAATCTATATTGTTCTTTAGAAAAAATTATCTAGAAAGATTGTGAATTTTATTCATTACTTGTATTATACATGGCTTGGGATTTTTGCAGTATATTTATCTCTTTCTAGTAACTATTAAATGTAATGTTTGTTTAAGGAATCAGCAGCTTATCAAGAATTGGCTTGGCCCTAGCTGGTTTGCTCAGTGGATAGAGAGCCTGGGGTCTGAAGGGTCCCGGGTTCGATTCCAGTCAAGGGCACATGCCCAGGTTGTGGGCTCGATCCCCAGTAGGGGGTGTGCAGGAGGCAGCTGATCAATGATTCCCTCTCATCATTGATGTTTCTCTCTCTCCCTTCCACTCTGAAATCAATAAAAAAATATTTAACAAAAAGTTGGCTTGAATGCAAGATTTTGGTTCAGAATTATATTTGAAAGTATTTCTTTCTGAGCATCTACTGTTGATATATTTTGTGTATAAAAATAAATGAATAAACATGAAAATGACTTTGAATCTTAGTTCAGTTCTTCTAAGGCTTGAGTTTATTTTTATTTTGCCTAGGATTTTGACTATAGATATTAAATATGTGTACATTTGGGTGATAGTCATGCATTCACTTTTTATTTGACCAGTATAAATAAAGGAGTTGCTCTTTTTTAGGCACTGTATTCTAAGTCCCTGCTCTACTAGTACGTATCTTTTAGTATAGGAAATAAGTCAATAAGTGTTGTGATAGGGAATAATGGGTGATGGTGAGTGCTTTTTAAAAAAGATAAGGTGTGTGTCACATTCTTGCAGTCTTGTAGTCATTCTTTCAGGGTCTCAATTTTGTTCTGGAGCCTACCCTTAGGGATAAATTCTGATTAGCCTAAGCCATAACAGTAATCTCATTCCCCTTTTCAGTGTTTGATTTTTCAAGGGACAGGTGACTTAATCTTAGCTAATAAAATGTGCACATTTCCTCTCCCTTAAAATGAAACAGACCAAAAGACATTGCCAATTGTTCTTTTACACATAATTACATGTGGCTGGAATTGAGGCAGCCAACTTGCTACCTTGAAGAGAGGTAGCCTGAGTAAAATAGCTGACATGTTGAGTGCATAGAATAGAAAGATGCAAAGAGATTTTTGACTGTTTCACAGAGTGATTGATTAGCTACATTTTTCTTAATTGAGTAATTAAAGTTTTCTTATTTTTAATGCCATTTTGAGTTGGGTTTTCTCTTACTTATATCCTGGCGTGTTATAATTGATGCAAGTTGTCAGGGACTGTCTCTTAAAAGAGTTGACATTTAAGTAGAGATCTGAATTATAAGAATGAACCAAAGGAATTGCAGTTCAGGTAGAAGACACAAGAAGAATGAAGACCCCATGATAGATAAGAACTTAGCCTCTTCTGGAAACTGGCAGAAGATGGTATACCTAGTTTCTAGTGAACAAAAGAAAGACAATAGTAACTGATATATTTTTTTATTAAATATATTTTTATTGATTTCAGAGAGGAAGGGGGGTAGGGAGAGAGAGAGAGAGAGAGAGAGAGAGAGAGAAGCATCAATGATGAGAGAGAATCATTGATGCACTGCCTCCTGCACACCCCCTACAGGGGATTGAGCCCGCAACCCAGGCATGTGCCCTGACTGGGAATTGAACTGTGACCTTCTGGTTCATAGGTTTATACTCAACCACTGAACCACACTGGCTGGGCATAACTGATATTTTTACATTGTGGTACAGTTTACAAAGCACTTTTACATATATTATTTCATGTGATGAAGATATATTACTATTCCCATTTTATTGTTGGGTAAACTGCCCAACAATATGTTTATAGCTAGTGATTGATTTGAAATGGTTGCTTTTTCTACTATATCATGCTGCCAATCAAGTACATATTAGTGTATACTTGATAACCAGATAAAATGGTAAACTATGTATTTTATTTGAACTTATTAATATTACCATTTAGGGGGCAGTATTAATATATTCAGGACCAAGGGAAAAGTTGCCAAGGCCAGATTTTTGGATTCATTTGAGTAGTATAAATTAATTGTATCAGTAAACACAACCAGGTGTGTTATCTTGAGTTAACATAAATTAGATACTCCTGATAGAAACCTCATAAATGTGATTATGTGTTTGTACTTCACAAATAGGTTGATTAATTTCTAAGATATCGGCTGGTTTTAGTGAATAAATAAGAGTATTTTTGCTCAATGTATTCAATATGCCTGGCATTTTAAATTCATATGTGTATACGCTGTGACCTTACTGATAAGCAATGTGAAAGTATGATAGATGACTCTGTAAGTAATGAAAGAAAATTGAATTTTATAATCTTGGTAGGAGCTGTGTGAAATTTTTTTTCTCTCTTCTCCCTCCCCACTTCCTGTCCCTTCTTGTGCCCCTCTTTCCCAAACCTTTCTCTCCCACCGTCCCTCTCTTCTACATTTCAGTTTAGTTGGTTTCAGCTAGCACTTTTACATAAGTAAAAGTTGATTTAAACTAGCATTAAAGGCCAGATTAATTTGTGATATTATAGGGTATTCCCAAAAATGTATACACACACTTTGAATAATTATAAAGGCAGTGCTTATTAAAATACATTTCATTTTAAAAATTGAACTGTTAGCTGTTAAAGTGTATATACATTTTTGGGGGACACCATGTATTTTTACTTGCTTTTTCCTACTCTCTTAAAATAATAAACATACAATTTTATCAACTACTATTTTTCCATATATGGAGACTGGATAGTAAGATTTTAAATAAACTGTAATACATAGTTTGAAAATGAATTGAGATCAAATGAGAAATTAAAGATATAGTGTTGGGTGTATGTTAATCTAGAATTGAATTATATATGTATAGGGCTCTTTAAATAATTGTACTTTATAATTGATAGTTAGCTTTTCTTTAAAAGTTGTATTTATGTTTCCCTTTATTAACCTTTACTAGTAGCCTTTAGAACATAACAATCTACATATCCTCTGTTATATTATAGTAGTCATTTATTATATCTACTCTAATAAAGACAAACATGCAAATTGACCATACCTTTGCTATGCCTTAAGCCACGCCCACCAGCCAATCAGAGCGACTATATGCAAATTAACCAAACCAAGATGGCGGCCAGCAGCCACGGAGCTGGAGCAAGCAGGAGGCTTGGTTGCCCC
>NW_005369967.1:217259-219829 GCF_000412655.1 Myotis brandtii
CAGCTGCAAACAGCCATCAGCCCCTCACCCAGGCTGGCCAGGCACCCCAGCGGGACCCCCACCCTGATCCGGGACACCCTTCAGGGCAAACCAGCCAGCCCCCACCCATGCACCAGGCCTCTATCCTATATAATAAAAGGGTAATATGCAAACTGACCCTAACAGCAGAACGACTGGGAATGACTGGTCACTATGACACACACTGACCACCAGGGGCCAGATGCTCAATGCAGGAGCTGCCCCCTGGTGGTCAGTGCGCTCCCACAGGGGGATCTCTGCTCAGCCACAAGACAGGCTGACGGCTGCTAGTACAGCGGTGATGGTGGGAGCCTCTCCCGCCTCCTCAGCAGCGCTAAGGATGTCCGACTGCAGCTTAGGCCTGCTCCCCGCTGGCAAGTGGACATCCCCCGAGGACTGGCGGGCTGCCAGAGGGATGTCTGACTGCCAGCTTGGGCCTGATCCCCCAGGGAGTGGACCTAAGCCAGCAGGTGGACATCCTCCGAGGAGTCCCAGATTGCAAGAGGGCATAGGCCGGGCTGTGGTACCCCCCTGAGTGCACAAATTTTTGTGCACCAGGCCTCTAGTTTGTTGAATAAATGATTATATTTTTCTGTTAATTCTTTTGTTTATTCCATTGCATTGAGTTACACTGGATAATAATGTGTATTTTTGTCATATTTTTGTATTTTACTCATTTAAAAAAAATGTGTTCCATTGTCCCAGCATGTTTTTTCTGATTAGAAGTCCCTGGATATGCTTTTTACCTTGTATGTATTTTCTCCTGTGACTATTTTCTCCTCCAGAGTATTTGTATTTTAAAATACATTGGGGATTCTGTACATGCTCATGACTGAGCTTATTTTCAGTATTAACTTAAGTTTGACTAGTATTATTCCAAGAAATCTTTATTCAAGCTGAATGTCAAAATGGGGAAATGCCTGTAGATGTCCAACTGGCCCTGAAGCCAATGATGTAAATTGCTTTCTTACTAATGATGATGGATGATTTTTATTTGAATTTTATCATCTGAACAGTTTTCAGTTCACGATAATAGAAAGCTGTAATATACTGTATCTGAAGATAAGTGCTGTAAACAGTGGTTGCTTTAAAATATTTCTTTTTTATCAACAATCAGATTTTTTCTTTCTAGATAGTTTGCTCTTTGGAAAATTTTTTAAATTGACATATAACATTATATTAGTTTTAGATACACAATATAATGATTCAATATTTGTATATATTGTGAAATAATCACTAAAGTCTAGTTGACATCTGTCACCATTCATAATTACAAATTTGTTTTCTTGTGATTAGGATATTTTCTATTCCTTCATCTTCAATTTCACTTAACTTTTCCTCTACAGTTCTGCTTTTAATCCTTTCCAGAGACTTTAACGTTTTTTTCAGATTTTTTTTGTTATAGTTTTTATCCCCCGCATTGTATTTATTTTTAAATTTAAATCCTAGCAGATATTTTTAGTAGTTGTTTTAGTGTTCTTGTTGGCTAACATCATCTCTGTCTACTAGGTCTGTTTTAAAATGACTGCTTTTCTTCTTGGTTGTAGGTTACATTTTCCTCCTTTTTGGCATCAGAGTAAATGCATTTTTAGAAAAGTAATTTATAACTTATTCTACATATTTTTATTGATGGGCAATTATGAGTCCCCCTCTCCCCCCCTCTCACACACACACACACTTTGGAGCTATTGTAAACAGCTTTGTAATGAATAGCTTTGTGATTCATTTTGTTCACATGTTAAAATACATTTTAGTATAAATTTTTGCTAGTGGAGTTTCTCATCAAAGGGCATGTTTATGTAATTATTTGATGTATAATGCCATATTGCCTTTACATAGGGTATACATATTTATATTAGTTATATTAGTCCTGAATTATTTTGGAGTTTAGGAGACAAACCTCTTATGAACATAGTTCATAGTAGGACAGGCCAGATTATTAGTCATTTGGTTCTGTAGCAAATTGTCACATGCTTATTTTTTGTGCTTAGCATTAAAGTGAAGTCACTTGAATGTGATTCTTAGAAATATTTTCACATGCTAAAGAAAGTGTCTATTTCCCTGGCTGGGTGGCTCAGTTGTTTGGAGCATCGTCCATATTGAAAAGATTGTGGGGTCCGTCGATGTTTCTCTCTCACATTGATGTTTCTCTCTTTCTCTCTCTCTCTCTCTCTCTCTCTCTCTCTCTCTCACTAATAGTAATAAAAACATATCCACAGGTGAGGATAAAATAAAGTGGCATGGCTATTGGTCATCCTATCTAATAATAGACAAACATTGTAATTGACCATACCTTCGCTATGCCTCCCATTGGCTAATCAGCACCATATGCAAATTAACCTCCATCAGAGATGGCGGCTAATTTGCAAACTGCAGGCAGGGCTGGCCAGTGCCAGACACCATCCGGGCCCCCGTGTGTGCCCCTGGGCGGCCGGGCTTAGGCGGCGCAATCGCTTCACCTAAGCTCCGCCCCCAGCTGGGACCCCTGTGTGTCGCCTTAGCCCTGTGCACCTAAGCCCTGCCCCCAGCCGGGACCCCCGTGTGCCGCCTAA
>NW_005369967.1:220026-220452 GCF_000412655.1 Myotis brandtii
ACACACTCACACACACACACACACACACACACACACACACACACACACAAGACGCCTGCTCCGAGCCTCTGCTGCCAGACTGTGGCCGTCCGTAGGACATCCACTGAGGGCTCCCGGACTGTGAGAGGTGCAGGCTGGGCTGAGGGAACCCCACCCCCCAGTGCACGAATTTCGTGCACCGGGCCTCTAGTTTTCTTATAAGAACAAGAGCAATCAACTTAATCTATCTATACTAATAAAATGGTATTATGCAAATTGGTCATGACGCCCTCACAGTCATGACCAGATATGCTAATTAGTCACGACTGGTATGCAAATCGACCATCACTCCAACACACAAGATGGCCGCCACAAGATGGCCTGCAGGGGAGGGCAGTTGGGGGTGACCAGGCCAGCAGGGGAGGGCAGTTGGGGGTGACCGGGCCA
>NW_005369967.1:221049-232974 GCF_000412655.1 Myotis brandtii
GGAACGGCGCCCCAACCCCCTGATCGGCCCTGCCCTGTGCATGACCAGGGGCGGCGCCCCAATCCCCTGATCGGCCCTGCCCTGTGCGTGACTGGGAGCGGCGCCCCAACCCCCTGATCGGCCCTGCCGAGTGCGCGACCGGGGGCAGCACCCCAATCCTCTGATCGGCCCTGCCCTGTGCGTGACCCGGGGAGGCGGGGCGGGCACCTAGAGATCGGGCCTGCCATCTGCCACCTGGGGAGCGGGCCTAAGTCAGCAGGTGGTTATCTCCCGAGGGGTCCCAGACTGTGAGAGGGCACAAGTGGGGCTGAGGGACCCTACCCCCACCCCCACTCCCCGCAAGTGCACAAATTTTTGTGGCACCGGGCCCTAGTATAATAATAAAAGTATAATATGCTAATTAGACTGGACATCCTTCTGGACGTCTTTCCAGACAAAGCCAGGGCTGCGAGGGAAGCTTGGGTCCCGGGTGCCAAAGGGAAGCCGGTGCTGGCAGCCAGGGGAAGGAAGGCCTACTGTTTCACGAATTTCGTGCATTGGGCCTCTAGTAGAGTTATAAATGGTATTGTACCAGTCAGTATGTTAGATACTGCAAGAAGATGCTTTTGGGGAAGAGGCTTTTTTAAAAATTATAATCCACTAGAATATTACTTCCTGAGGGCAGTGATTTTTGTCTGCTTGTTCATTGCTATAACCCCCAGTGCCTAGGACAGTGTCTTTTATGTAATAGTGACTCAATAACTATTTTTTGAATGAATGTATAAATGAATCATGGTTTTGTATAGAATTAGGTAAACTACATGGTAGATTTGTTCTAGATACTTTTCATTATAAATATTGATAAGAACCATGCTGTACAATTTTTATAGTGCAGTTTTGCTGGCACAGTATATTTTTCAACCTTTTTTTTTCTAGAAAAGTTTATTTTTGAAAGATTATTTTCACTGTGTATAGAATTCTCAGTATGGTAGCTTAATATCATCATAGTGAATAAGCAGAGAGAATTTTGTTGAACACCTCATATCAAATATTATAGTAAATGCTTTATATATATTAACTTCATTTAAGTAACTCGATTAAAGCCCCTGAACTTAGTGATGATGTATTGCAGCTTCCAGATTTAAGAAATTGCTTTGAAGAATTACATGTTTTTTGTTATAGACATTAATCAGATATAACCCAATGCGTTTATAAATACCAAAAGAAATGAATCATTTAAATACACACTACCTTTAAAAATGTGGTATCACTAATTAAATAAATGTGTGGAAGGAAGCCTGACACATTTTAATCCATTTAATATTCTGCAGATAAAGAGTAGTATGTGAATCTCAAATAGGGATGAATTAATAAATACTTGAAAACAATCCACTCTGAGAAGAAATCTCAATAACACTAGTATATATAGTCAGAAATTATCTCATGTAGTTAATGTTGAAATATTTTTACTAATAAATTTGAGATATTTTCACTAATAAATTCTTCTACAAATAAATTAAGTAGCTTTCATATCAAAGGCTGTACATACTTTCTTCCAGATGAGGAAAATAAGACAAGTAAAGATAAATTATTTTCTCATGGTTAAAAGCTAACTTTAAGACTGTTGATCTTATGGCCTGTTAGGCCAGTGTATTTTAATCATTTAGGGGTATCTTGGCAAGATTTATGTTGACAATAATACATCCTAAAGTTTATGAATAACTTTACTTTTGAACTGTTTTCCCTACAAAAATAACACTATCTCACTGTCTACGTTCAGATTTGCTTTCTTAAGTGGGACATAAAATGCATTTGAAGCTAATGTGCTTGGATTCTATGTCATTGTCAAACTAATATATGTTATGTATCATATCCTCCACTCACTAATTTACTTACTTATTTATTTAAAAATATTTTTTAGTACCACTAAGTACCAAACACTGCTCTAAGTACTTGGCATACATCAGTGAACTAAATGGACAAAAGTCATGGAGTTTACATTTTTGTAGGCATGGTTCATACAATAAACATATACATAAGCAAGCATCCTATATAATAAAAGGGTAATATGCAAATTGACCCTAATGGTGTAACTACTGGTCACTATGATGTGCACTGACCACCAGGGGGCAGATGCTCAACGCAGGAGCTGCCCCCTGGTGGTTAATGCGCTCCCATAGGAGGAGCTCCGCTCAACCACAAGCCGGGCTGAAGGCTGAGAGCGCAGCAGCGGTGGCAGGAGCCTCTCCCACCTCCTCAGCAGTGCTAAGGACATCTGACTGCAGCTTAGGCCCAATCCCCTGGGGAGCTGGCCTAAGCTGGCAGGTGGACATCCCCTGAGGACTCCTGCGCTGCCGGAGGGCGCAGGCTGGGCTAAGGGATCCCCAGCCCCCAAAGTGCACAAATTTTTGTGCACTGGGTCTCTAGTTTATTATGGATAGGGAAAAATTTTATAACTGCTCTTTAAAATCATGCTAAGGAAAATTACATAGACTACGACTTGGTTTTTAACTTGATTTATTTTTGTTAATCCCATTTTTACTATAACAATAAAGTTTGGAGAAACATTCTCTCCAAAACACATAGTTAAAATGATGCTATTAATTAAGAAAGTGACCATTTTTGCTCCTACAATAATTTCTTGCTTTTTACAACTCATCTAATAGCAATAGTGCTGTGAAATAGAGTAATTTAATATTTTGGCTTTTTGATGATGGTTTATAAAAACCTAAAGTACTTTGTGTAACAAAATTTATTTTTCTGTAAACCTTTGTATTCAATTTATGTTATACTTTTGCTGGCTTTGAATATTTATGATCTTGTTTTTTTTGTAATTCTAGGTAAAATGTTACAGCACATCTTTTTATTATTTAAATGATTCTTGTTTGGAAAGCTCTTTATTTTCCTTTATTACAGGTATCTTCCTAAGTAAACTTTTACTATGAAGAGAAAGATTTTAAAAGTTTTAATATCTTATTGGTATAGCTTGGAATTAAGTAGGGTATATTTTTAGCATATGGTATGATAGCATTTTATAGTGTTAGATATGTTGTCACAAACATTATTAATTCAAATTAATTCAATTTTAATACTTCTTTTGTTAACTTAATTAAATTCATCCCTTATCATCAGAGTGGATTCATTTTAAAAAATATATATTTTATTGATTTTTTACAGAGAGGAAGGGAGAGGGATAGAGAGTTAGAAACATCGATGAGAGAGAAACATTGATCAGCTGCCTCCTGCACACCCCCTACTGGGAATGTGCCTGCAACCAAGGTACATCCCTTGACCAGAATCAAACCTGGGACCCTTCAGTCTGCAGTCCGACGCTCTATCCACTGAGCCAAACCGTCCAGGGCTGGATTCATTTTTTAAATCTGTTTTTAACCAGGAAGCCCTGAATATCTGCATTTTTTTCTATAACATGAAAAGTAGACTGGATCTTTTACCTGGAATGTTGAATAGACTTTACTTATTCTTATGTTTTAGTGAATATATGGGGGTACCTGTGATTAGAGGAGCAGGGTTTTAGAAAGGATTTTGAGACAGAACAGCGAGTGGTCTATAAAGAGAGTGTTCTCAATAGACTTAAGAATAGTTATTAAAACAACACTTGAAACAGCAAGTTTTCTCTTGGATTATTGCTTTTTTACTTAGTTCTCAAACAATTCTCAGTGAATATAATTCTATTTTATTCTTTGTTTTAGCTATTGTGATCTAGTAACAATGAGGAAAATAGTGTAGGAATAAATGGGAAGGAAGTAGAATGTTTCTAGGACCTCATTTGAAGAGATTTTCTTCTCTTTAAATATTTAGTCATTTAAAATCAATTGAGATTTGAAGTTCAAAAGGAGAAAAATGGCAGCTCTGTGCTCTAATTTTCTAAGCCTCTTCTCCAACTTTTCTATCTAGTCTTTCATAATTGTTTAATTAGTGGTCAAGTTTCCATCATTATCAGTCTTGTATATAGCAAATATTTATTTTCTCTCTTTTGTTTTATAAGGACCTATATGCCTGGAGATAAGACTTTTCTTATGTAGCTCTGGAAATATCAGATATATCTTTGCTTGCAAATTTTTCCTTTGGGGAGAAAATTGTTTTGTTTCCAAAGGGAATTCTAAGCCTAATCATGGAGAAATGACAAATGAAACCCATAACCAGGCTTGAGAAAGCATGTGCATTTGTAGTTTAAGATGGATAGTTACTAAGATTTAACTGATATTAGACTTCTATTGCAATTGTTGGTATTTTAAAATAAATTTGAGGAAGAAGTAATCTAGCCTAATCCATATGAACCTTTGCTGTGATGTTTGGAGTGGTTGTCAGCTTTTTAATGGCCCTGATAACCTTTGCTTGGCTAATATGTTTGTCATTTTAGAATTTATCCTAAAAGTGACAATTTGCCTGTCACCTGCAAACTTAAGTGGTAAAATGTCTGCTGAGCAGGGAGATGAAGGGAGAATGGAGTTGAGATCTTGTAGGAATGAATTCACTCATAAAGAGAACATGTTTCTTTTTGAGATAATGGAAAGATTAACTCAAATTATATAGTTGGATACATTTTGCTTAGTTTGATTGATTATTCAAATATACAATCTTTTAATCTTCATATATGACCTGTTGCACAATGATATAAATAAGAAAGTAATGTGATAATGGAGCTTAGAGGACTTTTAGGCTTAGAGTTAATTTATCTGGTAGAGCCCTGATGTACATGGTTGATTTAATATGCAGACCTAAAAGCTTTTGCTTTTTACTTCTTATTATTGGCACTTAAGTTATTTGCCAGCCTGTTGGCCAGACAACACCAATGTGTTTCCTTTAACTCCATGAATCTCAGCATATGCTATTTCTATATATCCTAAATAAATCCATATCTTACTCTTTCCACAGCATAGAGTCCATGAAGCACAGGACAATAAAGCTTCCTACTCATACCAGAAGACTTCTTTGAAAGATTCACCACAGCACTACCAGAGACACTAATTTGTCTGAATCATCATGTGTTGAAACAGCAGAAGGCTACTACCTTTGCACTAACAGGAAACAGTTAAGATGTTTGTGATTCTTTGAGCTCCAGAAAGCTAGGGGAGTGAGTTGAAAATCTGAAAATGCGGCCATGGACTGGTTCCTGGCGTTGGATTATGCTCATTCTTTTTGCCTGGGGGACCTTGCTGTTTTATATAGGTGGTCATTTGGTACGAGATAATGACCACCCTGATCACTCTAGCCGAGAACTGTCCAAGATTCTGGCAAAGCTTGAACGCTTAAAACAGCAAAATGAAGATTTGAGGCGAATGGCTGAATCTCTCCGGTAGGTTCTAAGAAACTAAAGGAAGAGTGATGAAATATTGTAATTTGCTTTTAGGTGCAGGGTTTCATTCAGCTATTAAAAAATACTTAATTATTTCTATAAGCTATTTTTACAAAAATTTAAATATCTTAAGGTACTTTTTATACCAATATCTGTTTATTTAATATAGAGAATTTCTCAATAGTGGCTAATCTTATTTTACATATGAATTTTAATATAGAAAAGCTATGCCATTTAATTTATATACTTATATTTCATTTATAATTATCTTTGGAATTTTGATACATTAAATTCAAACTTTATATGATTTAAATTAGTGTATATTAAATTTTTTATCATATGGGCTATAACATAAACATTATCATTGAGAGGCTGAGCGACTCTAAACTATAACATTAAAATAAAGAAACAAAAAAATTTATCTTTAAATAAAATAACTGGATCTAGAATCTAGAAAATTATTATCATTGCTAATTCTAGTCTATTAAAAAATGTGACATGTATCTGTTAGAAGATAGTCCAGATGACCTTGTGCCCACGTTTGGTGATTAGTTGGGGCCATCAGCTGGTTCCCTCCCATATGGCTTATCCAGCAGGACAGCCCAGGTTTCTTACCTTAAAAAGGCAAGAGCAGGAACTGAAAGTCCTCTTGAGGCCACACATCAGAAGTTGCACACTGTCACTTCTGCCACATTTTGTTAGTCTGTGTCAGTTAAAGGGCCACTCTACATTAAGGAAATGAAGGGAGGAATTGCAGAGAATTTGTAGCCATAATTAATTCACCATTCTCATCTCCAGAAATAATGTTGGATAGATTAGATTAGGTCAAATCATAGTGGTCCTGAACAACCAGAGTTTAGTTTAGACTTGGTTGATAGATAATAGGGAGCTATAGTGTCGCTGAGGAATGACACAGTGAAAATGTTTGTGGAAGATTTAGGTTTTCAAATGGATTTGGGGCATGTACCTGACTGGAGTGAAATTAACTGGGAGACACAATATTATTCTAGGCATGAGGTGATGCTGATCTAGATTAAATTAATTAATATATGGGCTTATTTACTCATGTTTCCTACTTTTATTTGGCTTTCCCCAGATACCTTTCTTACTTGTTAATTGCCAGGACATTAAGTATACATGCAGTAAGCTTTCTTTTTAAAATTTAGAAATCATCACGTTCTTGGCTTGCTATTCTATAGAATACCTTTTCATGCTTCATGTTTGTTTTGTCTCAATGTTTAGTAATGTGAAATTGCTATTAGTTCACAGAATCTTTGCATTTGGGGATTTGAACCTGCCACTTTGCCTCTCAGTTAGAATTGAAATTTAGCAGAAAACATCTGGAAAATTATTGAAACTTGTTCAGAAACCCCTTGAGTAGTGAACTTCAAACTGGACAGGTGGCAGAACTGGACAGGATTTATAAAATATAAAGAGCACTTAATTGACAGCTTTCCTCTTAACTTAAATCCTCATTTTTCTAGATTAATTAATTTTGAGAATACCACTTTTTAAAAATTCAAATTTGACTCTATGGCCTATTAATAAGGATTTTATGTTTCTTTTGTTTTTTATTTGGTCCAGGAAGGTAGAAGAAACTTTTTCTGGAATTTAGTTGTCAGCCCTAAACTGTAAATTTAAAAACCACAAAGAATTCATAATTAACTTATGATTACCTGTTTTTCTGAGTTATGTAGTAATCTTTCCAAATATATTAGAGCTAAAGCATGAAGCTTCTGGTGGGAAAATTTGTCCCAGGCAATAGAAATATATGGAGCAGTGATATGGGCAGAAAGAAAACTGATGTGGTTTTTCACAGCTCATATGTTACTTGCTCTGTTTGAGAAGCTGGTATTAGAAAGTGGGGGGATGTCTTTGTTTCTGTTGATTGATTGGAGAATTTGCTCTAGGCTCTCTTCTCTGTAACTGTTCATCTCTCATATATAGACTGATGAGCAAGTGAATGGATTGGAATGCATAGAACACTTGCCATCTATCTAAAACCTTTCATTATATATGGTTTTATTTTTGCAACTCTGCATCCCATTATTCCTTATGCTATCAAGAATATCTTGCCCCGATGTGGCTCAGTTGTTGAGTGTCTACCTATGAACCAGGAGATCATGCTTCCATTCCTGGTCAGGGCACCTGCCCGGGTTGCAGGCTCAATCCCCAGTAGGGGGCATGCAGGAGTCAGTCTATCAGTGATTCTCATCACTCATGTTTCTATCTCCCTTTCCCTTCCTCTTTGAAATGAATAAAAATATATTTTTTAAAACAGGATATCTTAATATTTTTTTTTTAGGTGATAATATTGTAGTGAGATTTTTAGTCAAGATCCCTAGCTTCCCAGCCTGATAATTAGATGCTTTCTTCCTGGAGTTTGCATTAACGTTTTAATATATTGCTGGATTAAATTTGCCAATGTTTTATTTTGGATTTTTTTCTATGTTAACAAGACATATGTTTAATGTAATTTTTCCTTCTTATAATGTCTTTTGGGTTTTGCTATCAAGGTTACACAGGTTACACAGTCCAATTCTATTTTCTAAAAGGGTTTGAATAAAATTGGTATTCATTCTATTTTAAATCTTTGTTAGAATTTCATTAGTGAAACCATCTGGGCCTGTAGTTTTTTTTTTTGTTTGTTTTTTGTTTTTTTGTTTTTTGGGGGGGAGGGGGTTAAGTTTGGGTTTGGAAGGGAAAGGGAACATGTGGGAAGGTTTCAAATTCTGGAGTTGATCTTTTTAGTTGTAATTATACTATGTGGATTTTCTATGTTTTTCTTCCATTAGTTTTTGTAAGATGTATTTTTTCAAGGAATATGCCCATTTAATTAACATTTTCAAATTAATTAGCATAAAGTTGTTCAATAATGCCTTTTAAATTTTCTTCTCCTTATAATATCTGTAGTAATTTCCCTTTTTCATTCATTTGTGTTTTCTCTTTTTATCTTGCTAAGAGTTTATCTATTTACATACCTTTTCAAAGAACCAATCTCTAGTTGTTTTTCTCCTCTTGTATGTCTGTTTGTTTTATTGATTTCTACTCTTAGTTTGATAATTTTCTTTCTTATAGTCTTTTTGGGTTTTATTGCTGTTCTTTTTAAAGTTTATTCAGAAAGAATTTTATATCATTGATTTAAAACCTTGCTTCTTTTTAAATACATGTCTGGAAAGTTTTAAATTTCTCTCTAATCAGAGCTTTAAGTTGCATCCCACAAGTTTGACAATGTTCTATTTTAAATGTCATTCAATTAAAAGAATTTTAAAATTTCTATTATGATTTTTTTCTTTGACCCACAGGCTATTTTGGAGTGTGTTGCTTAATTTCTAAGTGGGTTTATTCAGTTTATCTTTCTAATTTTTATTTCTATTTTGTTCTTCAACCATCTAAACTTATATTCTGTATCATTTTAGTTCTTTGAAATTTATTAAATGGCTCAGCAAAAGACATGTTGGTGAATGTTTTAGGAAAAACGTATATTCTGCTGTTGTTTGGTCTGCTCTTCTGCAGACCCAACAATTAAGTTGGTTTGGTTAATTGTTGTTAATATTTTCTAAATTAATATAGATTTATTTATTTCTATAATCTTCTATCAGCTAATGAGAAAAGTCTCTGACAGTGGTTGTATATGCACTTCTGTAATTATTTGGTGAATGTAAATTTCAGATTATTTTATTTTCTGTGAATTGACCCTTTAATTATTATTAAGTTTTTTTATTAACTGTCGTAATACTTTTTTTGGATATAAAGTTTAATATATTTGGTATAAATATTGCCATACCAGCTTTCTTTTGGTTATGGTTTGCATGGCATATTTTCCTCATCTTTTTAATTTTAACCTTCTTGTGTCCTTATATTTAAATGTAAATTTAAATATTTAAAATGTTTCTTCTGAGAATAGGGCTGGATCTTATTTTTTTGTCCAGTGATAACCTTTTCTTGTTCACTTTAATATAATTGCTAGATTTAAGTCTACCACATTGCTTTTTTCCCTCTATTGACCCATCTTTCAATTTCTTTTTAGTTTTTCTTTGTTACTTTATTTTGCATTGATGGAATTTTTTATTGTTATTCTATTTTTTCACTTATAATAGACGTTTAGTTATACATTTTAATTTATTTTCTAAATTTATTCTTTTAATCTCATATCACAAGGCTACGAAAATTTCAGTCTGTTTTAACAGTTGCTCTCTAGCCTCCTTTGAAGCCCCAGAATTCATTAAGTGGTCCATGGAGAAAAATGGGTATGTGTTTAGTGAGTCTGCAGTTTCCGAATTTTCACACCATCTGTGGGACCTAAGCCTGTGCTTCACATGGTGCCTGGAATCAGCAAGTGCTCCCCAAGCAAGAACATGGCTTATTACAGACTACTGTCCTGTGGAATTTTAGTTAATATAATCATGCACTTAGATGCCTCACATGGCTTTTTAAAAAAGTTACATTTAAAAGTTTTTTGTATTGTTGTTTTTACACAAGAGTAGGGTTTGCTATTACATACTACATTCTACTTGGAACTAAAAGTACTCTACCTGGATTGAAAATGGTTGAAGTTCACGTATACTGATGTTGCTGCCATAGAGGGATTTCCATTAGTTCCTGAACCTAGATTCCTGGAGATGTTCTGATTCTTGCCCTTTCTAAGACCTGGTTCTTCCGGTTTTAACTTTTTCTCCCATTGTACCCCCCGCCCCACCGCTGTCCCCAGTTGAGTGGTAAAGAAAAGGAGAAATTTAGTTGAATTGGAAGATTTTAACTATCACCGTAATCTCTGCTTCATTGACTGATTTAGTGAATCTATTAAGAGATCAAGATGAGATTTAGATAGATTGAATTTGATGTGTTTGTTGAACCTATTCAGTAGAAAGTTGGAAAGTGAGTCTAGAACTCAGGATGAGAAGGAAAGATACTTTTGAGGATCATTCACATAGAAGTAATTGCCAGAAAATGTGTTGCATGAAGTAAAAACTCCTCCATTCATCTTAGATGATCCACAGTTGTCATGGAGAGGAGTAAGTGTGAGAATAGTATTAACACACCCTTACTTGTAGGACCAGCAACAGTCTAACATGGAAGGAAATTTCATTTTTCTATGAATTTGCATTTGGAAAAGTAAACTGCACCTGTTTTATGGTTATAGTAATTGGTTATGTGGCACATAGGCATAGGATCATATTTTTTTTCACACTATTGTCATTGGTAGCTTTTATGGGGGGCTGAACCTTAGTAAGAAAACAGTGCATTGAGAATGTATTGCTGTTTTCATCATCATATATTGTCATCTTAATTTTCTTATGCCCAGACACACACACACACACACACACACACACACACACACACACACTGAACATTGCTATACAATATTTAAAATCTTAAGTAACTAGTTGAAAAAAATTTAAATTTTTATATGTGGAAGAACTTTTTCTTCCAGATATTAATGCCATATAGGCAAAGTGAAGTTACATTAAATACTTTATAGATTGTAAGTATTGAGTTTAGGGACTTGATTGAACATTCTTTACATTTTATCCTTTATTCTTTTATTCTAGTATTACTGATCTGATAATGGCTCTAAGCATTTCTTAATAATTGAAGTCCCTCCCTATCCATGGTTTCACTTTCAATAGTTTGTTACCTACAGCCAACCGTGGCCAGAAAATATTAAATGGAAAATTCCAGAAATAAACAATTATGTGTGGTTTTGAGTAATGTGATGAAATCTCATGCTGTCCTGCTTTGTCCAGCCTGGGACGTAAATTTTGTCCTACATATGCATACTGTGTATATGACCTGCTCATTAGCCATTTCAGTTATCAGAATGGTTATCAGATAGAGAGAGAGAGACAGAGACCACATTCACATAACCTTTATTACAGTACTAGAGGCCCGATGCATGAAAATTCGTGCAAGAGTAGACCTTCCTTACCCTGGCTGCTGGCACCGGCTTCCCTCTGGCACCCAGGCTTCCCTCCTTTGGCCACCGGCAGGCACCCAGGACCCAGGCAGCTTCCCTCCTCCAGCCACCTGCAGGCACCCAGGTCACGGGCTGGCTTCCCTCCGGCCCCGGCTTTGTCAGTAAGGATGTCAGTAAGGACGTCCAGAATGACATCTGGAAGACGTCTGGTCTAATTAGCATATTACCCTTTTATTATTATAGATATTGTTATACAAATTTGTATTTTATTAGTTATTGTTGTTAACCTCTTACTATGCCTTATTTATAAATTAAACTTTTTCGTAGGTATGTGTGCATAGGAAAAAAACATAGTGTGTATATGGGGTTTGGTACTGTCCCCAGTTTCAGGCATCCACTGGGGGTCCTTGAACATGTGCCCCATGGTGGGTAAGAGGGAGACTACTGTAATTTCAGCAAATATGCCCTTGGTGACTCATGTGTTTCAGTGTCACTTGATTTATAGGTGACACATAATCTGCTAAATGTTTAGAAAAAAGCTTGCCTGGACTATTGATCACATTTCCTTTAGTAAACTTTCATTTCATTATGAAGTTGTGTTTTTGTTTTGTTTTGTTTTGTTTTTATTGTCTAAAGTTTTACATATGTCTCCTTTTTCCCCGATTGACAACCACCCCCCCCCCCCCCCCCCCCCCCCCCCCCCCCCCCCCCC
>NW_005369967.1:233978-236429 GCF_000412655.1 Myotis brandtii
GGACTACATCAAAATAAAAAGCTTCTGCACAGCAAAGGAAACCATCAACAAAACAACAAGAAAGCCCACTGCATGGGAGAACATATTTGCCAATGATATTTCTGATAAGGGTTTAATCTCCAAAATTTACAGAGAACTCATACAACTTAACAAAAGGAAGATAAACAATCCAATCAAAAAATGGGCAAAGGATCTAAATAGACACTTTTTGAAAGTGGACATACAGAAGGCCCAGAGACATATGAAAACATGCTCAAAGTCACCATCTCACACCTGTTAGAATGGCTGTCTTCAACAAATCAACAAACGACAAGTGCTGGCGAGGATGTGGAGAAAAATGAAGTTGTGTGTTTTTTAAGATTGTCATATAGACATTTATAATTCATTTAGGTAAAATCTTGAAACAAAGTTTAGTTTGATAGATCAGTATTCTAAACAAAGCTGTCTGAAGGGGAATAAGTATAGAAACATTTCAACATATTAGAGTTAGCTTTTGAATTACAATGGCCAGAAGGAAGTATAGTATAAAATAGCACACTATGCTTTTCTTGTTATTGTTATTGCTGGTTGAAATAAAATAAATTTGATTTTAATCCAGTCCTTTTGTGCTTTTAAAATGTATGCAAAAGCTGTTGCTTGGCAGAGATGATTTACATCAGAAATTCATGAAATTCTAATAAAGTTTAGAGAGAAAGGTGTACTTAATAAATATAGAATGCTATATGTGCAAATAAATAAAGACAAAAGGGACATCAAAAGTATAGTTTAGTGTTAATTTTCATTTATATTCAATGGCACTTCAAAAATATTCTCTTTTACCACATGATATGTACAGAAGCTAAGTCATTTTTCTGCAAGTCATTGGCAGAAGCAGAAATAAAATCTTCTGAGGAATTATTAAGTTGTATCTAATTTTCAGTATACTGCCAACACTGTCATTTTTTATACCTTCTTAAATTTCTCTTGCTTTAAGAGTTAACTCAGTACAGTATGTTTTTCTAGCCTACAGAGAATGACAGGATGTGCTGTTTCATATTACAGTTACTTTTGGTAATTATTAAGCGTGATCAGAGGTTTCCATATATCAACATTAGAAATGGCCATTTGAAGCATTACCTCTCTCTCTCTCTCTCTCTCTCTCTCTCTATATATATATATATATATATATATATATACACTAGAAGCCCAGTGCACGGATTCATACACCAGTGGGGTCCCTCGGTCTAGCCTGTGGGTATTGGTCCGAAACTGGCTCTCCGATATTCCCCAAGGGGACCGAATTGCGAGAGGGCGGTTCTTGGGTGACACCCCCCAGAACTGAGCTTCCTCCTCTCTTCTCCCAATATTATGTCACTTTCTCTGTATCTGTCTGGCTTCTTTCATCTTACTTTACCCTAAGTTTGGGGGTAACTGACAATTTGTGGGCATTTAGCTGCAAAATGCAATTATTTAGCAAATAGGATTTACTTAGCCTGGAATCTAGTCAGCCTAGGGCAGGACCCTGCTCAATGTCAGGCTCCCACCCAGGTCCTTCCACCCAGGTGGTGTCCTGTGGCAGTGGGAACCTCCTTCTTTCCACCTGAGCTGCTTTTTTGTCTCCTTCCCTCTCTGGAGGTTGCCCACTGGTGCTACTGTCTGCCTGGAAGGAGGGAAGCTGCGGCTGGTTTCCCAGCTGAGAGTGGTAGCAGGAAAATTCGCTGCCTCCACTGGAAATCGTGGATGGGCCGGCACGGGCACCAGATGTTGGCGCCACAGCTAGTAGGTCCTCCACGTCTCATAATTTAGCTAATCGAGTCGAAAAGTTTCTGTAAGGGCCTGACCCATGACTTCTGCAATGGGCTAGAAGTCCAGTGGGGAGCCAGACCCAAAATGGGGAGCCAATGGGCTAGAGGCCTGTTGCACTGGTGGGGTCCCTCGGCCTGGCCTGTGGGGATCAGGCCGAAACCAGTTCTTGGACATCCCCTGAGGGGTCCTGGATTGCAAGAGGGAAGTTCTTGAGTTACGCACCCCAGAATCGGGCTCCCTCCTCTCTGGTTCCAGGTGTGTCACCCGAGAACCGTAGCTGCCAAGTCATTGCAGCTTGGTAGCTCCTGTGTTGAGAGTCTGCCCCCTGGTGGTCAGTGCATGTCATAGCTACTAGTCAGTGGGTTGAACAGTCTGCCAGTCACTTGGGCTTTTATATATATACTAGAGGCCTGGTGCACAAAAATTTGTGCACTGGCGGGGGAGGGGGGTGTCCCTCAGCCCCACCGGTGCCCTCTCACAGTCTGGGACCCCTCGGGAGATAACGACCTGCTGGCTTAGGCCCGCTCCCTGGGTGGCAGATGGCAGGCCCGATCCCTCTGTGCCTGCCCTGCCTCCCTGGGTCGCGCACACGGCAGGGCCGATCCAGGGTTTGGGGCGCAGCCCCGGGTTGGTTCGCACACGGGATGCCTGGGTGGGCCGGCGGAT
>NW_005369967.1:236548-239204 GCF_000412655.1 Myotis brandtii
GCAGGCGGAATGGCGCTGTCCCGCCCTGCCTGCAGTATGCAAATTAGCTGCCATATTTGTTGGTGGTTAATTTGCATATCGTACTGATTAGCTAATGGGAGGCGTAGTGAAGGTATGGTCAATTACCATGTTTGTCTATTATTAGATAGGACTAGGAGCCCAGAGCGCGATTTGAAATTGCTTGGCGCTGCCCTGCCTTGACACCCAAACCTCTCCATGCAGAGCTCCAGCATGCCTGGCCCAGCCCCCAAACCCTCTGGCCTTCTCTGGCCTCTTCAAGCCCCACCCTCAGTCCCTCAAGTCGCATAGGGCTGGTCCCACCTTCTCTGGGCGCCTCCCCGCTTCCGCCCCGTCTCTGGAGCAACGCAGCGGCTCCGCCCCGTCATGGCATCGGAGGAGAGCGTGGAAGCCTCCCGCCTGCTGTCCTGTGCTCCTTCCCCTGGCAGGTGGGCGGTGGGGCAGAGTGCGAGCAGTGGGTGGCGAAGGACTGGTGAGGGGGGCGCTATGCGCTCTCACCCCTGCCCTCCTCGGCACGGGATGGTCCCGCCTCCTCCAGGCACTTCCCTGCTTCTGCCCCGTCTCCTGAGCAATGCCCCAGCTAAAATGCTAATGACCTGGTCATTACCCATTATGGTGTATTGACTATTTGCATATTAGCTCTTTATTAGTATAGACTAGAGGCACAGTGCATGAAAATTCATGTATTGGAGGGGGGGTCCCTCAGCCTGGCCTGCCCCCTCTCACAGTCTGGGAGCCCTCAGGGGCGGGCGGCGACCCAGCGATCAGGGGAAGGCAATGTCCCCATCACACCTCTGCTGCTGCCACTGCTGGCAGCGCAAACCTTGGCTGGCCCTGGTTACCTGAGCCTTGGGTGGCCCTGGGCGGCTGGGCAGCCACCATCCGAGGCTTGCCTGCACCTTGGGCCGGCCCTGGGCAGCAGGGGGGCTGAGGGGACTCAGCGCCGCCATCTTTGAGGTCATGGCAGTCAATTAGCATATTCCCTCCTTATTGGCTGTGGGCACTGCCATCTTTGCAACGGCGTGAGGGTCAATTAGTATATTCCCTCTTTATCAGATAGGATATATATTTCAGAGAGGAAGAGAGGGAGATAGAAACATCAATGATGAGAGAGTATCATTGATTGACTGCTTCCTGCACACTCCCCACTGGGGATCGAGCATGTGCCCCCAACCAGGAATCAAACCATGACTCCAACCATGACCTCCTGGTTCATAGGTTGACACTCAACCACTGAGCCACTCCAGCCAGTCTAAATCATTACCTCTTTAAGTTATATAGATATACCTGTATAAGCATATAGGGATTATGTTTAATATTTATTGATATAAACTATAACCCTTTAAATCTGTATAAATAAATACAAATGGCACGTTTGACAGAGGTGTTTGCTAGGATTAGTACTTGTACCATTCATTTAATGTGGATCATGGTTCTGTGGGAATAACCACATACTATAAGTTTAGATTAAGTTCTCAATTTATTTGGCCAATTATACATAAGCTCATAGAATACAAATAGATGTAATATTACTAATTATACCTTCCCTTGGTGATTTAGAATCTCTGATGGAATCACAAACTCCCTGTGCAATTGTCTATCTAAGGTAATGTCTTGCCAGACCTAAGTTAATTTCTTGTTATACCATAATCCTTTTATACCTGGGCCTAACATCACCTTTTTGGTAGAATGTACACAACAAACAATTTTTACACTTCCATTTAAGGGAATATGTACATACTGTGGGATCTATTAGTTCTGGAGCGAAATATAACATGATCCTTGAGAAGAAAACAAAAGGTGTCTCAATAATAAATATGGCTCTGGCTTCCCAGCATTATGGAGAATACATCTCTCCACAAACGTGCTATATAGTACACACACACACACAACCTAAGCCAGTTGATCAGTTATTATTATTTGATTATTATTTTTTAATATATTTTTATTGATTTCAGAGAGGAAGGGAGAGGGAGAGATAGAAACGTCAGTGATGAGAGAGAACCATTGATTGGCTGCCTCCTGCATGCTTCCAACTGGGGATTGAGCCCACAACCCGGGCATGTGCCCTTGACAGGAATCAAACCAGGAACCCTTCAGTCCTTAGGCTGACGCGCTATCCACTGAGCCAAACCAGCCAGGGCCTTAAGGATTTTTTAATATCAATCCTTCATATGCAAACAAAGACAGTTTTACTTATCCCTTTTCTATTTGGATGCTTTGTATTTATTTTTCTTACCTAATTTCTCTGGCTAGGACTTCTCCTATTATGTTACACTAGAGGCATGGTGCACGAAATTCATGCACAGGCGCGGTCCCTGGGCTTTGCCAGTGATCAAAGCGTAAGCGTCTGATGTGGATGGGCAGGTCCGAGCTGATCTCTGGGCCCTGGGCAGCACCTGGGCCTCCACGCCCCCGCATACCCCCTTCTGCCTGAGTAATCAGGCCCCCCACTGCCGCCACTGGTCGCCATCTGCGGGGCATTCGGCGGGGTGATCAGGTCCCGCTCACACCCGCCTTGGCCTGGTGCCACTCACTCACCTGCTCTACCATCCCACCATGGTCCCACTCTCATTGGGGCCCATTGGGCTGGCAGTGCCTCCACTGCTGCCTGCTGCCAGTGCCACATTGCCGATGC
>NW_005369967.1:239225-263363 GCF_000412655.1 Myotis brandtii
CATTGCCCCGGCCCCCCCCCCCCCCCCATGTTCTGTGCCATCCCCTGGTGGTCAGCGCACGTTATAGTGAGCAGTCGAACTCCTGGTCAAACTCCTGGTCGAGGGGACAATTTGCATATTAGGCTTTTATTATCCTATCTAATAGTCCCATCTAATAAAGAGGGAATATGTTAATTGACCCTCACACCATTGCAAAGATGGTGGTGCCCACAACCAATAAGGAGGGAATATGCTAATTGACTGCCCCGCCCTCAAAGATGGCAGCGCCCACAGCCAATAAGGAGGGAATATGTTAATTGACAGTCCTGCCCTCAAAGATTGCAGCACCCACAGCCAATAAGGAGAGAATATGCTAATCAATAGCCCTGCCCTCAAAGATGGCAGCGCCCACAGTCGATAAGGAGGGAATATGCTCATTGACAGCCCCACCTTCAAAGATGGTGGTGCCCACAACCAATAAGGAGGGAATATGCTCATTGACAGCCCCACCTTCAAAGATGGCAGCGCCCACAGCCAGAAGATGGCCGGCAGGGGAGGGCAGTTGTGGGTGATCAGGCCAGCAGGGAAGGACAGTTAGGGGCAACCAGGCCAGCAGGGAGGGCAGTTGGGGGTGACCAGGCCTGCAGGGGAGGGCGGTTAGGGATGACCCGGCTGGCAGGGGAGGGCATTTGGGGGTGACCGGGCTGGCAGAGGAGGGCAGTTAGGGGCTACCAGGCTGGCAAGGGAGGGCATTTGGAGGGAACTGGGCCGGCAGGGGAGGGCAGTTAGGGGCTACCGGGCCGGCAGGGGTGGGTAGTTGGTGGTGATTGGGCTAGCAGAGGAGCAGTTAGGCGTCAATCAGGCTGGCAGGGGAGTGGATAGGGGGTGATCAGGCTGGCGGGCAGAAGTGGTTAGGGGCAATCAGGCAGGCAGGCAGGCGAGTGGTTGGGAGTCAGCAGTCCCGGATTATGAAAGGGATGTCCGACTGACGGTTTAGGCCCGTTCCCAGAGGAATTGGGCCTAAACCGGCAGTTGGACATCCTTCGAGGGGTTCCAGATTGGAGAGGGTGCAGGCTGGGCTGAGGGACACCCCCCTCTCCTGCCCCAGTGCTCAAATTTTGTGCACCGGGCTTCTAATATAGGCTAAGAGTGGTGAGAGTGAGTACCCTTTTCTTTTTCTTGATCTTAGAGGAAAAGCTTTCAGTCTTTCACATTGAGTATGATATTGTCATATGTGGCCTTTCATATGTTGAGATATGCTCCTTAAGATCCCAATTTGTCAAAGATTTTTTTTTTTATCATGAAAGGATGTTATATTTTTTCAAAGGCTTTTTCAACACCTATTGAGATAATCATACAATTTTTATCTTTTATTCTGTCAATGTAGCTTATTATATTTGTTGCTTTGCATATGTTGAACCATCCTTGTAGACCAGGGGTAAAAGGCACTTGATCAGAACCTTTTAATGTTATTGAGTTGGATTCGTTTATATTTTGTTGAGAATTTTTCATCCATATTCATCAGAGATACTGGTACATAGCTTACTTTCTATAGATTCCTTACCTGACTTTGGTATCAGCGTATGCTGGTCTCATAAGTTAAAATACTATTTAGGATCGTAGGGATTTTGATTACTTGACATATCTAGGTTAAATGATAGAACTTTAATATTTCTCCAGATATCCAGAAAGAAGGGAATGTCATTCCAAAGGGGTGGAAATCAGACTCTCAGTAAATACCTTCCTGGAACTGGAGACCAATGTAGCAATGTCTATTCATTTCTGAAAGAAAATGTGTTCCTAGCCAAGATATCATTCAAGTATAAATTCAACAGGCAGACATTCCTAAATTCCCATGAGTTCTTCTTGAAAAAATATCACTTATGAAATCCAGCCAATTAAAAGATAAAACAAATTGGTAACAAAGTTGGCAGTGATGTTATACTATATAAAATTCTAGACATTTACACAATTTACTATTATAGAATCTAATATATTTGTTATAAGCGTGGAAAGTGTGAAAAATAATGTCAGTAATATTTGTAGTTGGGAGGAAGTATGTGTATTCTTTCTCATATACTAGTTAATAACACCTATAATTTAAAATGTGCTTAAAAGACATAATTACTCCAATCTATTAATATTTTTTCATGATTTTTTAACCTTAGATCTTTTAGAATATACTTATTTGAAATTTAGGATCTCATATATTTTCACTGAAGTTTTACTTTTATTAAAGTAAAATTAAATGCATTATATTTTAAAAGCACAAATATGATCATCCGATTTTTATAAAAGCTTTTATATTTATTTTTCACATGTGCATTGAAATAGCTAGAATTGTGTTAACTTAATGTATAGCTATTTCTGTGTGGTAGTACTTGAGGTTGTTTTCTACATAATCTTTATTTCTTTCAAAGAGTATGTATAGACTTACAAAAATTAGTAAAGTAGAGATTTATAAACCTAGGGAAAGTTATTTATAAAATAAAAATTTTCATAGATTTAGGAAAAAGTCATGTCTCTCACAGATGGAAAAATGTGAGGTAAAGGAATGACATGACTTAAATAAAATATTTAGTTTGATTTATAACTAGACCAAGATTCCAAGTCTTCTGATTCTTTATCTTCTTCCCTTTTTACTCTCTTACACAAGTAATAATAGATGGAATTAAGATGTTTCTAGGGTAGTGGTATAGATCCACAGTTTATAACAAAGAGAAAATAATAGGCTCGTGTATGTACACACACGTGTGTGTATATATATATATATGTATAAAACAGGCTAAAAATTTTTAGTAAAGCAAACATTTATTTTAGTTATGTTCTGGTAATATTTTGTGAATAAGATTATATTGTTTGGTAACATTTAGAAAACTTTAAATAGTCATAAAAGGTGGTAACACAGTTTTAACACAGAATCTCAAGGATTCTTGGATTGTTAAAATATTGCTAAATATAAATATTACTGGGGCTTAGATTTGCACAATTAATTTGTGTTTATGCATGCCTGAGTTTATAAAAGCAAATGTGCCCATGTGTTAGTTGTGTCATTAAACATCCGTAATTTGCTTGTTTGGGGAGAAAGTAATCAATCTGAATTAATTATAATTGTGAATTATATATCATATTTGATGATAAATACAGCTGTACTGCTTTTGAGTTCATGTAAACCAACATAAGTCTCACAAGCTATTTCCAAGTAGAGAGCCCACTGGACCTGAGGTAATTAATAGATAAGGATAATTGGTAAATAGAGCCATCCATTTGTACACCAATAATTAGTATATTTGTATTCTGAAGAAATTTATTTTTGTAAATTAATATACTATCACCAACCGTCACCCCGTGACTATTTATACAATTAATAATATACTGTTTATATATTATAAATTATAAATATTAAAATATATTCATATTTAAAGTTAATCTTCTGTGGTTTAAGAAAACTGACCCTAAAAAAGAAAACTGACCATAGGATCAGTTTTTAGCTTAATTCACTCTTTTAGCTTAATTTCCCACTACTCTTGCCTTCCACCTTATCTTCCCTTTTCATTTTTAGTTTCTAGTCTTCTGTGTATCGTATATTCCAGCCATATAAAATTATATTCATGTTTCCTGAATACAGTGTGCTCTTTCATACTGCTGTTCCTTTACTCATGCTTTTCCTTCTGTTGAAATGTTTTTCTCTTCATCATCCTACCATCTCTTCCTTAAATTTTAGGATGGCTCAGGTGTGGCTGCCCTTTTTAAGCTCCTAAGCTACACTAGGTGTCTATTTTTTTTTTTTTTAATCCTCAACTGAGGATATTTTTCCATTGATTTTTAGGAAGAGTGGAACAAAGAGGAAAGACAGAGAGAAACATCTGGTCGGGACTCTTGCAGGTTGCTTCCTGCAAGAGTCCTGACCAGAGCCCAAGTCGGGGAGGAGCCTGCAACCAAGAATGTGCCCTTGACCGGAATCTAACCTGGGACCTTTTGGTCTGCAGGCTGACGCTCTATTCACTGAGCCAAACTGGCTAGGGTCAGATGTCTATTCTTGCTTTAATCCCAAACCTCATATAGAATCATAACTGTTATTACATGTAGTGTAATTCCTCTTTCACAATTTGTGTCTCACTTTTACAACAGATTGTGAACTCCTTAAGGATAGTAGCTGTTGCTGATTTATGTTTGTGTCCTTTAGGTGCATGGCCGGCACTTGGCAAAATTTTTTTTGAGTGAATTTTGATTCTTAGTCCTACAGAGATCATGTTATCAGATTTTCTTTTTCCTTTCTCCTCTCCTTTCCACCCACTTCTTCTTGTCACTCTCCAACCCCTCTTTCACCTTCTCCCTCTTTCCACTCTTCCCTCCTTCTCAGTTTTGTTCTTTTCTTTGGAATATATAGAAGAGAGGCAATTTCAGCAGTAAGTGTTTGCCAGGAAAAAGGTGTCATAAAATCTACCAATGATACCTCTTCATTTTCTTGTACATCCTTTTATAGATATTCTCCCTGTGAGGAGATAAACAAATACTGTATATGACATATGAATCTCCTCCCTTGTTAGAGTAGTCTCCAAACTATGCATTTAGTAGAGTTCATGGGCAGAAATTTAATATTTTAATAGCCACTTAAAACATGAAAAACATTAATTCTAAGAATTTGAAATTGGAAATGACTTTGCAATGAGTCTTTTTAACCCAACATAGCCAGTTCATTCATCACATGGGATTTAAAAAGAGACAGAAAAGTTTAAGCTTTTGCTAGAATCTGAACATCTTGACCTGCAGAATATTTCTTATATTTTAGCAAAACAAACAAACAAAAAAAAACAACAAAAACAATAGAGACCAATGGGAAAATCGTTGAAGTGTCTCCTTTTTAGCAAATTCGGAATACTATAATGGAAAAGGTTTCACTGTCTAGATGGCAGCATAGAACCTAATATGTCATTTATCCATTTCCTAAGTATGGCTTAGTGTCTGGAATTTGTCAGGTATATGGGAGAAGTACAGTCCTTTTGTGAAGTGGGAATACAGTAAAAGCCTATGAGTCTTACCTTTAGACAGAAGGTTTCAAGACACTACTATGTAACTTTAGGATTCAGTACTTCAATGAAATCTTACTTAAAACATTGTTTTCCTAGTCTTGCCATTAGTTGGAAATAGGTTTTATACTTCAGGCTGGATTATATGCCTGAGGGCAAAGGATAGTAATGTTCTTTCACCTCCTTCTGCTACTCCATCTGCCTTGATAAAATTTTCTTGCAGCGAAGAGGTGGTGTTACTGCTGTCTTTTGGGAATGTTTACACATTTGTCTTTTCATTGTGGGGGGAGGGGAAGCATTTCCATATTAACTTGGGCAAATGTATCCTGCTATTTGAGTTATTTTTACCTATATTTTTAAAAAACACACACATACTCTATATAATAAAAGCCTAATATGCAAATCGACCAAATGGCAGAACGACTGGTGGAATGTCTGGTCGCTATGATGTGCACTGACCACCAGGGGGCAGATGCTCAACACAGGAGCTACCCCCAGCCTGCAGGCCCCAAGCCAGCCAAGGCAGGTGCCAGTGGTGGCCCCCCGATAGCTCTGCTGGTCACCCTGCAGAGGGAGGTGACTGGTGGTGGCTGCAGGGGACAGGGCTGGCCGGCAAGCAGGTGGCGGTGGAGAGCAGGGCTGGCGAGTGGGCGCTGCCAGGCTGGCCAAGGTGGGTGTCAGCAGGGGGGGGCCCCCCGGTCACCCCGCCAATCGTCCCACAGATCGGCTCTGATTGCCAGCCAGGCCTAGGGACCCTACCCATGCACGAATTTCATGCATCGGGCCTCTAGTATAGCATATAAAGTAAAATAATGGAAGTAAATACTTTGTTGATACTTTGTAAACTGTTAGGGTTGCTGAAGGAGGAACGCATGAGGCCAAAAGGGGTAAAGTATTATGAATTTATTAGGTCATCTAGAAAACCCAATGGGCTGAGCCCCCACATGGTGCCAGCCCCCAAAGGCGGTGAGTCAGAGGTTTGTAAAGGACTCTGGGTGGGCTTTTTCTGGGCAGAGAATTCTCCGTGCAGGTCCAGATTCTGGGAAACTCTGGAGGGGAGAGATAATGGTCTTAGCAAGTGGGATGTGGTCTAAGCAAGTGGACTGTCCATTGTGAAGTGGCCTAAAGGTCAGTTCCCAGGGGAGGGGGTATTGATTCAATTATTTGATCAGACCTAACATTCCAGCTTTTTTGTTTTATGGAGTAGGGACGAAGGTCATATCTTCCGTATTTACTTCCTCCTGAGGGGGGATGTTGAGATCACAGGGGAATGGCCTTTGATAGTAGTTGGCAGCAGCATGATTTCCCCAAGAGACTGGTTGGTGAAGGCTCGAAAACGGTCCTGTTGAGTGACTTGGGCGGTAAAAGCTGGTCCTGAGGCTGCCACAGTGTCACTTGTCTGGTTTTGCTGCTTTCTGGATCTGGTGCTTAAATACAACTGAGACCTAGATGTTATCTTTAGGGAGGAAAAGATCAGGGGTCTAAGTTGCCTGACTAGTGATATGGAAGGGGAGGATAGGTTACCCTGGGGGTGAGGTTCTTGTTTTCCCAATTTTGCCCCTTGCTAGGTATCTGGAGCTTTCTTCCCTGGTGAGTTTCTACACCTGTACCTGGCTCATAGTCTTTGCTCTGGGGATCAGAGGGATGATGAGTCCTGGGCACAAAAGGAGGTTGTGATGGTGTGTAGGGATGGTATTTCCTGAGTACAAGTAGGGCTTATAACCTGATGGAGACAAACTTTTATAATTTTATTATTATTGAGGCAAAAGCTAGAAGAACAAGGATTATGACAAATGGTCTGGTGGAGGGAAAGAGACATTAGTTTGGAGGGTTGTAGTCTAATACACCAAAATGAGGTTTTATTCTCAAATCATTTACTCTTAAGTGTCCTTGGTTTAGGGAAGATAGAATTTTCTAGATGGCTACAAACTGCTTGGCATCTGGATTTTCTAGATGGTTGCAAACTGCTGTTTTACTATCTCAGTTTCCCTATTCTGCTTGTTTTAACATTTCTCCCTACAAACCTTCTATAACTTTCCTGAACTTCTTACAACTTTCACACATATTCTTACAACTTTAACTCACTTTCTTTTTCCTTCAGAATGCATGTGGATGCCTATGCCTTTTATTGTCAACTCTTAGAAACCTTAATTTTCCAATGATAATCAAAAAGTAAACAGCCAGCATTTCTTAGACTGACATTTATGAACATTCTCATTTTCAAGAAACATACCTTTAACAAAGCACAAGACATTACATTAACAGTTTCAAATCTACTTTATAGATTTTCTGTAACAAAAGCTAAAATCAGGTGAACTTAAAACTTATTGAAATATTTAAATGTTTATTATTTAACCCAGCAATGCTCTAAAGCTTTTAAGTTGTCAAAGAAGACTTTGGAAAATTATGTATAGGCATATGAGGCTGGAGAAAAGGCTGAGGAGGGAGGGAGCAGGCCCCACAGCCTGTTCTAGGGCTGCAGTTTCCAGGCCTCCAGCCGCTTGGATTTAAAACTGCCACATTTTTCCTTAGAGATAACATGCTAAGGTTTGGGTGATAATGAGTTCAGTTTCTGATAGTAGCTGCACTATTAAGTAAGCATTTGCAGTTTTAGTAAATAAACTGTTCTTTAGGAGGGGAGAGGGTAAGAAGGCACTGAGGTGAGAGCAATTTTTAGAGCATTAAAGGGGTGAGAATGCTGGCCTTGACATCTAAAGGCTCAGTGAGGGTCCCCTTGCCATATCCTACAGGGGCTTTGTGAGAAAACTAAAGTTGGGAACTCAGAGGTGAAAGTACTCAGCGAGCCCAAGAAAGGAGACCATTTCTTGTCCAGAGGAGGGGACAGTCACGGAGGAGATAAGGAGATAAGGCTTTTACAATCCAAGGAATGGCTGGGCCTTATAGGCTGAGAGAATGAAACTGAGGTAGTTGACTATGGTTTGGGACAATTGGACTTTATGAGGGGATGTGCAGTAACTCTGGTTGGGCACCAAGGTAGAACAAGGAAAGAGTGGATAAAGGGGGTGTCTAGTAAGATGCAGTATACTGGTAGAGGTGAGGTGGCTAATGGCTGTGAGATTAATCTGTCAACCCCCATAATAGAGACTGAGGAAGGGGACAAGGGTCCCAGCGAATTTGGGAAGGGCAGAATAAGTGGCCCCAGTGTCAATTAAAAAGGAGATCAACTTACCTGCCACCACAATCATTACCCAAGGCTCTGTCCTGTTGATGTAAGACTGTGGGGCCCTGTCAGGGCCTGGGCAGCTTCATTCTTTGGTGGCCAGTCCCAGGAGGTCTGGGAGCTCCAAAGGATCCAGAGGGTGGCCTTGCTGAGGTCCGACCTGGAGGGGCCAGACTACAGTCTAATTTCCAGTGGCCTTCCTTTCTGCAACTTGGGCAAGGCCCAGGCAGGGGTCCTGGGTTTCAGCACCAAATGCTAGGGTCGCTGAAGGAGGAACACATGAGGTCAAAGTGGTAAGGGCTTATAAATTTATTAGGTGACCTCCTGCATTCCTCCTTCCATGACCTTAACATAAACAAAGGCTAGTTTTCGGGCAAAACATAAATTGTTCCTTCATGAGAATAGTTGTGTTGAATACATTAGTTATTTAAATGAATGTGGAGTAAGCTTTAAATTTTCCTATTTCAATATGAAAACATTTAACTTTATCTTTGAACTTTATTAATAGTCTGTGTGGCTTTCTCTTGGCCTATTACTTGACCTTGTTTTCAATGAAAGGCAAAAAGAGTTTAGATTGAAGTATTTAAGAACATGAAAGGGGCATAAGATTCTACTTCTGAAAGCTTAATACATTTTTATCTATGAACTCCAACTTCCTTGTTCTGACAATTGTGTTATACCTCATCCAGGCAGCAAGATGATATATAGAAAAACACACGTTCAAGTCTTTCTTTGAAAAGGTTAACCTTTAGTTGTTGATAATGCTCACCTCACAGGGGTTTTGTATAGCTTAGTTAGCATTAACAAAGTAGCTTTATACCCTTGGATGAAAGGCAGTTATTAAAGGTTGGGTAGTACTATTATGATTGTAATTTTGCAAGCCAATGATCATTTTTTCATTGGTTACAGGAGGGGAAAATAGCTGAAGAGAATCTTTTGCTCTTATTCTCTCAGGTGGTATAGTTTAAAGCTAGAATTCTTTATGAAGTAGGTCCCATCTTTACTGTGTCAGCTGAAAATTAGTTGTTGCCTTTTTCTTAAATTATTCTGGTACATTAATTAAGAAAAATGCACACTGTTAAAACAAGCTTTTGGTGTGTGTGTGTGTGTGTGTGTGAGAGAGAGAGAGAGAGAGAGAGAGAGAGAGAGAGAGAGAGGGAGAGAGAGGAGGAGTGAGAGGGAGAAAGGAGCGTGAAATGTATAATCTAGTGGCAGTGCACTTTACTGATATGGTTAACACTGCAGGCAAACAAGTCACAGATTGATTAGAACACATCTTTGCTTGACTTGGTTGTAACTAAAATGGTGTAAAATCTATTGCAAGATATATATAAAGAGCCATTTCTTTATTTTTGCTATTCGAATAGGGACAAAATGGTCTCTCAGTGTGATTTCTTTTGGCTTTTGCTGATTACTAATGAGATTGGATGTCTCTTCATATGTTTTTTGACCATAACTGTTTTTCTTTAATCCCATTTTAATAATGGGGTAAAATATATATATATTTTTTAACTGGGAATAAACAAAAGGTGATTGCTTCTAGATCTCACCCTTTAGCTCTTCAGGAAGTTTCCAGTTTCTTATTAACTGAGGGATTAATTCTGAAAACTTTTCTGCAGCTTTGAGCATTTGCAGCCTTATGTGCAATTGTTTTTTTGCCAGCTCCATTTTTAAAAAATCCTTACTCTTTTTTTAAAAAGATTATTTTTTTGGAGAGGGAGAGTGAAACATGGATTGGCTGTCTTCTGCACGTCCCCTACCAGGGATCGAGCCTGCAACCAGGCATGTGCCCTGACCAGGAATTGAACCGTGACCTCCTGGGTCATAGGTCGATACTCAACCATACTGGCAGGGCTCTTTCTTTATTTTTTTGAGTGAAAAAGTGGAGTAAGGATATAACTTAACTAAAATGAATCTTGAAGTTAAGTGGAGAACCTACTACATTTATTTCATTTTATTTTTTAATATATAGATTTTTATTATTGATAGGATTACAGATATCTCCCATTTCATCCCTCTTTACCCCCTCCTCCTAGACCCCCTTCCCCAGGTCTTCACTACCCTATTGCCTGTGTCTTTGGACTATGCATATCTATCTATCTATCTATCTATCTATCTATCTCTATCTAAAACCCTAATATGCAAATAGACCAAACTGCGGAACAACTGAACAACTGGTCGCTATGATGTGCGCTGACCACCAGGGGGCGCGCGGAACATGGTGGGCGTCAGCAGCAGGCGTCAAAGCGTGGAATATGGTGGGCATCTGCTGTGGCAGGAAGGTGGAGCAGGTAAGCAGGGGTGCCAGACCAAGGTGGGGCCCTGGTCACTGTCATCAGGGCAAGCCTCTGGTGGTTACTGAAAATTCTTTGCTCCCACACGCCACTATCCCGCCGGGCGTTTGCACCCGCTGCCGGCGCCCAGTGCTGGCCCTGATCGCCCCTGAGAGCTTCTCCACCTCCCCCTGCTTCTGAGGGGTGATCAGGGCCAGCAGCCACCACTCGCACCCCCTGCCGGCGACGGCCCCACTCGCACCAGCTGACGGCTCAGGCCCCACTTGCATCCGCTGCTGGCCCTGGCCCCAATCGCTCCATGGTGTGACGCCGATGGGAGTGCGGCTGCTGGCAGACAGGGGATTGGGGACTGAAACGGGAGGGGCCGGGTGGGGGTACAGAGGATAGGCTGAGACCCGCCCCTGTGCCCACCGCAGCCTCGTGGCCGATAGTTCCTTTCAAGGTGCACGAATTTGTGCACTGGGCCCCTAGTCTATATCATAGAAGCCTAAGCAAGCATTATGGTGGAACGACCAGTCACTATGATGCGCACTGACCACCAGGGGGCAGATGCTCAATGCAGGAGTTGCCCACAGCGGGAGCGCCACTTAGCCAGAAGCTGGACTCATGGCTGGTGAGCACAACAGTGGTGGCAGAGTCTCTCCCGCCTCCACGGCAGCGCTAAGGAGCAGTGAGCTGAGCAGTAAGGAGCCAGCAGGCAGGTGGTAAGGAGTGAAGGGTTCCGGATTGTGAGAGGGATGTCCCGGATTGCGAGAGGGCGCAGGCCAGGCTGAGGGACTCCCCCCTACCCCAGTGCACGAATTTCGTGCACCGGGCCTCTAGTAAGTATATAAGTTATTTGGTTTATCTATTCTCGTTCCCCCATCCCCACATCAAGGTATGTCAGTCTGTTTCATACCTCCATGCTTCGGGTCTTATTTTGTTGGTCAACTCACTTTGTTCATTAGATTCCACAAATAAGTGAGATCATGTGATATTTGTCTTTCTCAGATTGGCTTTTTTCACTTAGCATATTATTCTCCAGGTCCATCCCTGCTGTCCCAAAGGGTAAGAGATCCCTCTTTTTTTACAGCTGCATAGTATTCCATTATATAAATGTCCCACAGCTTTTTTATCTATTCATCTACTGATGGACACTTGGGGCTGTTTCCAAGTCTTAGTTATTGTAAATAATGCTGCTGTGAACATAGGGATGCATATATTCTTTACTACATTTATTTTAAAACAGGGATAATTGCTCTTTAGCAAACAAACCAGATTTTCTTTTGTTGTTGAAATGTTCAGAGTTCATATAGATTCTATATTTCATACAGTAAAGATATAGACTAAACTTGTCTACCTAATGCCCATTTAAGGGAATGTTACATTAATATACAAAATAAAATAGTTGTGAGGTGATGTGCTTTTCTAAGGAATTTCACAGTACCAGTTTTATTTGTAAGAAACCTCTATTAAAAGTAATTAAAAAATAACGTGAAAAACGGATTTCAAATATGAATTCTTCAAATATAAATCAGAATATTTAATTTTTGCTAATAGCATTTATCTAGCACATTATATTTACTGTATAATAACCCTTAAATCTCCCATAATTGTCTGAGTATGGTTAACATGAATCTATTTAATTAACAACTAAAATTTCATCAGCCAGATTTCAAAAGTATTTAGGTAGGGACTTTTCTTGAACCTTGTTGTGTCTGTTTGTCTATTTTAAGAAGAACTAAAAATATTAGAATTTCTTTTTTGATGTGAAATGATAAACAAAATTTGTTTCTCTCCAGGGTTGACTATATGTTTCTTAAAAGGAAAGCATCATGCTTTCTCTTTTCCATAGTCTTTATGCCTTAGTCTGGTATGAATCTTCCAGTTTAAAACTAATCACCTGACTGAGAAGAAAGGCCACTTTGAATTAAGTAGAATTGACATATATACTCTATCAAAGAACTTGTTAAAAGTGATTTATCTTCCACAGCATTTTCTTCTATTCTAATTTAAAACATTGCTGCAATGGCTGACAATTCCTTTATCTCATTTTTCTTAAAGTGTCAGCATAAATAATATCACCTTTACTAGAAAATACAAACATATTCACTAACAATGGAAATGAAGTATATAAAATGACCTGACAAATTAGTGATCTAGAATCTAAAAACTTTACAGAAGACTTGAAATTAATTTTTGTCCTCTTTAGATTCTGTTGATTTTTTTTTTCCCTTTGATTATTTTTTAACTGGATTAAATGAAAATACACAAATTATCACATGCACTTATGTATGCAAAATGAAGTTATCATTTTGATGTGTTACATGTGTTATGATTTTAACTTACAGGTCTCCTATAATAAAAACCACATTTTTTACTTAGATGTGAATATGCATAGTTTGAAGTTTATTAACCATTGCTTTGACAGCAGCAATGTTCATTTAGAATTCTTGGTATTGTCATATAATTTATATAGTATTCCTTTCAAAGCTGTTAATTCATTTATAGCAGTTATCAAGACTTGTTGTTGTAGAGAAGGATTGTCTTCCTTTCTTATATGGTAAGTATTTTAATGTTTCTAAAAATTTTAAAAGCCATTTTTTAATTCTCTTTCAAATTTTCCTAGGAGACTCTGATGTAGGTATGCAGAGTAGCTAGGGAAGTTACTAAATCTTATTATTTTGATAGTTTCAGCTAACATCTTCAAGATAGCATAGTAAGGAACTAGAAAAGAAACAACACAATTCTTTGATGACCCAAAGAGATTTCTTTTAAATCCTAGCTTTAAATTTAATTATTTTCTCTGATAGAACTTACTGTATTTTAGTATATTGAGTTTTCCAAGCATGGTCCTTTGTAAACATTTACTTTGATATGTGGAATTTTATTAAATTTTTTTCTAGACAGGTCATCCAATTTAGCTCAGCAGCATAATTCATAAGAACAAGCTGTCATCATTTTCTTTATAATCTTTATACAGTTTTAGGGATGTACCATGAAGATATTTCACAGTATTCTGTGCTTTTCTACAGTAGAACACAATAAAAATATTAATAGGTCACATTTATTGAGCACCTACTAGTATTTTGGAGAAGTTAGTCCTCCAAATGAGTCTTTTTGGTACTTTGTTATTTTTGTAAATCAGATAAGGAAATGGGGGCTTAGAAAGGTTAAATAACTTGTTTAGAGTCACATAACTAGTAAGTAGGACCCTGATCAAAGTCTGCCTTCCTCTTAAACAGTGCTTCTCAACCTTCCTAATGCCGCGACCCTTTAATGCAGTTCCTCATGTTGTGGTGACCCCCAATTTCATTGTTACAAGTTGAACATAATTAAAGCATAGTGATTAATCACAAAAACAATATGTAATTATATATGTGTTTTCTGATGGTCTTAGGCGACCCCTGTGAAAGGGTCGCTCGACCCCCAAAAGGGGTCGCGACCCACAGGTTGAGAACCGCTGCTCTAAAACCTAAGGGTTCTGTTTCACTTAGTAGTAATGTTTTAACCTCTGCCCTAGGTAATGCACCTAACCAGCAGTTAGAAATGCACTGATTCAAATGATCTTTACAGTGATAGTGATTAATTCATCTGATTTATCCACACTTATTAGCATGATGTATACCCCACAGTGGTGTGGTTTGGGATAAAGGACACGATAGTATGAAAAAAGTTTTCTTTGGAGGCCTAGAAACTCTTTACACTTATCTTAAAACAGCTGAGGATAATTGGACCCAAGCATCACTGACTAATAATGGACAACTAAATCAGGGTAACAGTCAGTCAGATATTTATAACTTATGCCATCTCACAGTGAATTTGTTCGTAATGTGTTTTAATTTATTCTGTTATAGAAAGGAAGAATAATAAAAGCCTGTATTCTAATTCTAGTTACACCAGTTACTAGCTTTGGAACTTTGAACAAAGTTGTTTAACCTCTCTGAAACCTCCTTTCCTTACCTTTAAGAATACCTTTTTTTTTTCATGATTATTGTGAGTTGTAAATGAAATAGCTTAAATGCTAAACATAGTGCCTTGAAATTAATGGGAGTACCATATTTTATAATAGTTGTTATTACTATATTATCATTTTCATTATTGATATCAGAACAAACAAGAGTAGGGAATAAATTAAAAAAACAAAACTTGCTTTGCTAACTTGAGACCTTTGGAAACTAGCAATTTGGTGATAAGCGTTCAGATAGATTAGCATGCTCTACTTTTTCATTAAAAACATTATAGTCATAGACATCTGTCAATTTGTTTAATTTAAAGAGTTCTATTATGAATGTAACTGTACATTTATATTTTTAGATGTTTGTGTGTATATGTTTATATATATTTCTATACATTGTTGTTTTTTTAAGAGAAGAGTATATCTTCTATAGGCATCTAAAAAGTTTTGAGCAGAATTAAAAAGTTTTGAGTGTTGTGGCTTGGTTTCTCTAATTCAAGTTACTTAGTTTACTTTCATCATTGAATTGTGGAGAAAAATAATGTTTCCATCATACATTTACCTATTCCAAAGACTGAAATATTGTTTGGAGATATATTTTATTCAGAAGTTAACATAATATTTACAAATACTTAATGGTTTTAAAAATAATTTTTATAAGCCTTGGAACATAAAACTTAATTTTTGCCTGAGCCCAGTTTCCCACTTTATGAGAAACAAACAAAAACAGAATCAGTTAGCAGCAGTAATAAAATAGAAAAAAATATGTATTCAGAAATGTTCACTCTAGCATATAAGTAAGGTAGTAATTTTTCTGAAAAGAAGTTGGAGGAGGAGAGGAGAAAAGAAAACAATCTAAACTCAATGAGAATTACTTTTGTTTTCCTCCTCCTTTCCTGCACACTTTTAACAGTGGTTCAATTCTGCTTTATCTTAGAGCATTTCTTAAAAATCTAAAGTGTACCTTAGGCGACAAAAGTACCCTTTTGGAAATTTATTTTCCAAAAGAAATGTTATTTATTTTAATATTATTATTTATTAGTTTGGTAGGAGTATTTTCTGAAATGTTCTATATTCTTCCTCATGCTAGGGCATGGCTGGTATAGGGTATAAGCAAGCTACTCAATTTGGGGCCCATCTATATATATAAAAGGCTAATATGCAAAGTGTCCCCATGGGAGTTTGACCAGGAGACCAGAGTTCTATTGCTCGCTATGACGTGCGCTGACCATCAGGGGATGGCGCAGAACGAAGGGAGGCCCTAGCTGGCAGCCGGAAGGCCCCGATCAGCCCTGACCTCTGGCCAGGCCTAGGGACCCTAACCATGCATGAATTTCGTGCACCAGGCCTCTATTGTTATATAAAAAAAGAAAAGGCTTACCACCGTGTTGCTGGAAGCCTATGCTTAGAAGAATTTGAGGAGCATACATTCCTGGGCCAAATGTGTGAGGTACTCTAGTTTACCAGCTTTCCAAGTCTCTTTTTAAGATTTTTTCCTAAGGATTTTGTTTCACTTAATAAACTAGTAATTTCCACTATGGAAGACAGTATGGAGTTTCCTCAAAAAGCTGGAAATGGAACTCCCATTTGACCCTGTGATCCCACTTCTAGGAATATATCCCAAGAAACCAGAAACACCAATCAGAAAGGATATGTGCACCCATATGTTCATAGCAGCACAATTCACCATAGCTAAGATCTGGAAACAGCCTAAGTGCCCATCAGTAGATGAATGGATTAGAAAACTGTGGTACATCTACACGATGGAATACTATGCTGCTGTAAAAAAGAAGGAACTCTTACCATTTGCAACAGCATGGATGGAACTGGAGAGCATTATGCTAAGTGAAATAAGCCAGTCAATGAAGGAAAAATACCACATGATCTCACTCATTCATGGATAATAAAGACCATTACAAACTTTAAAAAAAAAAATAAACTAGTAATTGTAGTGTTATCATTTTATTCTGCCTTTGAACCTTGCATCTAAAAGATTATTAGTAGTGTAAACGGGCAGATAACCAAGGCCTTTTCATTTTTAAGAAGAGATTTTCAACAATAGTTCATTTATCAGGTCTACTTGGTACATAAACTCTGAGAAAATTCAGTAATCTGCTGTAAATTAGTGCCCAGCAGATATTCTCACCAAATACCATTGCTCTTTTAAGAACATGAAGAAAAGTAGCTATTGCTATTGAGAAATGTTGTTGGAATGTAGAAAATTTTCCTCAAACCAATAGATGTTAAAAGTAGTATAACTTGATATCAATGTTACTATTAGACACTATTTTAAATAAGAAAACCTGGAATAATCCTATATAATAAAGAGCTAATATGCAAATGGTCATCACGCCCTCATGCCATCACACCATAATGGCTCAGACACTCAACACTGGGGAGAGAGGAATGGGGACCAGCCAGGCACAAATGAGCTCACAAGAGAGGAATGGGGACCAGCCAGGCTCTGACCCGGGAGAGGGACAAGTTGCCTACCCCGCAGTCCCGGGCGCCAGCGGCTGTGCCTGCGGGCCCGGGAGAGGGACAAGTTGCACGCCCCGTGGTCCTGGGTGCCTGTGGCTGCGGCCCAGGCGAAATCACCCACCCACAGTCCCCTGTGGCTGCAGCCAACCCAGGCGAAGCTGGCCTGGGTCCTGGGTGCCTGCTGCTGGCCAGATGCAGGGAAGCCCAGGTCATGGGTCCCTGCGACCAGCCGGAGGAGGGAATCCTGGGTCCCAGGTGCGGGGTGAGGCAGAGGCGGTTAGGGCCAATCATGCCAGCAGGGGAGCAGTTAGGGGCTATCAGGCGGTAGGGAAGCAGTTAGGGACAACCAGGCAGGCTGGCAGGCGAGTGGTTAGGAGCCAGCGGTCCCGAATTGTGAGAGGCAGTCGGACATCCCCCGAGGAGTCCTGGATTGGAGAGGGTGCAGGCCGGGCTGAGTGACCCGCCCCCCCCCCCTGCACAAATTTTGTGCACCGGGCCTCTAGTATGTCTATATTTACCACCACTAACCTCTATCTTAGGTATTTTCTTCCTTTAAAGCTACTCGTTTTTTAATGCAAAGCCATGAGTCTGTAAAAATGTGTCAGTTGGATTTTTGATTAAATAATTGGATTTTTCATTTACTCATGTTTTAATTTTAGAAATACTTCTGACTGATCTTAAGCTGGCTACATGACAGCTTTGTTATTTTCCCTGTCTTTACTACCTCATTCTTCTTTCTCCCCTTGGCTCTGATAAATAGCCAATGATTTATTTGTTTGTTAGTTCCTTCATATGTGTGTATATCTATATATGAATATATACATGAAACAACTACTATGTGTCAGAAAATGTGTCATGTGCTGGATATAAAATAGTGTTCTGAGAGATGTGAGTGTAGGAGAGAAGAGAGACATATAAGCACTTAACAGTTAGTAAGTGGTTGTAGAAACAAACTAAATCACTTCAGTAGAGAGAGGATGGGTTAAATAGATTATGATGTCTCTATGAAACAAATATTTTGTAGCTATATGTATCATATTTAGCTACATATAGAATATATGTAAGATGTAAATTTCAACACACACACACACACACAAAACATTTCTAGAAAAATGCATGACACTCATCAGTCATTGGCTCAACTGAGAGTCCATGGGGACTGGAATTGTTATTCATGATATATAATCTTTAAAGAAGAAAGAAACCTCTATTCATGTATTATATCTTCATTGTAATTCTAAGTAAATAAGATTTAAAGAAAACATGCAGTACACCGAACAAGCAAATAAGCAATTACACTTTTGTAAAAAAAAAAAAATCTGGGGGTAAAAACCTTGAATTATTGAAACAATCCCTTATTAACCTCATTTTAAGTTTTATCCAAATGCCTTTTTAAAAAATATATTTTTATTGATTTCAGAGGGGAAGGGAGAGGGAGAAAAAGATAGACACATCAATAATGAGAATCATTGATCAGCTGCCTCCTTCACGCCCCCTACTGGATCAAGCCTGCAACCCAGGCATGTGCCCTGACTGGGAATAAAACCTTGACCTCCTGGTTCATAGGTCAAAGGTCAATCATTGACCCACACCAGCTGGAGCAAATGCCTTGTTTTAACAGGGGTGCTGTCATATTTGAAGTGAGCAGGGACAACTCCCTTTCCAGATTGTTCTGTTTTTGGGTGCTGAATGGTGAAAGAATGGTCTAGTTTATACTTTTTACTTGTCAAAATAAACATGGTCACAGATTTTCTAAGAGAATTGAGCCTGAGACCTATTTAATGTTGATATCAGAGTATCTTACAGCTGAATTTGGATACAGATTATCCCATGTGATTTTTCTGTTAAAACTGACAATGTTACTTGATCCTTTTACTCATTTTGGGGTTCCATTTTGAATTTTTGCACATTACGTAAAAAAGAATAAATATAGCCACAAGAAGTGGTTCATTTGAATAAAATAATATTTTCTCTCAATAGAGAAAGGGCTGGCTCTTCCATCTATCTAATTTGACAGACTCTTGGCAAAGCTTGTGATTACATTTTGTGGTTTTGCTGGGAATATTTTAGTTCCATGAGTGGCCACTTAAGTTTCTAAATGAAAAGCATTTGTAAGTTATTAAATACAATTTCAATTTTTAGCCAGTTTAGTTCATATTTATAAATAGTCCATATTTGTTAGTTGTAGTAGTTTATTGACAGGATGCCACTATTATAGATTCATTTTATAGATTGTTTTCTGTTTTTAAAAAAAATTCTTTTTACTGGGTTAAATGATCTTATCATAGCAGCTCTAGTCCTATTTGGCAATGACTGAAATTTTAGGTAGATGATGAACAACCTTGGTAGCTCAGTAGGTTAGAGCACTATCCCCGTGCGCCAAGGTTGCAGGTTAGATTGTGGTCGGAGTGCATACAGGAATCAACCAATGAATGCATGAATGGGTGCAGCAGCAGCGAATCCATTTCTCTCTCTGTCTCTCAACTCAATAAGAGACATTCCAATTGATATTTTTATAACAATATTCTAATATGTAGTATTATTTGATGCCAGAAGTTGGGAGTTAAATAGCAGTAATGATGAGCATCTGCCCAATTTTCATCTAGTTTTATTAAGGGACTAGAGGCCCGGTGCACGAAATACGTGCACTCGGGGGCGGGGGGGAGGTCCCTCAGCCTGGCCTGTGCCCTCTCGCAGTCTTGGAGCCTTCAGGGGATGTCCGAATGATGGTTTAGGCCTAAGCCAGTAGTCAGACATCCTTAGCATTGCCACGGAGGCAGGAGAGGCTCCCGCCACTGCTGCTGCTCTTGCCAGCTGTGTTGAGCAGCGCTCCTCCCGTGGGAGTGCACTGACCACCAGGGGGCAGCTCCTCCTGTGAGCATCTGCCCCCTGGTGGTCAGTGAACATCATAGCAACCAGTCATTCTGCCATTCAGTCGATTTTCATATTAGCCTTTTATTATATAGGATGCCTCTGCAATTAAAGAGCATTTGAATACATATATGAAGCCCAGAAAATAATATAATCCCATGCCTCTATTACTCATATTGAAAAAATGTTGATATTTTGTCATATATTGCTTCAGGTTGCTGGAAAAAACACAGATACTACTCCCTTCCACAATCACATTTCCCTTCCTTCCTTCCCAGAGGTAATCACTATTTTGAGTGTTGAATACCTCATATCCACACTTTTATTCTTTCTTATGTAAGTACTAGAGGCCCGATGCATGAAATTTGTGTAAGGGGCTCGGCTCTCGCAGCCCCGACTTCATCCGGAAAGTCGTCTGGAAGGATGTCTAGAAGGTCGTTTGGCTGTCCGGTCTAATTAGCATATTACCCTTTTATTATTATAGATGTATGCATGAAAATATGTCTTAAATGTTTTTAAAATTTACATGAGTGTATCATACTATATACATATTTATTCTTCTGTGCCTTTTTTCATTCAACATTGTGGTATTCAAGCAAAATTATGTATGAGTGATACCTGTGGATACATCCATTTCTCTATTGATGAATATCTAGTTTCTCCTGTGTACATGTGGTAGTTTCTTTAGGGTGATTACTTATGACACATGGCTGTCTTAATATATGTGCATCTTAAACTTTGCAGTGATTTCACAATATTTTGTAAGTAGATTGTTCTAACTTTATATCCTTACTTTTGGTATACATTATGGGCTGAATTGTGTGTGTGTATGTGTGTGTGTGTGTGTGTCCCTGCATTTATATATTGAAGCCCTCATCCCCAGTTAGAGTAGGACTTTAAAAGACGTGATTAAGTTAAAATGAGGCCATAGGGGCAAGCCCTAATCCAGTCTGACTGTTGTCCTTAAAAGAGGTTATTTGAATACACAAAAGAGATATCAGGGTGTCATTGACACAGAGGAAAGGCCATGTGAGCACACAGTTCAGGGGCCATGTGCAAGACAGAGAGAGGCTTCCTTCCAACACCTTGATTTTTGGACTTTTAACTTTCATAATGGTGGAAAAATAAGTCTGTTGTTAAACCACCCACTTTTCTGTTATTTTATGGTAGCTCGAGCAAGCTAATTCAATATATGAGAGTTCTAGTTTCTCTATATCCTCACCAACACTCAATATCACAATTTTTTTTAAAAAAATATGTTTTTATTGATTTTAGAGAGAGAGGAGGAAGGGAGAGGGAGAGAGATAGAAACATCAATGATGAGAGAGAATCATTGATCAGCTGCCTCCTGCACTGGGTATCTAGCCCACAACCTGGGCATGTGCCCTGACCGGGAATTGAACCCTGACTTCCTGGTTCATAGGTTGATACCCAACCACTGAGCTATGCCAGTGGTTCTTAACTTTAAAAGGAGTACTTATGCTTATTTGAGCAATGGAATGTGATATTTACTATGAATTTTTTATAGATACTCTTTATCAAGTTAAGGATTTTACTTACCTTCCATTCCTTGCCAAGTGTATTATAATAAATGAATTTTGTCAAATGATTTTTTCTTCTGTTTTTATTGAGATTGTAATTTTATTTATTTTCTTTAATTTATTAAGGCAATAAATTTACATTAATAGCTTTTCTAATCATAAACCAACCTGGTATTATTGGAATAAAGTCTAGATAGTCATGATGTATTTTTAAAGCATTGCTATATTTATTAATATATCACTTATGATATTGAAAATAAGTTTTTAATTGAATTGACCTTTAATTTTCCTTTTCTTGACCTTATACTACTTCTATGTTAATCTTATACTAATTGCAGGAATGAAATTTTCGAAATTCCTCTCTTTTTATATTCCCTAGAAAACTTGTATTCCAGAACTATTTTATGAAAATGTATAAAACTCAATACAGTTACGCTGATCAGTACCATAAGCTGGGCTTTCAGGCTGCCCACGGTCACTGTTTGGGCTCCCAGATCAGGCAGAGCCAGTGGCCATGAGCCACAGCAGGGCGAGGCTGCTGGCTTGGCTCTCTGCCTCAGTGGGGCTGTAGATGGGCTCCAGAGTTGGCCACAGCCTCTGGTTGGGCAACCTAGTGAGGCAGAGGCTGAAGGCTATGTTCAACAGTAGGGTAGTGTTGCTGGCTTTGCTTTCTCTCTAGAGGGGACTATAGAATTAGCTCTGTGGCTGTCTTGGTTCTCTGGCCAGGTTTCCTTGTTAGGTAGGGCTGAGGGCTATGCTTCACTGTTGTGTAGAGCTATGGCCTTGCTTTCCTGTTTTAACAGGCCATAGGGTGTGCTGTGCAGCCACATGGCATCTTTGGCCACTTACTTTGGGCTGTAGGATGTGTTACATGGTTGCCTTGCATCTCAGGCCAGACTTCCTCCTTCAGTGGGGCTAGACTAGAGGCTATGCTCTTTCAACAAGACAGCCTTCTGGCTGGTGACCCAAACCAGGCAGAATTGCCAGTTAAACTCCTTATCCAGTTGGGGCCACTGGCTCAGCTATGCAAATGATCAGAGCCACTAATTGGAATATCCTCTGAGGCCCCACCTCTGGCAGGAACACAGTTTGCCAAGATCCCTGTACTTGTTGTGAGCTCCTCCTCCTTCTCTATCTCTAGCTAACGTTCCCAGTTATCTCCATGAGGCATACTTAGTGGGCCTCCCAGGAATCATGCAGAATGCTAGGGAAGCTTGATGTCCAGCTTGCGCTCTCCTTTCCCACCAGAGAAACTGCAGGCCCAGGGGGACCCCCTCCCTGCAGCACTGTGCTGACCTGGGGGAGGAGCAATGTGGGCAAAGTGAAGCTGCTCCTCCTTCCCTTCCTAATGCTGTTTTCCTCTGGTTTTGTAGTCCAAGGGATTGCTTTAGCCTTACCCCTGTGTGCTGGGATCTTTACAAAGGTATTTTGTCTATGAATAGTTGCTAGTTGCTCTTCCCCTGAGAGGCAACCACCTATTTGTCATCTATCTGACATCAGTTTCCTGGTTCAAGTTTTATCAAACTATTGTTTCATACATTGTGCCTAGATTTTCAGTTGTTTCAGGCATAATGGTAAGTATGATCTCTGTTATTGCATCTAGGTCAGAAGATGTTCTATATATTTTTTGCAGCGAGTATGATTAAAAAAACAAAAAACCCCACATAATTCTCTAAATATTCACATAGAGACTTTTCTTGCAGATTGACTCTTCTAATTGGGGTTTGGAAAAAATGGTCCTATGTGTACTTTTTTTTTTTACATTGAATTTTCTATTTTTTTAAAATCTACAGTTTACCCGTAGTTGGATTAGATTATTGTATATAATAATGTAATATAAATCACTGATGCATTTATGTTTTATTGGCATTAGATTATATTTAGTACTTAATGGAACGCTGCTGAAAAGATCTTATGCTATTTTTCATGCTTGTTTTCCCTTTTTATTCCACCAATATATGAAGAAATGAGATAAAAAGGGGAACTTAGACATATCTTTCTATTGCCTGAAATTTTGTATTACTAATTTGTGTTCTGGAAAAAAGGACATCCTTGTCCTGTGGCATATTGCTGCCAAAATAAATTTCCAGAGGTAATAGTTTCATTCTGTTTTAAAATTATTTCTTAAAAACCAGTCATCTAATTCAGAGAGTAAGAGCCAAGTTTTAAAAACTATATACTAGGAAATGCCCAATTTATAAATGTATACATATTTGTGCTCATAAGTTGGGTAATTGTGCACCTAACAACTCTATTCATTTTATCATTATTCACTTTGTGTGTATAAAGATGAAGGCTTTTTAATTCAAGTTCTGTGGCCTGGGACACTCATGGTTGGGACATGGTTATATTTCATGCTTCTGTTCAGTGTTAATGCATACAGTTTCATGGGAAATTATAGAATACCTTATTTACTCTGGTATAGCTATAACAAGGGGTTATTTACTTAACATGTATTCTGAAGGGGTATAAGTAATTAAGAGTTAATTTGGCTTCATCTGTTATATAAAACATGTTAGAAAAGCTATACAAAAATCTGTATTGGAGTCTTTGCATCAGAGGACTAAGTTGACATCTGAATTGAAGTTCTGCCAAGTATAATTTAAAAATTATGTTTCCTTAAAATGATTGTGATGGTTAAAATAGATATCCTAGACATTTTGAGATTACAGCTCATCTCTAAAATGACTGAGCCCAGATACAGTAGTCCTGATAAAGTTTATTGACAGACACTGTGCTAATAGATTTTAGAAGAAAAAATAGTCATTATTTAGTCTAAACAATAATTTTGCAAAATCATATATATAAGTATATTTATATTATT
>NW_005369967.1:263400-285147 GCF_000412655.1 Myotis brandtii
GTGGCCAGATTATTATGACCACCTGACGTTTGTAGGCAAATTAGCTATAATTTCGCGCTGAAGTTGCTAGAGGGCCAGACCATTATAAATAGGGAAGCAGGTTGTTTACCACGACAATAGAAGTGATTTTTTTCTGAAGATATGGGTAAACAACGCCTTTGAACGTGGGATATATATATATATATATATAGTATACACACACACAAACATGTATTAGTTTCCTATTGCTGCTGTAACAGATACCACAGACTGTGATTTAAAACAATATAAATTATTCTCTTACATTTGGGGGCGGGGAGCAGAAGTCCGAAATGAGTTTCACTAGGGCAAAACCAACCTTTTTAGCAGGGCCACAGTCTCTAGAGAAACTCTCGGGGAGAATCTGTTTCCTTGCCTTTTCCAGCTTCTAACGGTGCATTTCTTGCATTTGTTGCTCATGACCCCTTCCTCCATTTTCAATGCTAATAGCCACACTAACTTTTCCTTTTTTGTAGTAAAATCTTCATCTGTCCTCATAAATTGGGTAATTGTGCACCTAACACTTGTGATTACAACTTCATGATCCTTCCCCAGGCCTGCAGTCAGAGAATTGAGAGGATCAGCATTTCCAATACTTTGTGATAGGAACCCTTGTGATTACAATTTTGGCCGACCTAGGTAATGCAAGACTGTCTCCCCACCTGAAGATCCTTAACTTAGGTCGTACATTTAAAGTTTCTTTTGCCATGTAAAGAAGCTTTCCAGGATTAAGATGTAGATATCTTTTATGGCCCAAATGGAGGACAAAATGCTGCCAAAAGTCACATAAAACAAAACATGTTAGAAACCAGTACAGTTGGGAAAGAAGTTTTATGGATGGATTGATAATATAAGCAAGGGATCCTGGAGGTCTTCCGCTATGTTCCAAAATTTTGTATTGTTGACTGATTTTTTTTTCTGATACAAACAAATGGGACATTAATCTTCAGTTTTTTCTGATATACTTCATCTTCTACTCTTGTCTTGCCCTATAAAACCAATACTTAGTAATATAAGGTCATGCATTCATGAATTGGAGCACAGATTTACACAGCTTGATATTATGCTTAATTTAGAAATAATTTACATTTGGTATTTGAACATAGACACATGTTCATATATGTACTTTCATATTTCCTTTAAACCTTTTCGTCACCCTCTTTTTCACCTTTGTTATTCTCAACACTAATGAAGGATTGACCACTTTGCCACTGATGGCAAAGTTTTTCTAAGCAATATTATGAGAGTTTTTTTTAGGAGAGAATTCTAAAGGTTCCTTAAGTCCTAGGAGATCTCAGAGCTAAATTATTATCATTATTATTTTTTTTTTTTTGGTGAGGGATCATGAATTTATTTACTCAATCATCTACATACCAGGTGGCTGAGCCTGGATGGCTCCAGCCGAGCTAGATTATTTTTTGCTGTTATTATTCAGTATACTTCCAGTGTTTACATTTTATTGTATACCTTTGGAGAGAAAATTTTACTTGGTACTTCTAATATATGGCTCAGTGACTTCTACAGTTTCCAATAAGTATGTTTTAGCATGTAACTTTATTAAGCGTGTATTTTGTTGCATAATTTATAAGGTAGATGTTTACATTTTTCTTTCCTGAACTACAGGATACCAGAAGGCCCCATTGATCAGGGGCCAGCTTCTGGAAGGATTCGTGCTTTAGAAGAGCAGCTTGTGAAGGCCAAAGAGCAAATTGAAAATTATAAGAAACAAACTAGAAATGGTAGGTGATTATACAGTATATTTCTCTCCTCGATATATTGATATTAGTACCAATAATTGAAAATTTTATTTCATCAAAATATTGGAAATGCTGATACTCCCAATTCTTTGACTGCAGGTCTGGGGAAGGATCATGAAATTCTGAGGAGGAGGATTGAAAATGGAGCTAAAGAGCTCTGGTTTTTTCTACAAAGTGAATTGAAGAAATTAAAGAATTTAGAAGGAAATGAACTCCAAAGACATGTGGATGAATTTCTGTCAGATTTGGGACATCATGAAAGGTACACTTTTTACTTTACATTTCATTTGGGCTTTAGTAAAAATTATAATCTAAGAATGGGAAGCTGGAACTTTTGGTAATTTCCCTGTTGGATGGTAATGATACCTACCATAGTTAGGAGTAGGAGAATACCTGAGATCTCAAAGGATAATAATTGCCAGATGTAGTTCATCAACTAAAAATATATCACGGGATGATATTATTTAAAACATATTTCTAGTCTGGCCCGTTGTGAATCAATGGTTGAACATTGACCCATGAACAGGAGGTCAAGGTTCAATTCCTGGTCAGGGCACATTCCTGGGTTGTTGGCTCAATCCCCTTTAGAGGGTGTGCAGGAGAAAACCGATCAATGATTCTCATTATTAATGTTTCTATCTCTCTTTCCTTCTCTCTTCCACTGTCTGAAATCAATAAAAATATATTTAAAAAGTAAATAAATAAAACATTTTTAGAAATCTCTATACCCTAAGTAAATTCTGAAGGTAGTGGTATAAGCCAACAATACTTTGGAAATCTGTAAATTTCCTTCATATACAATCGATATTTGAAGTGGAGTCTGCAGTTTTATATTATAATTTGCTGGAACTCATGCTGAGCTGGCAATTACTAGTATGTTTCTAATTCAGACATTAAAAACATTAAAATAGCCTCTTTTTAGGGTTTGTAATTAAAGATGAACAGGTTTTTGATAAAAGGGATCATTCTGTTGCATTTAGTTGCTAGAAAGAAGAACCTGAAATCTGCCTAATTCTTCTGTTTGCACTTTTTTGAAAATAACGCAGTTTATTACATAGAAAAGAAAACATTTTGGTGCTGGTGTGTTTATGCAGAGCAAAATGTATCTGAGAATCATTATAAATACAGTGAAAACTGTCCTTAGCCCTGTTATATTTATGTCTATATTCCCAGTAGGACTGTAATGGCAATTACTGTCTCATTAGTGAACAATAAATGAAAAATTGTTCTATTAACACAACCTACCACTGTGAAGAGGAAAAGAGTTACCCTATTACAATAGGATTCGTATATATTAACATCATTAGCAATATTGCAGTGATTTTGAAATACTGACCTGCTGTTTTATTTAAGTGAAATTACAAATAAAATCTATCAGTTTATTCAACTCATTTTAACATTAATGAATCTACAAAAGTAAGACAGTTTGAAATCAAGGGACATTGAATTATTATGCCATTGGACAGACCCTTTGAAATTTTTAGCCTAGTTTGCAATCAAGTAGTAGTAGACCATTAGACCAAATGATGACTAATTCTGCCCTTAATGCTTCTCTACCTTCAAGCTAATTCTAGGTACCAAGATTCTGTTAATTGGAGCTGTGTGTTTGCATGCTTTACTTATTGCAGTTTTATGGGGAAATCCAACTCCGAAGAGGATTTGAGTTGGGTAAACTGTGGTATTTAAAGGAGAATTTTGACTGTTGACTTCTGATGGAATGTTTAAAGTTTGGGTGATTTAATTAAATTACTTGAGAATCAAAGTAATTATTTAAAGAATTATTTTGTACATATATTTTGTTACCAAATGTAGAAACAGCATACAAATGAAAAACGTTAGGCCCTGGATACTTGATGTACGGTAAATCAGTGTTACATTTTTGTAAGTTGAATTATGATTCCTGACACTACCTTTTAGTATATGTTAAATAATAACATTGAATTGGATTAAACATTATAATAATACTAGAGGCCCGATGCACCAAAATTTGTGCAAGAGTAGGTCTTCCTTCCCCTGGCTGCCAGCACCGGCTTCCATCCGGCACCCAGGAAGGACCTGGGCTTACCTCCTCTGGCCGCTGGCAGGCACCCAGGACCTGGGCTGCTTCCCTCCAGTCCTGGCTTCGTCAGGAATTATGTCCAGAATGACGTCTGGAAGACATCTGCTCTAATTAGCATATTACCCTTTTATTATTGTAGATTTCACAGAAAATAAAAATGGAAAGGTACCCAAGGTACAAAGACCAATTTCTCTTACTGTCATTTGCAAAAATTATAATGAACTTGGGACACAACTTCACAGAGTAGTAATTTAACTCTAGGCAGCCAGATTAGAATGCAGTGGCACAAATAATGAGCAGAGCACCATCAAACACTAGAGAAATAACCTTTAGTGAATGTTCAAGTACAGAAGATTTGTATATATAGATTATGCCATCTTACTGTTAATTTTCATGTTTTTTACGTGTAAAAATTAAGACAGACATTTATGTTTGCCTCTGATGATTTACACAGAAATCTTTATTTCATTTTTATACTTGCCCAAATCATAGTGTCTATGTTGTCTCTGGACTGAAAGCCTATGTTCTCTGAGAAATCAGAGGTTAAGTTTATCAGTTTTCTTGTTCAGATTTCCCTATGAATCGCTCATCATTTTTTTGTTGTTCAAAAAGACATCAATTATAGGGGGAAAACTTAAGGGCTACTGTTTCTTCAGAAGGGGTTCTTTCTTTCTTAGGACTTTGATAGAAACACTGATTCTCTTTTTTCCTCTCTGAATCAACTTTATTGCAGCATAATTTATGTATGATAAAACGAGCATATTTTAGTCCATAGTTCTATTAGTTTTGACAAATGTTCACAGTTTTGGAACCACCACCCTAGTCAAGATTCAGAACATTGCTACTGCCGCGAGAAATTTTACTATGCTCCTTTGTAATCAGCACCTCCTCCATCGCCAGTCCCTGGCAGTAACCAGATCTGTTTCCTGTCCCTGTAATTTTGCCTTTTAAGAATTTTATATAAATGCAATCATACACTATGTAGTTTTTGAGTGTGGTTTCTTTCACTTGGCATAATGCATTTGATATTCATGCATGTTGTTTTGTGTATTGGTAGTACATTCCTTTTTATTGCTAAGTAATATTCCATCATATGAATATATCACAGCATATCCATTTACCAGTTGAAGGGCATTTGTTTTTTTTCCCATTTTTTGGTGATTATGAATACAGCCACTATAAACAGTACCACACATATTTTTCTGGAAACATGTTTTTATTTATTTTCGGTTAATTTCTAGGAGTGGGCTTGATTGGTCGTAAGTTGAATGTCTAATTTTATAAGACACTGCTAAACTATTTTCCAAAGTGATGGTACTATTTTGCAGTCACCAGCAATGTTTAATAGTTCCAGTTGCTCTGTATTTTTGTCTGCACTTGGTATTCTCAGTTTTTACATTACCCCTACCCCTTACCACCATTCTGATAGCTATATAGTGGTATGTCATTGTGGTTTTAATTTGCATTTCCTTATTAATGATGTTGGGCATATTTTAATGTGTTTATTTGTCATACATCTATCATCCTTGGTAAAGAGTTTATTTAAGTCACATGCTTAATTTGGGGAAGTATTGTTTGTTTTATTACTGAGCTTGAAGCATTCTTCATTTATTAATGTACTAGAGGCCTGATGCATGAAATTCGTGCAAGAGTAGGCTTTTGCAGCCCTGGCTTCATCTGGAAGGTCATCCAGACGGACGTTCGTTCTGCTGTTTGGCCGTTAGGTCAATTTGCATATTACACTTTCATTATTATAGACAAGTCTTATTGGTGCATTTTAGGAAGCTCATTTTGAAGGCCATGTGTAAGAAATCCTGGTGCCAGGAAATTAGAAGAATTTTGCAGAAGTGCAAATAAGCTTCTGGACCAGAGTGGTTGCAGTAGGGAGAAAGAGATAAGTGTGTGAAAAAATAGAAGCTACAGGACTTGCTAACAGATCTGATGTGGGGAGATAGAGGAGTCAAAAGTAATTGAGGATTTGTATTTTGCTAGGAGGATAGCTTTCATAAATGGAGATTATTGTTTCTTGTGTACTAATTTGGCTTTTCTCTGTGACAAATCATAATCCTCTCAGAACTGGAACTCTAGCTTAAACATCTTCTCTATCCCACAGTGCTAAGCACTCACTATTTAGTTAAGAGTTCAGTAAACTCTGTCTTTTTTGGGGGGTGGAGGTGGGGAGGCAGGTATGTGTATTCTTTGACTGATTATTCCATATTCTACTTTGGCCTTTTTGTAAAAACACAAATTGTTCCATTGAAGGATTTATGAAAATTATGTAACTAAAGAAAATTATGTAGTTGAGGTCAAAATATTCTCCAGCAATTGAGATTCCTACGAGTTGTGAAGAAAAAGTCACAGGAGAAAAACCATTTGTCCTGAATAAACCTGAAAGCTCTAGTTAGTTTCAGCAGTGGGTTCTACAAAAGAGAGAGTATCCGTTAGAAGTTCACTAGTGTATAGAGGGGGATCATCCTGATAGGAAGCATGGGATTAGAAGAAACCTGACATTGAAGGATTTTCTGTATTCGATACTCTTGACTTCATGTTTGATTCACTTTGGAGGACTTAGTGATCTCAGTATTTAAAAGTAGTCTTAAGACACAGTTACACATGAGTCCTTAAAAATAACATAGTGTTTCTGATTTGGAGTGTAATTCTTATGCTAAGCAATGGAGAATGGACTTTATTTTTATTGAATGTGCATGTTAAAAAATATTGTTACTGCCCGGCTGGTGTGGCTCAGTGGTTGAGTGTCAACCTGTGAATTCGGAGGTCACAGTTCTATTCCCAGTCAGGAAACATGCCTGGGTGGCAAGCTCGATCCCCAGTGTGGGGTATGTGCGAGGCAGCCGATCAATGATTCTCTCTCATCGTTGACGTTTCCGTCTCTCTACCTCTCCCTTCCTCTATAAAAATCAATAAAAACATATTTAAAATATACTCATTATATATTGTTACTGAATATATCTAATCACTCATTTACAGTTCATGTGACATTAACTTTAATAAGTATCAGTTCCTTCATTTTGAAATTTTCTTGCTTGAATTGCATCTGTGCAGTGCCGGCCCTCAGGGAATTTCTTTAACATTGTTTTTTTTCACCTCTGGTCTTATTTTACAAGATATTTTTTAAAAAAATATATTTTATTGATTTTTTACAGAGAGGAAGGGTGAGGGATAGAGAGTTAGAAACATCAATGAGAGAGAAACATCGATCAGCTGCCTCCTGCACACCCCTTACTGGGGATGAACCCGCAACCAAGGTACATGCCCTTGACCGGAATTGAACCTGGGACCCTTCAGTCCGCAGGCCGACGCTCTATCCACTGAGCCAAACCGGTTAGGGCAAGATATTTTATTTTTAAAGATTTTTTTTTTGCTTTATTTATTTATTTATTTATTTATTCTTTATTGATTAAGGTATTACATATTTGTCCTTTCCCCCCCATTGCCCTCCCACTCCCCCACTCGTGCCCTCACCCCCTTGTTGTCTGTGTCTATTGGTTAGGCTTATATGCATGCATACAAGTCCTTTGGTTGATCTCTCCCCCTTACCCCCACCCTCCCCTACCTTCCCTCTGAAGTTTGATGGTCAGATCAATGCTTCTCTGTCTCTGGATGTGTTTTTGTTTATCAGTTTATGTTATTCATTATATTCCATAAATGAGTGAGATCATGTGATATTTTTCTTTCTCTGACTGGCTTATTTCACTTAGCATAATGCTCTCCAGTTCCATCCATGCTGTTGCAAATGGTAAGAATTCCTTCTTTTTTACTGCAGCGTAGTATTCCATTGTGTAGATGTACCACAGTTTTTTAATCCACTCATCTGCTGATGGGCACTTAGGCTGTTTTCAAATCTTAGCTATGGTGAATTGTGCCACTATGAACATAGGGTTGCATATATCTTTTCTGATTGGTGTTTCTGTTTTTTTGGGATATATTCCTAGAAGTGGGATCACTGGGTCAAATGGGAGTTCTATTTTTAGGTTTTTGCGGAAACTCCATACTGTTCTCCACAGTGGCTGCACCAGTCTGCATTCTTACCAGCAGTGCATGAGGGTTCCCATTTTGAATCAGGTATAAGCAAAACATCAATGGCATAACTGAGATAGAGCAGGACATTTAAAAGAAGTTTTGTGAATATTTAAAATATAAAAATAGGAAATTTCACAGAAAATACAAAGAACATAAATGTAGCCCAGCTTTTGAAATAAGAGGATTTGTTGCCTGGCATAGCTGGCTTGCTGTCAGAGGCATAGATTCTGTTCTGTTCTACCATTGTTTTCAGACACCTGCACCGTACCCTCAACTGACTAGTGCTAGTCTGCTGGTACTTTGCCTGAGTTTGTATTTCCCAGGCTTTGACCTGGCCTCATACCAGGCCTTTAGATTTACCATTCACCTTCTAAATTTGTTGTATCTTCGTAGTCAAAACCAAGACAGCAAGATTTTCAGCTTTTGGGTCACTTTTAGGAGATTTGATTTCAGAGTGGAGTCACTGAAAATGGAGTAGAATGGTTTTCAGTTACTATGTTTCCCAATAATTGGCTACAACTGAAACTTTCTGTTTGATTATTCTCATGTCTTTGTCCAAAAGATGATAAACTGTGCAGAATGGTAACTTCTAAAACATTATTGAATCTTCCAAGAACTAGTTTGAATTTGAGGTCATTTTCTGGGCTTGTCTTCCTTACATGATCTCCAATGGGGAGTCCAAGAAAAAAATATTTAAAAGCAAACTTAATTTTAGTTGACTGTTGTGTTTTTTTTCGTTTGTATGTTTTGTTTGCTTGTTTGTTTTTGGTGTTTGGCTTTCTAGTTATAAGCTTGGCTATTCCACTTTATAGACAGATTGCGATGGATATGAATAATTGCCAAGGCTTAGTAGTGATGTAACTTGGTAAAAACATTCACTTTTATGTTTTCATTTTTCGAATTTATTAAAAAAAATACAGAGATGGACTTTCATTCCCAATGGTAAAGGAATGGATTGACTACTACAGGATGAAAGCATAAAACTATGCCAACTTTTATATTTCAAACTATTTTTCTCTCCAAATTAGATCTAAAGTAGTTTTTACCTGTTTGAGGCTATATAATTATTATTGTCAATGAAATGTAGTGCTATTTGTCTGTTTATGTATATGTTTAATGCTGGTAGACTGGTTATTTATCCCACTCTACTACAGAAAGAAACAATATTGCCATTTAAAGTTGAGATTTACAACACATTTTGTGATCACTTCTATTGTATGGGTAGGAAAAAGCAAATGACCACATTTGGATATGATGAAATCCATGAGAATAAATAATAATGAGTGTGATGAGAATGGTAGGAAAAAGACTTATAAAAAAGACTGCTTATGTGTTTCCATGATCAACTCACACAGTTTCCTGTGGGTGATGACTTTTCCCCCAGTAACTGGAGGCTACATAATAGTTCATAGGAGCTTCAGTTTTGTAATTTGGAAAAACTTAAAAGTTGAACCTCTGTTCAGTGTATGTGTAAAACTGCAAGTTAATTTCTTAAGGAAGCAGTAAGTTGTAGGTTTTTGGTTTTTTCCCCCAACTAAAACTTTTTCATAAAAAGAAAATGTTTTGGATCTTAGGTGAGAGTAAGAAATATTAAAAAGATAAAGTATCAAGTATGCTGCCCTGTTTAAAAGGGTGCACATGGAAATAGTAAAGCTGTGAAGTATCCTGTGTGTGGATAATATTGACACATTAAACAGATGCCTAAAAGGCTTCACAACACATGACCCTGTGGTCCTAAAGCTTGTGAAAGCTGTTTTACTGTAAGTTGGGTAAATATTCTAAACTGTGGCTATGATTCTTAATTTTATTTGTGTATTATTAATAGTTCTGCTTTATTCAGAGGGCCTGTTATCAAGTATTCTCTCTTAATTGTGTATAATTCTAATGGTTTTCTATGATAGTAAATAAGACTTTAGTTTTCGTGCGGTGAAGAGTGTTTTGTTACTAAATGGTTTAACATCTAGTAAAGAAGCAGGAGTAAAAGAGAACTGGGACTATGTCACGTATGCTTAGATAAGTTGCAGTTGTTGAGGGCTGGCTTCATCATCTGCTAAATGAGTCCTCGCTGATCAATCTCCTTCAGGGTGCATAAGGCAGTGGGTTTTGGATTATTTTTCTGACTGGCCTTCAGTACCACATATTACTGTCACATCCAATGGATCCTTCCTTTTAGTTGTAGAATTATTAGTAGGTACTCTTTAGAAACAAGATAATAGCTATGAAACAACTCTGAGGCATCCTAACTATATAATAAAAGCCTAATATGCGAATTGTTCAACCTGGAGTTCGATTGCTCACTATGGCATGCACTGACCACCAGGGGACGGCATACAACATGGTGGGCGTCGGCAACGCAGTGCTGGCAGTGGGCGGCAGTGGAGGTGCTGCCGGCCCCGATGGGCCCCAATGAGAGCGGGACTGTGGCGGGATGGTGGAGCAAGTGAGCGGGTGGCGCCAGGCTAAGGCAGGTGTGAGCAGGGGCCCGATTGCCCCACAGACAGAAACCACTGGTGGCAGCAGGGGGTGGGGCCACCGCCCAGCTCCCAGGCACTGAGGGAGCCAGACAGGGGGCCTGGCCCGATCAATCGCCCCGCAGGCAGGATGGTGGAGCAGGTGATGGGGTGGCACCAGTCCACAGCGGGGCTGCGAGGCTGGGAGCGTGAGCTGGGGCTGCAAGCCTGGGGGTGTGAGCTGGGCCCCGATCCCCACAGGCCACCCCAAGGGACCCCACTCATGTACGAATTCATGCACCAGGCTTCTAGTAGTATAAATAGTAATGTCTTAGTCTGTATAGGCTGTTATAACAACAATACCAAATACTGGGTAGATTATACACTACAAAAATTTATTTCTCATCGTTTTGTTTGGAGTCTGGGAAGTCCAAAAAACTAGGCACCAGAAAATTCTGGAGGCTGGTGAGGGCCCTCTTTCTGGTTCATCCACAGATCAGCGCCTTCTCATTGTGTCCTCACATGGTAGAAGAGGCGGAGGAGTTCAGTTGGGTCTTTTTTATAAGAGCATTAATCCCATTCACAAGGGTTCTAACCTCATGACCTAAGCACTTCCCAAAGGCCTCGCCTTTTAATACTATCACATTAGGTATTAGCCTTTTTTAAGATATGAATTTTTGGAGGAGACACAGTTATTCAGGCTATAGCTAACAGCCACCACATATATTACTACTTTGTATGTATTAACATTAATCATTTTGCTATACTTATTTTAAATGAAGTAACTTAGTCTCAGAGATGTCAAAATAACTTTCCTAGGACACAAAGTCAGTTAAGAGGTAGAGCCAAAATTGGGAAATAGGTCTGTCCAGCTCCCAATGCTCTTTCTCTTCTGATTTTGCATAGTTATATTGAACAGAGTCCACATTTTTGTACTCCTGATCCCATACTTTGATGTTTGTTAGTGCAGTCATTAAAAGCCTAAATTTCAGAATCACATTGCTTGGATTTGAATTCCCACCCTTTGTTTCTGAACTTTATGATTTTGAGCAAATTCTTTAATCTCTTAGTGCCTCACATTCCTTATCTAATTTATAAGGCAGCTGTGAAGATTACATGAAATAATGTAAAGCACTTAAAATAGATATCTGGCCCATAGTAAGAGCTCAATACCTGTTCATTGTTGTTGTTCTTATTATTTAACATTACATCTATTTTCTCTAAGTATTTTTTGAATCTCCAGCTAATACTTTATGCTTTTTAGTTAATATCATTTTATAGGTGATTTCTAGAAGTATATGTATGATATACTTTGTTTATATATATACTTTTCTGACAAATAGAAATAAATTTTTAACTTTATAATTTTCACAAGCAAAAAACACATCCTTATAAGCATTCCTTGAACAGCAGAGTTAACACAAAATGTGGAGAAAAGTGTAGAGAAGGGATGAAGCTGGAGCTGTAACTAGTTAAAGACAACTCCCCAAACCTTTCTAACCACAAAATTGGATTTGTAAAAGGTAAAAAAATTATCAATATTATCACATTAAAATTCTTGAAATTTTTCTTTTGCTACTTTTTTATTCACTTATCTAGTCAAAGATACTTACTGGTATTGAACGTTTTCTGTGTGGCTGGTTCTATTCTAAATGATGATTAAAAAGAAAACAGTTTAAATAAACAGCCCTGCTCTCATGGGGCTTAAATTTTAGTAGGGGGATAAAGGTAAAATAAAGACGTAACACTGTATATTAGAAGATGATAATTGCTTAAAGAAAATAAAGCAGGGAAGAAAGAAGGAAACCCAAGAAATGGTGATGATGATTGGGTGTTGGAATTTTTAAGTGAGTGGTATGGGAAAGCCTTAAGGAGAATGTGACATATGAGCAAAGATTTGAAGGACATCTGTGTGAGCCATGTGGATGGGTGTCTGCGAAGTGAGCATTCCAGGAGATGGAAGACCAAATGCAAAGGCCCTGAAGTAGGAACATGCCTGGCATATTCAAAAGTTAGTGTTATTGGCTGAAGTAAACAAGGAAGAGAGGGCCATATTGTCTGGGGCCTTGTAGGTCAAAGTAATAACTTTGGACTTGACTGAGGTAGATGACGATCCTATTCAACAATTAAGAGCAAAGGAGTACTGACTGACCATTTAATAGGATATGGCTGCTCTTTTGAGAGTAGACTGTAGAGGTAGGCAAGGGTGAAGCAGGGTGTAGACCTATTCAAAGGTTACTGAAATAATTCAGATGAGAAAAAGATGGTGGATCAGTTGATGGCTCAGTGCTCACTCATAGCAAACCAGGGGTGATATGTGGTTAGAAATTGATTAAATGTTTGCTGAAAGATTGGTGGGGAGTGTTAGATAAAGAGAAGAGTCTTTTTTTTTATGGTAAAGGTAAGTCATGACTTTTATTTAATGCATTATAAATAAAACCATTTGCACCAGCCCTAAAGTTTTTCTTGTTAATGTACTAGGTATTTTAGTTTACTTTGTAGTAAATCCACCATGTTATAATTGAAATTACTGATGCTACAGCAAAATGGGAAAGTATCTTAATAATTATTTTATTAGTTTATACCAAGCATTGTCAAATTATGGCCCAGGGGCCAAATCTGGCTCATAGCTTGTTTTTGTAAATAAAGTTTTATTGGAATACCCGTACATACATTCACTTACATATTGTCTATGGCAGCTCTCCTGCTTTTAAACAATAGAGGCCCACAAAGCCTAAAATATATACTACCTGGCCCTTTATAGAAAAATGTTCGCTGACCCTTGGTTTCGAATACTGTTTAAGAGCTGTGTCAAAATTTTTCTCTGAACTTTTTCCAGCCACTCAGTGTTAAAGTATAAAGATAAAATTTAAGAGAAGACAGAAATGACAGAGAAAACACAAAGGAAGTGTTCAAATACTGGCACCAATTTAATTTCTTCCCCTTATGTTAATCTCCTTATTTATTTATTTATTTATTTATTTATTTATTTAAAAGAATATCCACTTCCCCCTAGTCTCTGTAGTACTCTGTGCTGGAAAGTAAGTACAGCTCACTGGCTGGGTGTGGGGAGAGGTAGGTTTTTCTTACCAGTAAGACTAATTGTTGATTTCACAGCCTTGATAGAAAATAAAAAATGAGTATTAGCATCGGTGTGAGCATCAATCTTTATGAAGAATTTGACTCTTCTTATGTTTGTGTAATCCTATGACAAAGTGCAAAAAAGTAAGACTTCCAATGTTGTTTTCTTTCATAGGTCCATAATGACGGATCTATACTACCTCAGTCAAACAGATGGAGCAGGTGATTGGCGGGAAAAAGAGGCCAAAGATTTGACAGAACTGGTCCAGCGGAGAATAACATATCTTCAGGTAAGAAGGTTAGGTTAAAAAATAAACTTGAGTGAAAAAGAAGGGAAATCATAATAAAACTAAAAGTGAGAGTTGCTGTTGATTTCTAGTCATCCTAGCCTTTGCTCTTTTGAGAGTCCTTACTCATTTTACATATTTATTCAGACTCTCTGTGATGCCTTGAGTGGAATACAAAGATGGCTAAAACAAGGCCTCTACCCTAAAGGGGGCTGCTACTTATACACGCCTGAGCACACACACACACACACACACACACACACACACACGCACACACACATACAACTATGCAAAATTGAAAGGTGTACATTTTATATGAGAAATATAGATGAAATCCTCAATGGAGAAAGAAGATGTTAGGGATAGTTTTGTGAAAAAGGTATTATTTGAACTAAGCTGTACAGGATAATTAGGTAGGATTTAGACACTTGAGTGGAAGAGAAGAGCACACTAGTTGGAGCATATGATGTGAGTAATGATCCATAGCTGGGAAAGGGCAATATAGGAACCCAGTAAGATACGGGATATTTTAGTTTGCCTGGAGTTTGGGGTTATATGAAAGGAGGGATGAAAAATAAGCTGGAAAAAAGGTAGATTTGGGAGCCAGATTGCAGAGGTCCTTGGGTGCAGGTTAAGCTTTATGATATATAAGTAGTAAGTGGTTACTGAAATATTTCATTTATTGCATAAAAATCACTTTAAGAATAAATAGCAAAGAAAAAATCAAGGTTAAACCCCAAGTTCTAGACTAGCCGTGGGCAAACTACGGCCCGCGGGCCGGATGCGGCCCGGTTGAAATGAATAAAACTAAAAAAAAAAAAAAAAAAGACTGTACCCTTTTATGTAATGATGTTTACTTTGAATTTATATTAGTTCACACAAACACTCCATCCATGCTTTTGTTCCGGCCCTCCAGTCCAGTTTAAGAACCCATTGTGGCCCTCGAGTCAAAAAGTTTGCCCACCCCTGTTCTAGACCCTTTTAAATTTATTCTCTTCGTTTTTTATTGTTCTTTTTTAGTTATTAATATTCATACACAATCTTACATATTTGTGGGGATAGGACTGATTTACTTTTTTTTTTTTTTTCTTCATCTGCCAGAAGTTTTTGAAAGGTTTTTACACATAAGAGTGACATGATGAGAGTGCTTTAGTGATATTAATATGAAATAGTATTTTGGTTAACTGTGTTAGTATTGGAAGAGACTAGAGCAAGGAGACCATTTAGGATATGAGGACCATACAGCAAGTGAGAATTATTGAGCTATGTGGCCGTTTGCATTGGAAGTGAAGAGGCAAATTTGAGAAAGACTGGGAAGATAGAATCGATAGGCCCTTCGAAGTAGTTAAAGAGATGAAGTGACTAGGGATATGGAGGCATCATTAACTGACAGGAACTTATAGATGGAATAGTGTTCAGTGGAATACAATATTAGTAAGTAGAATTCTTCAACACTAGTGTTGAAATTACCATGCCTATCCTTTTTAATACTATTGATGGTATACTTTCTGTGTACAATCACTGCTTTCCTTTTAAGGTTAAAAGCAGCGTGCTAGCCAGTGACTGGGTTCTGTATATTTTAAGGTGCACATTTTCTTATACTTAAATAGAGAAAAATAGAAAATCAAGTGTTTAAAGAGATCATTAAAAACGAAACTGATCTTGGCATGCTGTCTTGGTCTCATACTCCCGGGGACATTCATCAGAGGTGTCTGTAGAATGAGAAACGCTTGCCTCCTGTAGGGAAGAGGTAATTATATCCTATCAACTAGACTAGAACCTCATTCAATGAACTGTAAACAGCTGGTGGAGCAGAGCTATCATCCTCATTTAAAATGGAAATAGCTATGGTTTCTGAGTTTCTTACATTTCCACATTTTTATTAAATTTTTACCCAACAAAATTTATATTTAAACTATGCTTTGATCATGGTTCAGCTCCCCACACTGTAGCAAGAAACTGCTTTAGTTTTTTTTCCCCTCTTGGTTTTTAAGTGGCCAAGTGCTTTCACCTATAGTGCAAATTTGATCCTTTATGTGCTGATTTCTCTTTTCCTATATTGGAGAATTTCACTTGTAAGTCATGTTAATGCATTAAAACTACATTGGTTTTTTTTAATCTTTTAGGCTATAGCAAAACAGCATTTTACTTCAATCTTAATTTCAATTTCAAACATTGCTATTTAACAAATCTTTTATGCTTTTTTTTCCATCAGAAAAAAAGAAAAAGTGATTTTTAATATTCAAGAAGACAATGGAAGTCTTAGTAAAAAAAGGTTTCAGAAAAATAATTTTCTTTAATTATTTATTTTTGTTAATTATTTAATGTATTCATGGTCATTTTTTCTGTGTATTCTAAAAGTTTTTGAAGTCAGGAACTATATTTTTAACATCTTAGATGTCACTCATGCTTCATCTTCTCTGGATAGAGGTGAATAAGAGTCCTTTCTCCCATTCCTCCCAAATTAAAAATATGTATTTTTAAGGAATGCCTTCTATAACTGGAATATTTATTCCCAGTGTATTTTTAAGCAGGACAGCTCTTTTAAAAAGAATGCTTTTTCACTAATTTAATGAAATGGATTAGAAAGTTTAATCAGAATAGTGGGACTGTTTATGTGGATTTTAAAGTGATTACATTACCCTGACCAGTGTTGCCCCTCTCTTTTCCTCTCTCTAAAATCAATAAAAACATATTTAAAAAATAAATAAATTTTTAAAACTAAAAGATGATAATAATTTGTATCTAAGTAGGAAATAATAGGGGAAAGGTACAATAAAAACAAATGTTTTTAATATTTAAAATCTCTTTGGGAGACTTTAGTCATTTAAGTACCTAATTATATTCCTGACAAATAATTCAAGACTCTATAATTTACTTTCAAGGAATGATTTGGATGGTTGAAAACATTTTCAATTTTACTAGATTTTTACTCATACTGAAGTTTATTATACATACTAATGTATGTATGACTCATACATCACCAATAAGCATTTTTTAAAATCCTATTTTATTTAGAGTATAGCGCATCACTTGAGATGATCATGTGGTTTCTTCCTTTATCTTGTTGATGTGGCATTGATGAATTTTTGTATGTTGAACCACCTGAGTGGATAGAGGTTATATCTGAATAGATAGAGACAGGTCATTATACTATATTATCTATAAAAATCCAACACTTTTACATGTACATGCACCATCATTTCTTCTATCAAGTTAATGCATATCAGAGGCTATCTAGGATTAATGGAAGAAGTGTAGTTAACATTCTGCCAATAAAATAGCCCTGTGGCTTTGGGTTTTTCTCTTCTTCAGATCTACCTGAGGTTTCTGGGTTTTTGTTTGTTTGCTTATTTGGAGGGTTGTGTTTATTTTTTGTTGTTGTTGTTTATTTGTTTGTTTTATTTTAAATTTTGGTCTGAATCATCTTCCCCTGGAGTGATTAGAGTGGCTGGGCTTGGGTTTGGAGGTATCAGAGCTAATAAAGGAGACCATATCTTGAGGCTGTAAGTATCATTGGAAATAAAGAGAGGGTTTTTATAGTATGCCACATGAGAGGGTTGATTATGTTTAAAAGGTTAGGGATAGAATAGATACTATTGGCTTTGCAACCAAAGGATCCAGTATCTTGCCCTTTGTACTTACCTAATGGGTGAAAAAAGTAAGTAAAGCTGAACCCTTAGAGAAAGCTGGTAAATTTGAGTCCTTCCTGTGTTCAAAGCCTATATTCCATAGAGGCTTTAAATAATCTCTTTAAGTGTTCAGTGTTAGAGTTCTTTTCTTCAAACGAATGTTATGTTTTCCTTTTACATAAAAAGACAGTTCTATATTGTTCTCAAGATTTGAATCCTATTTAATAAAAGAGTGATATGCAAATTGACCATCACTCCAAAACACAAGATGACCATCCCCATGTGGACACAAGATGGCTGGCAGGGGAGGGCAGTTGTGGGTGATCAGGCCAGCAGGGGAGGACAGTTGGGAGGGACCAGGCCTGAAAGGGAGGGCAGTTGGGGACAATCAGGCCTTCAGGGGAGGAAAGTTGGGGGGGGAGACCCAGGCCTGCAGGGGGGGGGAAGCTTGGGGGGACCAGTCCTGCAGGGGAGGGCAATTTGGAGGGACCAGGCTTGCAGGGGAGGGCAGTTGGGGGCAACCAGGCCTGCAGGGGAGGGCAGTTAGGGGAAACCTGGCCGTCAGGGGAGGGAAGTTGGGGGCAACCAGGCCAGTAGGGGAGGGCAGTTAGGGGTGACCAGGCTGGCAAGGGAGCGCAGTTGAGGGCGACTGGGCCAGCAGGGGAGGGCAGTTGGGAGCGACCAGGCCGGCAGGGGCGCAATTAGGCATTGATCAGGCTGGCAGGGGAGTGGTTAGGGGGTGATGAGGCTTGCAGGCAGAAGCGGTTAGGGGCAATCAGGCAGGCAGGCAGGTGAGCGGTTGGGAGCCAGCAGTCCTGGATTGTGGGAGGGATGTCCCAGACTGGAGAGGGTGCAGGCTGGGCTGAGGGACACCCCCCCCCCCCGCATGAATTTTGTACACCAGGCCTCTAGTTGTTAAATAAAAGTTGGCTTATCATTTTTAAAAGGGAGCAATTGTCACTGGAAACACAAAATCATTAGTTTTCTAGTAAGCAAGTAGCATTATAGATCTGAGTTAAATGTGCATTAAATGTTTTGAAAATGTGGTAGGCTTAAACTAAAGGCTTTTGTTTCTGGATAAGAAGTAGTGAACACATGATATGCTGTTCTTCCTGCTAATTACAACAAAAAGAAATCCTGTACAGAGTGAAATTCCTGTGCTTTGTTTTGCCTCCTTTGTATCTTAGAACCTTCCAACCAGTGGGTGGAACAAAAAACAAACAAACAAACATTTAAAAAAAAACATTTTGATATTTATCTACCCTATTCCAGGGGAACATCATGAAAAGTTGCTTCCCTACCCTCTCTGGGTGCCTCAGCTGTGGAGATTGAGCACACAGCTTTGTCACCACACCTGCCCTGACATAATGAAGGCACCCCTACCTCTCCCAACTGGTATTAGCATTGCAGAGACTTTGGACAAAGCCCACCATTGCCACACTGCAAATTGAGGCAGTTCCCTTCCCACTCCAACTTGAGTTGAGGGAGGGTTAGGATGATGAGGGAGTTAGAGAAAGGGATTTTTGTGTTTGAAATTCCAGGCAGACCTCTGATTATCATGCATGAAACTGATCAGAATCACTACAGAAAGAGGTTTGATTGCTGAACTCTTGTATAATATACTATTCAGGCTTCAGAATGGCCACTAGGTAGCCCACAAGTGGGCAGAACAAAATACCACTGAAATGGCTTTTAACAAATAATTGACATTTGAGCCGCAGTTCATAAAAGTAAGCTAGGACTCTAAAGTTTGACTGCCTACTAAAATGGAAAGCAGTGTCTCATAACATAATACTCATCATCATACCAGGAAAATCTTAATTTAGATTAAAAAAATATAATCAGCAGACACCACAGTGAGATGAGACACAGATGTTGGAATTACCTGACAAGAATTTTAAAGAAGCTATAATAATAAAAATGCCCCACTAAGCAACTGCAGAGTTGAAACAAATGAAAAAAAAAAAAAGAAAGTTTCAGAAAAGAAATAGATACAAGGAAAAAAAAAGAAAATTTTAGAACTAAAAAATACAATTACCAAGGTAAAAAATTGTCTCATAGTAGAATAGCTATGACAGAGGAAAGAATTGGTGCCCTTGAAGTTAGATCAATAGAAATCATCCAGTCTGATAACTGAGAGACTAAAAGTTGAAAAAAATAAACATAGCCTCAGGGACTGACCTTTGGGGCAATAATAGAATTTTCTTACGTTTGTATCTGGAGTCCCATAAGGAGAATGAAGTAAGAGTGAGGATTTGAAGAAATAACTGAAAACTTTCTAGTTTGGTAGATCATTCAGACAGAAATTTAATAAGGAAATAATAGACTTAAATGTCATTTTAGACCAGATTTACTTAATAGACATTTATAAAGCATTCATCCAGTACATATGCCACAAACAAACCTCAGTAAATTCAAGAAGATTGAAATCATTATCAGGCATCTTTTCTAACCACAATGGCATTAAACTAGACATCAACTACAGGAAGGAAACTGGAAAACACACAAATACACATACTACTAAAAAAAACCCAATGGATCAAAAGTGAAATCAAACAAGAAATCAAAAATTGTTTTGAAATAAAATGGAAATGAAAACAACTTTTCAAAATTTATGGGATAAACCAAAAGCAGGTTAGTAACGAAGTTCATAGCTCTACAGGCCTATCTCAAGAAACACAAAAAAGTCCCAAATAAACAATCTAATTTTACACCTAAAAGAACTAGAAAAAGAACATACAAACAGAAGAAAATAATTAAGATCAGAATGTAAACAAATGAAATAGAAATTAAAAAACACAATTGAAAAGAACAATGATACTAAGCTGGTTCTTTGAAAGGTTCAACAAAATTGACAAAACTTTAGCCAAACTTATTCAGAAAAAAATAGAGAGAGCCCAAATAAATAAAATGATAAATGAAAGAAGAGTTTACAACTAACAAAACAGAAATACAAAGAATTATTAAAGAATACTACAAACAATTATATGCCAACAAATTTGACAATCTAGAAGAAATGGATACATTTCTAGAAGCATATAACCTCTTAAGACTGAACCATGAAGAATTAGAAAATCTAAACAGACCCATTACTATCAATGAAATTGAAGTGATAGTCAAAAAACTCCCAACATATAAAAGTCCAAGACCAGATGCCATCGCAGCTTACAGGTTTTATAAATAATCTATAGGTAACATCACCCTTAGTGATGAAAGACTAAATGCTTTTTCCCTAATATTAGAAATGAGGCGAGGATGACTACTATCACCACTTCTATTCAACACAGTATTGGAAATTCTATGCAGTGCAATAAGACAAGACAAAAGGAAAAATGGCATATGTACTAGAAAAAAAAATTCCTATTTGCAGGTGACATGATTGTCTGTCTACAAGGTAAATCCCAAGTAATTTACTAAGCAACAATAACTACATGACAATAAACTCATAAAGCAAATAAGTGAATTTAGCAAAGTCACGAGATATATGATCAGCACACTAAATCAATTATGAATTGACATCCTAGCAAGAAACAATTAGGCCCTGGCTGGGTGACTCAGTGTGTAGACAAGTGCTATAAGTACCAATAGTACCCCAAAAAATAGCCCTTTGCAGAATGGAAGAGCTGGCAAAACAGTATAAATTACTCTGACTTTTATTTAAAACTAGAGGCCCAATGCACGAAATTTGTGCAAGGTCCTTGGCCTCAGCCCCCGCCCACCACTGCTGCGGCCAGGGGGCTCTGCTGCCTCTGCCATAGCCCCCGCCCACTGCGCCTTTGTCCGTAAGCATGGACGTCCAGTCTAATTAGCATATTATGCTTTTATTAGAGGCCCAGTGCACGAAATTCATGCATGATGGGGGGGTGGGAGTTCCTCAGCCTGGCCTGCACCCTCTCCAATCTGGGACCCCTCAGAGGATGTCCGACTGCCAGTTTAGTCCCGATCCCCTAAACTAGCAGTCGGACATCCCTCTCGCAATCTGGGACTGCTGGCTCCTAACCACTTGCCTGCCTGCCTGATCGCCCCTAACTACTCTACCTGCCTGCCTGATTGACCCTAACTGCCTCTGCTTGCCTGATCTCCCCCTAACTGGTCCCCTGCCGGCCTGGCTGCCCCCTAACTGCCCCCTGCCAGCCTGGTCACCCCCTAAGTGTATGGAAGGAAGTCGGACATCCGGAAGATGTCTGGTCGATCCGGTATAATTATCATATTACCCTTTTATTAGTATAGACTAGTGGCTCAGTGCATGAAATTCGTGCACGGGGGAGGGAGGGTATCTCTCATCCCGGCCTGCACCCTCTCCAATCTGAGACCCCTAGGGGGATGTCTGACTGCTGGTTTAGGCCAGATCCCTGTGGGATTGGACATCCCTCTCGCAATCTGGGACCACTGTCTCCTAACTGCTTACCTGCCTGCCTGATC
>NW_005369967.1:285251-298852 GCF_000412655.1 Myotis brandtii
CCAGCCAGCTCACTCCCAACTGCTCCCCCGTGCCAGCCTGATCGCCCCTAACTGACTCTGCCTCGGCCCCACCATCATGGCTTTGTCCGGAAGGACATCCGGAAGGCCTCCCGGTCTAATTAGCATATTACTCTTTTATTAGTATATTTTATTATAGATAACAAAACATCTGCAGCAGCCTCTGCACAGGAGCAAAGTTTCAACCAGGCTTTCTCTGTTGTGTCTGCTATCTTCATCTTTTAAAAAAATTTATCTTTATTGTTGAAAGTATTATAGATGTCCCTCTTTTACCCTCATGACCCCCTCCACCACATCCTTCATCTTTTGATACTATGTAAAACAGGGCTAGCCATTCTGGAGCTTGTTTTTACTTTTCTCCTTCTTTCCCCCTTCTCCCTTCTTTCTCTTATCCTGTTCCCCATTTTTTCTCTCTTTCTTCCTCTTTCCCCCCCTTTTCTTCTTCCTTTCTTTCCCCTTTTCCATAGTACTTCCTCTTCACACCTATTTTTTTTAAAGAGTATCTGCCATGTCATCCTGTGTTTTGGTTTTGAGGAAGGAAACCCTACTGGGTCCTGTTAAGTAAAATGATGGTGGAGGAGCTTTCTAAAATTCAACCTTAATTTTTTAAGCATGCTATTTTTAACATGACCAGTTAAGCTGGTTCTGAGATCTGGGTATCAGGCTGTAAACTGATAGTGAAAAATTGATGAGATGTGCATTTATGTAGAATTGGCAGAATCTAGCTCCTCCAGTAACTAAACTTTTCTTTTCTAGCATTGGAAGGAGTTTTGTTTACATTAGATTCTTGAATGGGAGAATTAGACTTGGATGCATCTCATTCTTTCTCTGCCTTTCCTTTGTGGTGCGTGTGGTAGCAGAAAATATTACCAAGTTTGCTCTGGTGTACACATCTGTCTACCCTGGGGTAGAAGTTTTTTAGAGACCACCTTGAACACACAGAGATATTGTCTCAAAGACCCTGAATGGAAGAAAGCACCACATTTATTTGTTGCATTCTACTGAATTTGTAGAATTTTTTTTGAATGGCTTTAAAATATTCAATAGAGACTTCTAGGCAAAGAGCAAAACAGGGCAATTATCGCAGTACTTACGAAGATAAGCTTTCCTTCTCTGTAACTGTATAGTAACTATCTGTCTTTGCTTCATCTGTCAGGACAACAGTCTGTAAACTATGTATCTTGATATCTTTTCTCCATTAAGTTTTCACACTTAAAGGTTTATAAATACCCACAGGGAAATGGTTTCCTAAAGCACTTAGTAGCTTACTTGTGCCACAGCTATTGTGTTGTCCTTACTATTTGCAACCCCATTGTTCTCTGCTGGAGGAGTGGAAAGGACAACTCCATACCTTCTTAACTTTGCTATGAAGATTTTCCTGTTTAATATGGTAAGAGACAATAATTTCCGGTCTTGGCTTTTAAAAATAAGAATGCTTTTCAAGGTGTGTTTTTTTTCATGATTATTAACTATGCCCAGAGTCTTCATTTTAATTACGACGATGCAGTACTTCAGTTCTCTTATTTGCTTCATTACCTTTTCTGCTTTGGTTCTGAAAAATAATTTTAGAGAAATAAAATCAGATTGTTTCCAATATGCTGAAATGCTTTCACCACTGTTGATGAATCTTTTCTTCATTACCAACACAAAGATGGATACTGTAATTTTAAAAAACAAGTGAAAAATTGTTTAGTCTTATGATTAGATCAGGCAAAGAGCATGTTAATATTTAACTTACCTGGCTCATTCCTTTGTTTTTTTCCTGACCTCCTTTGTTGGAAATAGGAGCTATCTACCTAGGGCTTAACTCTTCCCTACAGAAGGAATGTTGTTAAAGAGGAGCTGGAAGGATTCCCAGAGTTCCAGTTTTTAATCCTTAAGTGTGTAAGTTCTTCAACCATAAAAAGATGAAAGAACACATAGGGTAAAGCTCCTTGATGTTGGTTTGGCAGTGAAATATATATAAACACCAAAAGCACAAGCAACCAAAGCAAAAATCAACAAGTGGACTACATCAAATTGAAAAGCTTCTGCACAGCAAATGAAACAATGAACAAAATGAAAAAGTAACCTATGGAATGGGAGAAAATAAATAGTTGCAAACCATATATCTGAGAAGGGGTTAACATCCAGAATATATAAGGAACTTCATAGTAAAAAAAAACACATAATGAAAATATGGACATAGGAGTGGTCAACAGATTATTAAGCATCAATGAAATGCAAACACATGAGATGCACAATGAGATATCACCTTATACCTGTTAGAATGGCCGCTGTAAGAAAGACAAAAGATAGCAAATTTGTTGAGAATGTGGAGAAAAGGGAACTCTCATGCACTGTTGGTGGGAATGTAAATGGGTACAATCATCACGGAAAAAAATATTTGCTAAGTGATATAAGACAGAAAGACAAATACTGCATGATCTCACTTACATGTGTAATCTAAATGAGTCAAATGCATAAAAACAGAGTAGCACAGTAGTTACCAGGGGCAGGAAGGTAGAGGAAATGGGGAGATGTTGGTCAAAGGGTACAAGGTTCAGTTATGTGGGATAAGTTCTAGAGATCTAATGTACAGCCTGGTGACTAGTTAATAATACTGTATTACATACTTGAAATTGGCTAAGTTGGCATTGTTTTTGTCTAAGTACATGAAATTCAGTTGAACTAATCGTTTATTAAGCATATACTACTTGCAAGAGATGCCTGGAAATAGTATGTTTAGCTTATTTTGACTAAATTTTTGTTGTTGTTAATTTAGCCTGTTTGTGCAATGTTTTGGTCTATAATTACTGGGCAGAGAAATGAGGGAAATTACATTGTGGCTGGAAAATTTTCCTCTGTAGAGGCTTTTATTTGTGTGTACAGAAAATGTAAATAGTCATGGCAAAGGCTTTATCTGTGATTTAATTTAAAAGCCATGGAATCAGTACCATTTCGTAATATTACATCATTAACTTACAATTACTACTAATTTACTAAGTGAGGGCAGTAGAAAACCTCTAAATCCTAGCAGTGCCAAAGTAATATAATAATGGCTGTTGTTTACTAGTCAATTCAAAATTATTATTTTTTTAGCAAAGTAGAAATTAAGCTGGCTTTCTAATTTGAACTATGTCCAATAGTAACTTTCAGTATTTTAAAGTAAAACATTTCAGCATTATGATGGTACCATTAGTGAATTAGTAATCATTTAGGTTTAAGAGATGCTGCTTTCCTTAATGTGCCATCTTAATTAGAGTCAGATTGATTTAAATGTACTTCCCAATGTTGATTTACAACTATAGGATAATGAGAGCCAATATAGCTTTTAGTTCTGTTGAGATAGGGTCATTCTTGGGAATTAACAGTATCAGAAGAAATGCCTCAGAGTTTGCTTAAAAAAATATACAAAACTGAAGAAAAGGAAACTGAATACAGAAGAACCCTATATTAAGTCCTCATTTTTTAATTCATATATACCAGTGATGGCGAACCTTTTGAGCTCGGCATGTCAGCATTTTGAAAAACCCTAATTTAACTCTGGTGCCGTGTCACATATAGAAATTTTTTGATATTTGCAACCATAGTAAAACAAAGACTTATATTTTTTATATTTATTTTATATATTTAATGCCATTTAACAAAGAAAAATCAACCAAAAAAAATGAGTTCACGTGTCACCTCTGACACACGTGTCATAGGTTCGCCATCACTGATATATACTATGGTGATAGCTTTGTTGCAGAATTATAACTGTAAAAATGTTATGTAATACTTAGCTTATAAGGGCTCATGATTGGGCCACCATGTAGCACTAAATACAAAAGGTATTGTATTTATCCACTGTGAAATAATGTTTCTTAATATTATGAGGATAAATGAAATATGTTTGAATTAGCTTTGAGCATACAGTATGTCATTAGTTTCATAGTATTTTTGCGAAGGAAGGATAGGTGAGCAGGGGGCAAAGATTATGGAGGGAGGTCATTTTTGTCACAATATTTAGTTTACAAATTAAAGCAAAATCACACAATTGAATTAATAACAAAGCCTGAATTAGAAAAAACTGTCTCTCAAGCCTCTCCTTGCAAAGTTCTTTAACTAGAGCATGTTGTTCCAAGTAATTTTGACAAATTTGCCTCATATTTTTAAAACTTTAATAGTCATCACCATTGCAAGGAGCAAGAATGTATGTGCCTTTTTAGGAGTCTGACTTTAAGGAGACCCTATATACAAAAATCCCACATTATAAATATGATTTATAGAGTTCATAGTTTTACTTTGCTCTTCACAATTATTCTTTACAATATGGACTTCCATTGACTAATGAAAATAGTACTTTTTTCTTAGCACTTTATAAACACAATAAATTATGTATTTTAAGGTTTAGCATAAATGCAGTTTTATTCATAACTCTTTCCAGTCCACCTGAAAGTGATTTTTTCCCAATGGAAGTCCATACTGTTCCTTAATTTCTTGTTTATCACAGTCTTAGAACATTCAAATAATCTATTATTATAGTTATTGATACATATGATTTCTTATTCTATTGGATTATCATCTCCCACATTTTATTGTATATATTAAGTGTTTAATAAATATTTATTAAGTAAGCAAAAGTTTACCTAAGTCAGTGAGTGAAACTCAAGGCAGAAGAAGAGAAAAATGAGTGAGATTCTCTCCCAGTGGACTAAGGGGGAGGGGGATTACATTTTCAATCTGTATTTTCCCAATCTTTTACTCCCAAATAAGAATTACTTCCTAGTGAGCCTCCTTTTAAAAGGACTATATTGTAATCTATGCACATAGCAATTGTGTGTGTGTGTGTGTGTGTGTGTGAGAGAGAGAGAGAGAGAGAGAGAGAGAGAGAGAGAAGGAGAGAGAGAGAGAGAGAAGGAGGGAGTTCCATAAAAGGTGAGGGAGGGGAAAGATAAAAATAATCAGAATATAGAACAAAACAATATGCCTGCATTCTTGCATAACTGGTAGAGAAATATAAAAGGGAGTGTGCATTAGGCACACTAGAAACAAAAGCAGATTTTATAAAAAATAGCTACCCTATTAAAGCGTCATTAAAACTTCTTTTAGTATTGAGGCCCTTCTGTATATTCTTTTTTTTGCCTTTTTATTGACTTATTGGGGTGACATTGGTTAATAAAATTATATACGTTTCAGGTGTATGATTCTATAATATGCTATCTGTATATTGTATTGTGTGTTCACCACCTCAGGTCAAATCACTCCTTCTATATATTCTTGCTTCTGAATGAGACATGCTTTCAAGTTTTTGGCAGACATCAACCAGGGTCAATGGTAATTGACAAAAACTAGCCCCTTCCCTCTGATACCCATCACACTGTTGTTTGTGTCCATGAGTTTCAGTTTTATATACCACATAGATTGTCAAATTTAAAAAGTGACAGCAGTCAACACAACAAAAGCCAGATGGTATGAATGAATCAAAATTATACCTTTTTTTTCAGATCTGCCAAAAATATATATTTTTTGGTGTACTGCAGAATTTTAGTAATTAGTTTATGTGTGCCATGAGATGAAAAAGGTTAAAAATCGCTGGTATAGGTTCTGCTTTGATAGAAAAAGGCTAGCCTGCACGGCACATTGGAATGTGGAAAACAACCTCTTCTGAAAGTAACTGTTGCATATTCCCTTCTCAGCTTTTCCTTCAGAAACATTTTACAGCCTCGCTGTCGTAGCCTTTGTTTCTAGGGATCTCTTCTTGACAAAACAGGTAATATCCTTAGAAAAAGTGGTAGATTTGTGATTTGTTGACTGCTTTATTCAAGGCTCATATAAATTGAGAATTAGTAGTTCCTTTGCTTCTTGCTTTGTGGAAGAGAAGATTCTGTCCCTGAACACATCCATTCTTTCTCCTCCCTTTCAGACAAAACAGCTTCAAAAACTTCTCAGGCTAAGGAGTCCTTGTCAAAACAAACTTTTATTTGAAGAACTAAGATGCTTAGGGATGTTTAGCAGCAGCTTATATGAATTACAGCAGAATTGATATATTAGAGTGGAAAAAAGAAATTCTCAAATTAGCTAAGCCCATTTTACCTACTGTTAGATAGTATTAAGTGTACATTATCCAGATAAAGCTGGATTCTTTGCTTTATAAAATATACTGGATCAATCCTGGCTTATATGATTTATGCACTTTCTATTCATCTCAGAGCAAATATAAAAATAGGTAAATGAATCTCCTAATTAAAAAGTGGCTTACCACATTCTCAAGACAGTTAATATAGAACATGTTCTGCATTTTATTGTGAAAATTACTAATAACTGTCAAAATTGGTGTGTTTTTTTAAGTTCCATGACTGATATTTTATAGTTGTTGAACTCAGATATCCTTTTACTCAGTGGCTTTACTTCCATAATGATTTTGTTCATGACATCTAGAACTCTGGAGATAGGTGGAATTAGTAGGTATATTATAATTTTTCCTTTAAAATGACTTCAGTTTCATCAGGGAATGTAAGCTCAGAATGCTGAATTGCAGCTGAAATAAATATCTCAGTGTACACAGCTTTGAGTTCAGAGATGTTCTGCATGATAGAGAAGTGAAAATAGTATTCTTTTAAATGTTACTGCTTAATTTTATGTTTGTTTTGTGGTGTTTCCCAAGTAACTTTTTTTTCACTGCCATCTCCCTAAGTGTGCACATAAAATATTCAGTAAATTCTTTGAAATTTGATCTTTAAAGCTCGATTCTTTGCCTTATAAGATATACTGGATCAGTCCTGGCTTATATGAGTTATGTACTTGTCATCTATGAAGAGAAGTTGCTCTGTACAGCTTATCTTCACCTTTATTTCTCTTCCTCCCTGACAGAATCCCAAGGACTGCAGCAAAGCCAAGAAGCTAGTGTGTAATATCAACAAAGGCTGTGGCTACGGCTGTCAACTCCATCATGTGGTCTACTGCTTCATGATTGCATATGGCACCCAGCGAACACTGATCTTGGAGTCTCAGAATTGGCGTTATGCTACTGGTGGGTGGGAAACTGTGTTTAGACCTGTAAGTGAGACCTGCACAGACCGATATGGCATCTCCACAGGACACTGGTCAGGTAAGAAGCCTGTGTACAGCATGTCAGATTCTCTGGGTTGAACTGCCACATAACCAGATCATCAGATTTCTTTGTACAACTTTATGGCTCATAGTCCTCTTTTTCTCTGAATCCATGAATGCTGTGCATTATCCAGATAAAATCGTTAAAACAATATTTTATTTAAAAAGTGTTTCATGATCTATTTCATTTTTTATGTTTATTTTCATCTGGATTTAGCAAAATCACTAAGCTTACTCAAGGAATGCAATTTACTCTTACGATGATGATGATGGTGATGGTAATATACCTTTCACTTTTTAGGGTGATTCCACACTATTGACTTCAGTTAATTCTCATAATTATCTTGTAAGTAACATTGACCTGAGGTTTTAAAACTTCAGCATGCCTGAGACTCACCTGGAAGGCTTGTTAAAACAGTAGGTCTGGGTGGGGCCTGAGAATTTGCATTTCTGACAGTTGCCAGACCCAGGGACCAAACTTTGTGAACCAGTGAGGCACCTTTATCTCTGTTTTACAGTTAAGGACAGTGAGGCCTAATTTGATTATGCAATTTTACATTTTATTCAGGAAACATTTGATAACAAATAGTGTGATTAAGGTACTATACTAGGCATTATAAGAGATATAAAGATCAATAAGAAATTTCTCTCCTAAGTTCTAGAGAGAATAGAATATATAGTTTCTTACTGCAAGTCTATTTCTACAATGATGATCTTTAAACAAGGTCTAAAATTGGGCTACCTTTGCTAAAAATACTGGCTTTAACCCTGACCGGTTTGGATCAGTGGATAGAGCGTCGGCTTGCAGCTTGAAGGGTCCCAGGTTCGATTCCAGTCAAGGGCATGTACCTTGGTTGCGGGCACATCCCCAGTAGGGGGTGTGCAGGAGGCAGCTGATCGATGTTTCTCTCTCATCAATGTTTCTAGCTCTCTATCCCTCTCCCTTCCTCTCTGTAAACAATCAATAAAATATATTTAAAAAAAAATAAAAATTAAAAAAAATACTGGCTTTATCATTTTGTAATTCTGAGCAAGTTACTTAACCTAGACCTTAGTTTCCTCATCATTAAAATGAAAAGTAATAATTTACTTACCTCTTTGAGTTGTTGTAGGAGTAAATGAAATAATACATGTGATGTACTTAACACAGCACCTGATATATGAGCTCTATTAATTGTTAGCTATCATTAATAGCCTTTACTCATTGAAGAAATACACATTGAGTGTCTACAGTGTGGAAAATACTGAACTAAGTTATTAGGTGAAATGCTGAGCAAAACAATAGACTGTCTCTGCACTCACATTTTGTGGGAAGTCAAACTTTTCAAAAGGCTGAGACATTTCAGTTAATATAATTTCTCACGGAGCTGACCACCTTTTTTCACAAGTTAAAACACTAGATGTGGAATAGGGAGCCATGTCATTGGCAGAGTGATAACTTTAGTTCCTTTGTTTCTTTTTGCCTCCTTTGGAAAATATCAGATAATACCTGACGCTTCACAGAAGTGGTCAGAAAAGCTAATTGGATAATTTCTATAAAGTGCTTTAAAAGGTTCTATATGGACTTAAAGTATTATCTTGTGATGTGAGTTTTGTCTTCATTAAGGTGATTTAAGAGCCTTACTCTATATATCAAAAAGTGAAAAGTTGGCCTCACTAGACTTATCAAATTTAGTGTATAGCTAGGCCTTGCCTGTATGCTACAACTAGTTATTTGGTTTGTTTGATTTTTAATCCCTATATATTTTGTACATACAGGATATGAAGATTAAAATGACTTGAATTTGAAACATTCAGAATTTCTTAATCTTAAAATTAAATAGGTTCTAGAAATCATCCTTTATGTGGAATCTAAGGCCTAATAGATAATAAGTTACTTATACAACTTATAAATAACAGAGCTCTGGTTAGTACTCTTGCTTGTACCTACCTCCAGTCTAAGTCCTTCCCAGTATACACATGCCAGGCACCTTACCTAACAGAATAATGATCAGAAACATAGAAACTCCTAAATGTTTGGGAACTAAATAAAATGACTAATTGTAATATCTCTACCCTCTTATTTCCCCTATCCTGTAACTTTTTCCAAACTTTCCATATAATTTCCAGTACTGAAAAGTTGTCAGTGGTATTTTACTCTGTCATTTGCAGTTCCTGATTAAAGAAGTTATTTTATCATGGTAGCACAGAATTATAATTTTAATTAAATAGATCTTTCCTTTATCACTACAGGTATTGTATAAAATAATATATTTTTCTTCATGCCAGTCAATTAAACTGCCTTTTAGACACATTTAATTAATTAAACTAGTGATTATTTTCAATATGCTTGCAGAACTTATCATAACTAAAATAATTTAGATGATAATCTTTTTTTTTTATATTTTTATTGATTTTTTACAGAGAGGATGGGAGAGAGATAGAGAGCCAGAAACATCGATGAGAGAGAAACATCGATCAGCCGCCTCCTGCACATCTCCCACTGGGGATGTGCCCGCAACCCAGGTACATGCCCTTGACCGGAATCGAACCTGGGACCTTTCAGTCCGCAGGCTGACGCTCTATCCACTGAGCCAAACTGGTTTCGGCAAGATGATAATCTTGAATATAAAAGAAAGAAGAGATTTATGTTTGAGCATAGCAAAGTATGGTTCCCATCCACTTCTGTTTCTGTTTCTATGTTAGTACATTATCTATGTATGCACCTTTTGGAAAAACTAGCCCATTTCTAGATTTAGAGAAACAGAATGAAATTTAATAAGGTCTTTGACATTAATTCTTTAGTTATCCATACATCAATTGTATCTGTTATTGTTCTGACTTGTACAAAGAATCTTGGGATATTTCCCTTGGCACAACTGTCACAAAATTATTATTGTTCATATGTACTTGACATGATGTGCCTGCAGGTGGAATTTAGTGTTCAATTCCTGTTCAAATCTGTCACCAGTACAGGAATTAGTATACAATCTGATTATTTCAGTAGCTAAATCATACCTTGTAGGTGGAGTTCTATTTTTCTTCTTCATTATTTTATATTTGCATATGAAACCGTGTCCTATATAGTAATTTGGTCAAGTGAAGCAAAATATTAAAAATTATGCTTCCCATTAAAAATTATCATAATATTTTCCATCATCTATTGATGTTTATTCTAACATTGCTGATAAAATAATCAATTTAATTTCTTATATCACAAAATGTTTCCTAAACCTAAACTAACTATATATAACAGGTGTGACTCTTCCTAATAGATTACTTATGATAATTCAGAATGGGAATCTTGGTATTTAATGGTTTGAAGTATCTTTCAACAGTTATCAATTTGTTTAAAGTACATTGACTGTTGTAGGCTATGTATGAGGACCAGCTTCTGAAATGCTTTTATAGTTGATATAAACACTCTTGAATAGATGACTTGGCAATAGAGAACCTCAACCATTTAAACTTAATTTTCTGCTGTTGCTTTGCTTTCTTTTATAATTCTAAAAATTGAACATTTATTTAGATTAGCAATTAAACCAATTTGGCTATTTTGTATTTCTTTCTCATCTTTTTCCCACTGTCTTAATAAATATGTAATAAATTGAACTGAATTACTTAGTTTGATAGATCTAATTGACAAACATTCTTTTAAGTGAAAATAATGACTAGTAAGAAACAGTGTTTGTAGATGTGATAAAATCTAATGCCTTTGAGTGTCTGATTTAAGTACCTGCTTAGGTAGATTGCCATTTGCTATAGTATTTAGTTATCTAAACTGGACGGTTACTTTTTTCCCATACCTCATTTAAAAAAACTCTTGCTCAAAGAGTTTTATTTAGAATCTTTATATGGAGGAAGCCTTAAAATAAGAATAATTTTAGAAAAGAATGTGCTATGTGCCAGACACCATGCTGGGCTACATGAAGGAGGCAGGCAGCTGAATGAACAATTAACATATATTGAGATATGGGCAAATTGATAGTACTCTATCAGTAAATTTAGTTAAATCCATCCCCTCACATTGTTACACATTTTTTTCTTACAATGAGAATTTTTAAAATTTGCTCTTAGCAACTTTAAATTTATAATACAGTATTGTTAACTATAGTCACCATGCTGTATATTACATCCCCAGAACTTGTCTTTTAATTGGAAGTTTGTACCTTTAAACCACCTCTCCCCTTTTCTTGAATCCCTGCACCTCCCTGCCTCTGGCAACCACCAAACTATACTCTGTGTCTGTGAAATTATTATTACTTTTTAGCTTCCACATATAAGTGAAATCATATAGTCTTTCTGTTCTGACTTATTTTACTTAGAATAATGCCCTCCAGGTCTGTCTATGTTGTCACAAATGGCAGGATTTTCTTTCTTTTTCATGGCTGAGTAATATTGCAAGATAAATGGATGGATGGGTGGATGGATAGATAGATAGATAGATAGATAGATAGATAGATAGATAGATAATGTGGCTTAGAATCTATAGGCATAATATGCTAGTTAGGATAGGCTATGGATATGCTTCTCTGTAGTATTTTTACAGTAATATTTTCAACCTTTTGTGATTAAATAATAGAAACTTGAAATAAGTGCATGTAATATTTTAGATTCCTTATGCTGATGAAACATCTTGATTTCTCTGTTTATATAATGTGAGAGAAGGGGAAAGTACACTGGACTTTCCATATTTAATCTTAGTTCTATTGTTTTTAGCTTTCAAAACTTCAGTAATTATAGTTTCTGAACCCCAGTTTAGCTCTGAAAAACAAAACAAAACTCATGATATTCAATGCCTACCTCCCTGTCCACATTTATAGGGCTCTAATCACAAGGGGAATATGATTAACAGGTATAAAAGGTATTAAGATGATTTTTCACATACAGTTTATGTTCTTTATCTGTGTTCAGTAAAACACTTTAAGAAGCACTGTTCTATTGAATTTTTAGCTGTTTATTATATGTTGAGGGAGCCTCCAGATGGCAACAGGGCCTAGATCTTCTGGGTTATTTACACAATGCCAACCACTTGACCACAGCATAATAAATGCAATAAAAGAATCACATAAAATCCACCTTTCCTATTCCAGTCTAAATCTCAAACCATTACTCTGTAAGCTATGTCAGGCACTTTTACTAAGTTGTAGATTTTTTGCCTGCCCTGTGTAGCTCAGTGGTTGAGTGTCAACCCATGAACCAGGAGGTCACATTTCGATTCCCCATCAGGGCACATGCCCACTTTCGAGCTCAATCCCCCAGTAGGGGGCATGTAGGAGGAAGCCAATTGATGATTCTCTTCATTGATATTTCTATCTCTCCCTCTCCCTTCCTCTCTCTGATTTCAATAAAAACATTTTTTTAAACATTGTAGGTTTTTAAAAAAAATCTCTTAAGATTGAGTATTTTTAGCAATATATTCTGCCCTTTTTGCACAAAGTTCTGGTAGAACCAGTTTAGAGATAAAAAAGAGGTATAATTTAGGAAATAGGAATATATAATTAGCATCAAAGTCATTATGGAGTAGAAACTATTTCATTTGAAAAGTTTTCTAAACCCTTTCAGAACCTATTTAAAGTTGCTATCTTCTATATATATAAAAGCCTAAGCAACTGTTCGACCCATCACTATGATGTGCACTGACCACCAGGGGGCAGATGCTCAACGCAGGAGCTGCCCCCTGGTGATCAGTGCACTCCCACAGCCAACCTCCTGCAGCCTGCCAACCTCTCACGGTCCCTCCCCAAACCCCAGCTGGCCAAGGAATTCCACCCGTGCACGAATTCCTGCACCGGGCCTCTAGTATACTATAATTCAGGTGCTCTTATTTCCTGTGGGATGTCTGGGCCACAAGCTTTAATACGTGCCTCAGAAATTATCAGTGTTTTTGTAAGTACTGATATACCTTTTATGTTACAAGTGGGTTTCTTAAAGATTTGCTACACATTGAGTTATTAAATATCAAGTCATGTTTTAAACATTCCAGTGGTGCTATATAAATGATTCCCAAAGGAAATTCTTTCATAAAGAATATTTTTGCTAATATAGGATAGTAGTCTCCTGATTCATCACTAGTTTCCTCCTTCCCTTCTTTAAATGTTTTAGATTTTTCTGTTTTCCTGAGACACACCTATGTAAGTCTTTGAAGCTCAGTCACATTTGACTTTTGATTCAAACAAAGTATCTACACTAATAAAAGAGAAACATGGTAATTAGCGTACGACCGCTACCCTTTTCATTGGCTAATCAGTGAGTATATGCAAATTAACTGTCAGCCAAGATGGCGGCCGGCAGCCAGGCAGCTGATGGAGCACGAGGCTTGCTTGCTGCAGACTCCAACGTTCCCCGCCTAACTTGCCAGCCTCTCAGTTGCAACTCTAAGCAACTATATACTATGTTGCAAATAAGAAGCTAAACAAAACCCCAGAAAAGGGCTTCCATTCAGCCGGGCTCGGACCGCAACATTGTATCGATGTTTTCAGCAGCGAGGCCTCAGAGCTAAAGCTGGCCCAGAAAAAAAAAAAAAAAAA
>NW_005369967.1:299566-304753 GCF_000412655.1 Myotis brandtii
GTGCCCCAACCCCCCTGATGGGCCCTGCTCTGTGTGTGACAGGGTACTGAGCCCCAACCCCGCTGATGGGCCCTGCTCTGTGAGTGACAGGGGGCAGCGCCCCAACCCCCTGATTGGCCCTGCTCTGTGAGTGACAGGGGGCAGCGCCCCAACCCCCTGATTGGCCCTGCTCTGTGAGTGACAGGGGGCAGCGCCCCAACCCCCTGATTGGCCCTGCTCTGTGCGTGACAGGGGGTGGCGCCGCAACCTCCCCATCGACCCTGCCTTGAGTGTGACAGGGGGCGGTGCCCCAACCCCCCAATCGGCCCTACCCTGAGCGTGACTGAGGGTGGCATCGCAACCTCCCGATCCGCCCTGCTCTGTGCATGATGGGGCGGCGCTCCAACTCCCCAATCGGCCCTGCTCTGAGCCTGACCAGGGGCTGCACTTAGGGATTGGGCCTGCCCTCTGCCACCCAGGAGCAGGCCTAAGCCAGCAGGTCGTTATCTCCCGAGGGGTCCCAGACTGCGAGAGGGCACAGGCCGGGCTGGGGGACCCCCCTCCCCTGCCCCCCAAGTGCACAAATTTTTGTGCACTGGGCCTCTAGTATAAAAATAAGAATGCAATCATTCAGTAGCATTTTGATAAGTCTTATTTGTTTACAACACATAGATCACATTCAAGAATGTTTAGAATGATTCTACAAATAAGATAATAGTTGAAAAGCTAAAGAAAGTTACAAATGCTTCCTAGCCTTTTGGTTAATTTTATATGCCAGAAGTCTGGATATGCTATAAATCTTGAATTTTCTTACCTCTCTTCCTCGGATATGTATAAATTATAGGCTAATTTCTTGGAATAGGAAATAGTAATAGTCCATGAGCTTTAGTAGAATTATACATATCCTTTTATTCCCTCCAAAAGAATCTTGTTCAATAAGAAAACTCAAGAGAGGTTTATATATTAGCTGAAAGTATAATATACATTTTATATATGTGTAACTTATTTAAATAATAGACATTCTCTCTCACACATTTTCCTTGCCTTTAGCAGAAGATCAGAAGCAGATTACAGAATTGTAAACAGTCCTAGGTGTTACTTTAGGAATCAGGATTCTTTCTCCTGTTTTGCTTCCCAGAATTCAAGGAATAAAAATATTCCAGGCAGTACTGAAAAGGATTAGAGTTGAGTCTCCCACCTTTTCTTGAAGAGTTCCTCCTTTTGATTCAATTAAAGTTTAATCTAATACAATATAAGAAGCCTTTAAGTAATGTAGGCTGTATTCCCTGGAAGCAAGAAATTATAAATGTAATACTATAAGTCAAGTTGATTTTTCCAAAAGATATATTATTTTAATTAAGGTTATTATAATTCTTGTTCAAAAGTCTGATGTCCAACCTTATTTGTTAAAAGTACAACTATAGGGGACTCAATGGGGGGAAAGAGGGTTACCTATAATATTTTTCAACAATAAATATAAATTTGTTTTTTAAAGTATAACTGTGCTCTGTCCAGGTGGCTCAATTGTTTGGAGCCTTGGAGAGCCATCCCATACACCAAAAGGTTGCGGGTTCCATCCCTGATGTGATTGGGGTGAATATGGGAGGGAACCAATTGACGTTTTTCTCTTCTCTCTCTCTCTCTCTCTCTCTCTCTCTCTCTCTCTCTCTCTCATCAATAAAAACATATCCTCAGGTGAGTATTTTTTAAAAAGTACAACTGTTAAACAAATACTATATATTTAAATTTATAATGTGTTTTATTATTAAGTTCCTAAAAAAGTAGACCACCCACATAAACAAGGAAGTGCACTAGTCATCAAGTAAAATGTGAGTGTTTCTAGATGCTATGGGCAATATAAAGATAAATAAGACCCAGTCCCTGTCTTTCAGCAACTTTCATTGAAAGTATGTTAAGACCCATAGATCTGTAAATGTAACAAAGATGGGTTCTGTTAAGTGTCATAAGAGAAATATAGAGTCTGTGGGTCATCAGAGGATAGAGAAACTGTTTCTGGAAATAAAGGCATTATTGGGAGCCTAGGCTGGGCCTTTAAAGAATGAGGAAAGTCACAGTGTACAAGGACACAGGTCAATGTCATTGCTTTGGAATCAGACGTTAATAGCCATGTGACTAACTTGTGTCCCATAACCTTTCTTATTACATGTTCTATGTACCTTACAGAGTTTTATGAGGATTCAAAGTGATAATACATTTGACTGCTTTATATATTATAAATCACCCTGTATGTTATTACCACTTTAGTTTTATGGAAACAGAGCAAAATAACAAAAGCATAATTGGGTCATGGGATTTCAGCCAGGCTTCTTTTGAGAAACTTTACAACCAACATTAATGAAACTTGGAAGTACCTGATGGCTTTTTTGTGAAATTCATTCAGAATTATAAAATGAAAAGAGGTAAATTATGATAGAGGAACAAGCTGAAGATAACCATTCCCCTTGCTCTCCTCCCACGGAGAGACAGCTTTAGCTCCCCAGCTTTCTCAGCCCACAGGAGGGTCTTTCCCCCTTCTCTTACGTGTTATTTAGATTGCTTAGGAAAATCCCAGTGTCTCTGATAAGGCACCAGAAATATGCTTCTGTCAAGGGCACTTGTCCATTTCCCTAGTTTGGGGGACTGGATTCCTTCTTAACTTGAGCCATCACTGACCCTGTGAGAGAAACCTCCTGACAAGCAGTTAGTCTTCAGTTAGTTCTTTAGCTCTCCAAGGTGATAGGATATGATTTTGGGAGGGAGGGAAGGAGAGAGGGAAGGACTTGGAAGAAAACATGCTGTCTTGGAGCTTTAATATGTATGTACTAATAAAAGAAACAAGAATAAATTCCCGTGAAGGTTCTACTCCATGGGCACTGTGTCAAAATTAATGCTTATGAATCTGAATATATTCAAGATGTTAATCTCCAAGTAACTTGCCTAAAAGTGGAGAATGGACTTCAGTGAAGACATTTTTTTCAAAATGCTGATAATGGCATTTGAGCAAATCTTAAGGACCTGAATATTAGAAATACATAAAAGTGCAGAAGGCCTTGGACCATCCCTCTAGTGCCTGTCTATTGACTGGATGGAACTACATGTACCAGGCCAAAAGACATTGTACTTAGGTAAGCGACCCAAAATATAGTGTTAGAGCACTGTAGCTTGCTCCTCTCCTCTCTAGTTTTTGGCTAAGTATTAAATTTGAAACTATTTTTATTCTGGGAGAATATAGTATGTCTAGGTCAGTGATGGCGAACCTATGACATGCGTGTCAGAGGTGACACGCGAACTCATTTTTTTGGTTGATTTTTCTTTGTTAAATGGCATTTAAATATATAAAATAAATATAAAAAATATAAGTTTTTGTTTTACTATGGTTGCAAATATCAAAAAATTTCTATATGTGACACGGCACCAGAGTTAAGTTAGAGTTTTTCAAAATGCTGATGTGCCGAGCTCAAAAGGTTCGCCATCTCTGGTCTAGGTTGTGCCTAGGAATAAACGAGCCTAGAACATGGGATTTTAAGGCATGATGGGAAGAGCAGATAAAAGAGCAAATCACCAGTATTTTCCCTTTTCTGCTATCACTGCCCATCTTGCTGTGTCCACTGAAATTGGACAATAGGATAGGAATTGGGGGGTAGGCTGGGTTAGTAGCTGCTTTTGCTGCTACCTCTGGCCAATCTTGATCCGTACAGTTCAGAATATCCAATAATAGGATTGGCAAAAGTATACATTGTACTCAGTGTCTCCTTTTTCTAGATTATGTCCCATAGCAACCATGGGGCCACCACTTTTGAGATTTTAGAATGTATAGGGCAGTCCATCTGCATCCTTTGGAAATGTCTAGTCATTAGTACCTGGATTGAGTTCAGAGGGTTAGATAGCCTTTTAAGAATATGGTGTCAGCTTATTAAATATGTTAATATTTAATCACCCTGTATGTTAATAAATAGCTATTTCGTTCATTCACCTATTATATATTTTTTTAAAAAATTGATTTCAGAGGGAAAGAGATAGAAACATCTATAATGAGAGAGAATCATTGATTGGCAGCCTCCTTCACCTCTACTGGGGATTGAGCCTGCAACGTTGGCATGTGCCCTGACCAGGAATCGAACCGTGACCTCCTGGTTCATAGGTCAATGCTCAATCTCTAAGCCATGCTGGCCAGGCTCACCTATTGTATTTTATTGTATATTTGTGGCATGATTATATGTTCCTTAATTGATGGACATTTAAATTATTTCAAGTTCTTACCATTATAAACAGTGATGAAATGAATATTTTTGTGCATGTCTTTCTGCACATGTGTTGTTTCTCTAAGGCAGTGCTTATGAAACTTTTTCACATCATACCATATAATAAAAGGTTTTTTTACTGCCCATAATTACCTGGGAGGTGGTAATGTATAGTAAAGCCACAAAGATCTCTCCAGCAGTGTGTTTCAAGTAAAATCTTAGGCTCTCATAAAGGGACTGCCAAACTGTGGTCCTCAGTGAAACTCAGCCCGCCAACTATTTTTATACTAAATGTGATCAGACAAGAAGAAGAAATAAAAGGCATTCAGAGTGGAAAAGAAGAAGTAAAACTGTCCTTATTTGCAGATGACATGATACTGTACATAGAGAACCCTAAAGACTCCATAAAAAAATTATTAGACTTAATAAATGAATTCGGCAATGTAGCAGGATACAAAATTAATGCCAAGAAATCTATGGCATTTCTTTACACCAATAGTGAACTTACAGAAAGTGAGACTAAAAAATAAGATACCTAGGAATAAACTTAACTAAGGAGATAAAAGACTTATATGCGAAAAACTACAGGACACTGAAAAAAGAGATAGAGGAAGAAGACATAAAATGGAGGAACATACCGTGTTCATGGATTGGTAGAATCAACATCATCAAAATGTCCATATTACCCAAAGTAATCTATAGATGATTTGCAATCCCCATCAAATTACCAACGGCATATTTCACAGATCAGGAACGAATGTTCCAAAAATTCATCTGGAATAAAAAAAGACTTCGAATAGCTGCAGCAATCCTGAGAAAGAAGAACAAAGTAGGTGGGATCTCAATACCAGATATCAAGCTGTATTACAAAGCCACTGTTCTTAAAACAGCTTGGTACTGGCACAAGAACAGACATATAGATCAATGGAATAGAATAGAGAACCCAGAAATCGACCCAAACCACTAT
>NW_005369967.1:305551-319862 GCF_000412655.1 Myotis brandtii
CCATTTGCAACAGCATGGATGGAACTGGAGAGCATTATGCTAAGTGAAATTAGCCAGTCAGAGAAAGATAAATACCACATGATCTCACTCATTTGTGGAATATAGAGAACAACATAGACTGATGAACAGGGACAGATCCAAAGACAGAGAAAGAGTGATCAAACTATCAATCCCCAGAGGGAAAGTAGGGGAGGGTGGGGGTAAGGGGAAGAGATCAACTAAAGGACTTGTATGCATGCATATAAGCCAAACCAATGGACACGGACAACAGGGGGATGAGAGCATGAGTGGGGCGGGGGGAGGTTGGGGGTTAATGGGAGGATGAGGACACATTTGTAATACCTTAACCAATAAAGAAATTAAAGAAAAAATAAAAAAATAAATGCAGTTTTATTAGACCACAGCCATGTCCCTTTGTTAGCTTATTGTCTATGCTGCTTTCATACAACAATGGCAGAGTTGAATAGTTGCAACATAGACCATATAGCCCTCAAAACCTAAAATATTTACTATATGGCTTTTTACAAAACAAGTTTGCTGACTCCTACTCTAAAATAATAATTACTGAACAAATACATAGTTTCAACCATTTTAAATTTGTGAATAGTATTCTTTAAAATTTGCTTGCCTCAAATTAATAAGTTCCTAATCTAAACAGGAAATTAACACAATCATTTTAAAATTCTCCCTTATAAGACAAAATGTGGTTAGTGATGTTATCAAGATTTAAACAAGAGCCCCAAGGGATTGGGAGGTACAGTCAATACAGCCAGAAAAATTAGAAGAAATGGCACTTGAACCTGTCTTGAAAAAGTTGTAAAATGACCAGAAATCTTAGGTATAGAATTCTGCACACTCAGAGTACTTGGCGGATGATAATAAAAATGCTTATGTGCCTGTCGTATCTTTTTTTTTTTAAAGACCCCATTTTATTTATTTATGTTTTTTAAATATATTTTATTGATTTTTTACAGAGAGGAAGGGAGAGAGATAGAGAGCCAGAAACATCAATGAGAGAGAAACATCGATCAGCTGCCTCCTGCACATCTCCTACTGGGGATGTGCCCGCAACCCAGGTACATGCCCTTGACCGGAATCGAACCCGGGACCTTTCAGTCCGCAGGCTGACGCTCTATCCACTGAGCCAAACCGGTTTCGGCTGCCTGTCGTATCTTATGTAAAATAGTGCCCAAGTGTCACAAGTCCTAGGCATTGTTTTTCCTTCTGCCTCTGATTTCCTAAATTATGTGGGAGAAAGTATTAAACCATCTGCTTCTCAGTTATCCCTTAGTAGAATGTGACTAAAAAAAAAAAAAACCAGTCTGATAGGCTTGCATTTCTCAAGGGACTCCAAAACAGATCTGATAGAGGGTGCTTAGGTACAAGTATTTTTTTTTAGCTGTAAAAGTATGAATATGATAGTGCTTTTATATTCATTCTTAACTATCATTAAATAGATTTATGATAGGTTTCTTATTCATAGAAATTTAACTTGTAGTTTTATAACATATTAGCAATGATTTGGGGAAGACAGTAAATAAATACAACCATGCTTTTGAAGAATATCTGCAAAAGGTAGTCAAGTTAATAAAGAATTGCTTGTTAGGAAATTTTGTAATTGAATTGAGGAAATGACATAGGATTGACATGGTTATTGTTACTCAACCCTTTAATGTAAAGAGTGGTAAGTATATAAACAATGAATGTTACCCTGAAAGATGTGTTCTTTTTAAATTAAGTACAGAGAAAAGTTTTAAATTACATCAGGAAATGCATTTTCTGCTAAGATAATTTCAAAAGTGACAGTTAAATAATTAATTAAAAGATTCGATATGAAAGAACTTTTCTCGAAAAAAAAGAAAAGGGGATAAGTTTCACCATATCAATTGAACAATATTCTGAACACCAAAAATAAAAGCAGGGAAGCATAAAGATTCCAGAATTTTGTAGTTTTTTGCAGGTCAGCATCCATTGTGTGTGTAATAAATGTTATGTTTATATTCATGACAGTTTTAAAAATCTGATAATAGCTTTTAGATACTTTTTAAAATGTCATCCTATATAATAAATGCCTAATATGCTAAGTATCCAACCGTTCGTTCGACTGGTTGCTGTGACACTCACTGACCACCAGGGGATAGATGCTCCAACCAGTAAGTTAGCTTGCTGCTGGGGTCCGGCCAATCGGGACTGGGTGAGACGGGCCGGACACGCCCTAGAGCCCTCCTGCGGTCCCTCCCTGTCCCTGATCGTGCACTGGTGGGGTCCCTCAGCCTGGCCTGCACCCTCTCACAACCTGGGACCCCTCGGAGGATGTCTGAGAGCCAGTTTTGGCCCGATCCCCGCAGGCTAGGCCGAGGGACCCCACTGGTGCACGAATCCGTGCACCGGGCCTCTAGTTAATTATAATATGTAATTATTGAACTAATTAATGTGTATAAGAACAAATAAGAAAACAAAGAGCAAATCTGTTCTGTGTTCTGCTGTGGATATGTAATTTAAATTATGCCTCTTTTGATTAAATGAAATCTCTTTTTCGACATTTTCCTTAATCTGAAAAGAAATATACATTACTGACATATAGTGATTTTAACTTAAGAGATTTTATATGAAATGGCTATGTTTTTTATAAAAATGTATATTTAATGGCATTTTCAGTTGTTTAACAAAACAACTAATAATATACGTTTTTCTGTAATATGCCCTTAGCTATTTATTTATGCATGCTCCTCTCTATTATAGTAATGGAATTAGCTATGTAATTGAGTAAAAATGGAGTGGCCACAGAGGCATAGGAAAACACTTCTGTGTGTTTGCCACACCATTTTAAAAAAAAATGGTTTTATTGATTTCACTGACAGGAAAGAAGAGGGAGAGAGGGATAGAAACATCAATGATGCGAGAGAATCACTGATTGGCTGCCTCCTGCACAACCCCTACTGGGGATCAAGCCTGTAACCCGGCATGTGCCCTGACCGGAATTGAACTGTGACCTCCTGGTTCAATAGTCAACAGTCAACCACTGCACCACACCGGCTGGGTGACACAGCATTTCTTAAAGACCATCTTGCAGTTCTGTCTCGCGGAAATGAATTGCGTGGGTCTTTAGAGTATGCTGAGCAGATTAAAGAAAAGGGTAGGGAGAGAATCATTTGGAGAAAGTTTGAATGCAGTCTTTGCATTGTGGCTAAAAATAATAGTCTGAACACGATATCTAACCATGTCATTCTTTAAAAATAAAAGGGAAAGAAATCATTCTACAGCTCTGTTTTGATGAAATTATCTATTGTCAAGGACAAACTAGCATTTTAAAGCTATTGCTTTTTTAAGTAAAATATAACATGTTGTTATCCAGTTTTATGTTTAAATTAACACAATACTATTTTTGTATCGGGTACCACAAGTAAGAGATACTAACAGAAAAGGACTGTTCAGTTTGTGGATTTTATTTTAAAAGGGCCATTGCTCCTTCCTCTGTCTTTTTTCCACTCTATATTTAGGTTAGTGACCACCAGAAATAAGGAAGGAAATGCTTAGACTCTTTTATTTCCTTACTTGTCATTTTACAATCTCTTTTGTGATTGGAATGTGGGACAACACATTTTACAACTGCCACTCAATATCCCAATTCAGTCGGAGATTTGGACACATTTTTCCTTAGCAGCACTAATGGAAGAATTCACTTTCTCCCAGTGGCCATCCCATAGAACAGTAAAAATGATACTGTTCTCTCTCTCCAAAATTAATTAAAAGAGATTCTCCAAAATTAATTAAAAGAGATGTAGTTGTAGATAATTTCTTCATTTGACCCAGGTTATCAATAGGATGTGCAGAGGCTACAGTCCATGAATAAAACACACCTCAAGAAATAGTGTTTTGTTGCATGATGGTGAATAGCTATAAACCACCAGCAAGTTTGCCCTTTTTGACAGCTGGCTTTATTTAGCATTTTAAAAATTGCATGCTATTTGCCTCTGGTGCCTGGCATTCTTCAATTAAAATTGTAAATGTTTCCTTATCATCCCCTAACAGAAATCTCACTTATGCTCTGAATCTAGCCTGAGACACCTATTCTTGGGGCCATTTTTTTAAAGTTCAATATGAAGTATCTCTGTGCCGTGTCATGCTGGAATGAAAGAAAGCACATATCATTATATTGGAACCTGATCCCTACTTAGATGGGCTTAAGTGAAATTTTGAGGCCTATTAAGGATATGAGATATTATTACATGAAAGCCATTTCAATAAATATTGTATTAATATTGTTAATTTTAAGAGTTTTTATTTTGTTAACAACAATTTGGAGATAATAAATAGGGAAAGAGGCTTGATATATCACTTTGATTTCTTTGAAGCCTTAAAATTCCACCAATTAGCAAAGAGTAAGAAACTGTTATGAGGGCAAATTTAATGCATCTGTTTGCCATAAAAGAAAGAGGATTTTGTAAAGACTACACTTCCATTTATATCGAATTAAGGCAGTGGTTCTCAACCTTCCTAATGCCACGACCCTTTAATACAGTTCTTCATGTTGTGGTGACCCCCAATTTCATTGTTACAAATTGAACATAATTAAAGCATAGTGATTAATCACAAAAACAATATGTAATTATATATGTGTTTTCCGATGTTCTTAGGCGACCCCTGTGAAAGGGTCGTTTGACCCCCAAAGGGGTCGCGACCCACAGGTTGAGAACCGCTGTCCTAAGGGTTTTGCCAAATGCATAATTTCAAGTGTCCACCATTACATAACCATTCAGAATAGTTTCACAGCACTAAAAATCTCCTGTGTTCACCCCTATTAACCTCTCCTGCTCCCCCCTACTTGTAGCAATCACTAATCTTTTTTTTTGTCTCTATAATTTTGCATTTTCCAGAATGTCATATAGTTCAAATCATACATCATGAAATCTCTTTTGACTGACTGCTCTTTTAAAAAAAAGTTCCTCTGTGTCTTTCTCTGGCTTGACAGCTTATTTCCTTTTATTGTGGAATATTATTGAGTTGTATGGATGTGTCACAGTTTGTGTATCCATTTACCTATTGAGGGACATCTTGGTTGCTTCCAGTTTTTAGCAATTATGAATAAAAGCTGGTATAAACATTGATGTTTTTGCATGGGCATATGTTTTCAACTCATTTAGGTTAATCCTTAAGAGGTGATTGCTGGGTTGTATGGTAAGACTGTTTAGCTGTGTAAGAAACTGCCAAACTGTCTTCCAAAGGGGCTGTCCTAGTCTGCTTGGGCTGCCATACACTAGGTGGCTTAACAGACATTATTTTTCAGTTCTGGAGGCTAGAAGTTCAAAATGAGAGTGCCAGCAGGTTCGGTTCTTGGTGAGTGTCCTTCCTGGCTTGCAGGATGCCTCTTGCTGTATCCTCACTTAATAGAGTGAGGAAACTCTGAAATCTCTTCCTCTTATAAGGGCACTATGCCCATCATAGAGGCCACACCTAATTACCTTCCAAAGGCCCCTCCTCCCAATGTCATCACTTGGGGGATTAGAGCTCCACATAAAAACTTTGGGAGGACACAAATATTCAGTTCATAACAATAGCTATACCATTTTGCATTCGCATCAGCAATGAATGAAAGTTCCTGTTGCTCCATATCCTTCCCAGCATTCCGTGTTGCCACTAGCCATTCTAATAGGCATGTCGTAGTATCCTGTTTTAATTTGCAATGTGCTAATGATTTATAATATTAATCATCATATGCTTATTCACTACCTGTATGAATTGGTGAGTTGTCTGTTCATATTTTGCCCATGTTATAATAGGGTTCTTTGTTTTCTTATTGTTGAGTTTTAAGAGATCTTTTTATATTTGAATATAAATCCTTTAGCACAGTGGTTCTCAATCTTCTGGCCCTTTAAATACAGTTCCTCATGTTGTGACCCAACCATAAAATTATTTTCATTGCTACTTCATAACTGTAATGTTGCTACTGTTATGAATTGTAATGTAAATATCTGATATGCAGGATGGTTTTAGGCGACCCCTGTGAAAGGGTCTTTTGACCGCCAAAGGGGTCGCAACCCACAGGTTGAGAACCGCTGCTTTAGCAGATATTTTGATACTGATTCTTTCCTTCGTCATGTTTAGCCTAGTGATAAGTACATCAAAGGCATTCTTCATTTCTCTTACAGTGTTTCATATTTCTAGCATTTAGTTTTGATTCTTTAGTAGAGTTTCCATCTCTGCCTTACTCATCTTTAGTTGCATATTTTCCACTTATCTTATTAATCATAGTTATTTTCAATTCCCAGACTGATAATTCCAAAATCTCTGCCATATTTGAGACTGGATCTAATGGTTGCTTTGTCCCTTCAGTCTTTTTTTTTTTTTGTCATTTAGCATATCTTGTAATTTTTTTGTTGAAAGCTGAACTTGCTGTATCTGCTAAGAAGTACATAGGCCTTTATTGTCAGGTTTATGTTTTTCTGGCTAGGAGGTAGGCTTTGTTAACTGTTAGCTATAACCATGGTGTCAGATGCTAAGTTTTCTTCTAGTATCCTTTTTATTGCACTGTTGTTTTTAGAATTTCTTGAAGACTCCTTAAATAGGCAGTTCTTTTAGCTGTAATCCTTTGTTACTACTCAGTAGCCCTATATTGATATGGTGATATAGTAGGGGGGAAGGGAAGTATTCCGTAGTCCTATGATTAGGGGTCTGCCTTATAGAAAATCTGAGGTTGGTATATGCCTTCTCCCAGATTGGTTAGGATTTGGTAAAACCTCTTCAGTAGGTTAGGCTCTGGTAAAATAGTTTTCCTTGAAGGCAGGTCTTACGGAGAACAGAGAGCTCTGTTGCAAATATACTGAGCTAATATGTGAAAATTATCTGAAAATGAAAAAGTACAATATGTTTGATTATAATTATCGTAATGATCACAAACAGCAATAACAAGGGATATGAAAATATTAGTTTTAAATAACATTTTTGTATTTTATGTCATATAAATATCCTAAGTGATATTCTTATAAATTATTTTCATTATTTGTTTCAAGTTAATATACTACAATGTGAAACAAATAAAATTCTGAAAGAAAGGATAAACTTTGTTCTAGCAATAAGACAAGCCTAGCATAATTTTCAGTTTCATCAGGCTCAGTACATCATGTAAAAATTAACTATAAATTCTGATATTTAATAACTAAAGTAGATTCTAGAGTGTTTGTAACTCTCAAAGATAATTCTTTAAGCTTGGAAACCTAGATTCAGCTCCCTGGAAAAGTGTACAATGAAATCATAACAAAAAAACAAAAGCAAGAATATTATCTTCTTTCTGAGTAATATGCTAGTTAGGTACTGCCTTTATTTAAGAACTTTTCCAGTTTCTTAGGTAACACATACCTGGAAAATGATACATTATTACTTGCTAAGCTGTATTTATATAATACCTTTATTCATATTTTGTATCTTAAAGCAGTAAAACTGATGATAGTCTCAAATCTCAAAATTCACCCTTAACATTGTGGTTGTAATGCTGAGTGGTGGGCTCATCTACTGACTGAGTGATTATTTCCTACAGGAGACGGTGGCATCCATGCTAATTGTAATACTTGATATATTAAATTCATCCACTTAAACACTTACTTTGTGCTTTTTATGTGCCTGGGATACTTGTAGTTGCTGAAGCAACAAGATGAATAGTTTAAGGTTTATATTCTCATTTCAGACTTGAGTAGGAGACAGATATAAACAAAAACATAATTATTATAATACAGCTTGGTAAATGCAGTGATAGTACATGCATGGATGGTTCTTAAAATTACACTATTTTCTGAGAGTTGAAATCCTAAAATTTTAAATCTCTGAAAGCCAAAGTTTTGTTATATGCTAGTTATTAACTTCCCACAGCATCTAGTAGCATCCATTTGGGGAATAGAGCCCTTGCTGTCTTCTGTGTATCATGTAACTACTCTCTCTCTCTCTCTCTCTCTCTCTCTCTCCACACACACACCTACCTTATCCTCTTATCTCCATACTGTAAGGAAAAGACACGATAGTTTGTTGGTACTCAAAGAAAAAGCATTCTTTAGAGCCAAAATGTAGCACCGTCTTTTTGTGTACTGAAGCCTAAAAAGGGCATTTTGGGTCATATCACTGATTCATTCAGTTCAATACTCTGATTTAACAGTAGTTCTTAGTGACATTTTATGAGAGTTATAGTTGCCATTCTTGTGTCAAAGTCTAAACATTCATGTTTTCCCCCAAACATATCATTTCTGGCTTTTATCTTTGCTTGGAATAATGAATTCTGTGAGCATCCTACTTATAGGCTAAAATTAGACTTTCTTTTTTTCTTAAACTACTTCTTTCAAGCACCAATGAAAGGTCCCTAATTCTAAGATTTGGTGAACACATTGTTGGACACCATGTCTAAATCTTTCATGATTTGACAGGTTTTTAACATATCCCCTTTCGGCTCTCATCTTTTTAGATAGAAGAGAATTGTCTTATTGTCATTTGGAAGATCTCCTTCTTCCTAATAGTATGTCTCTTTATATCTAATATTATGTCTCTTTATTCTTGAGCTGGACTTCACAAATTTATTCATATACTAGAGGCCCAGTGCACGAATTCGTGCACCTTGAAAGAAACTGTGGGCCGCAAGGCTGCTGTGGGCACAGGGGTGGGTCTCGGCCCATCCTCTGCACCCCCGCCAGGCCCCTCCCACCATGGCCCCTGATCCCCTGTCTGCTGGCAGCGTTGCTCCCACTGCTGTCACTCGCATGCGCTGATAGCGCCGGCCCCGCTCGCACCCACTGAGGGCACGAAGTAATTGGGGCCTGCGCCAGCAGCGGGTGCAAGCAGGGCCGGCGCCAGCAGTGGTGCGAGCTGTGGCTGCTGCCCCAATTGCCCCTCAGGAGCAGGGGGAGGTGGAGAAGCCCTCAGGAGAGATTGGGGCCAGCAGCCACTGCTCGCACCTGCTGACACAGCCAAGCGATCGGGGCTGGCTCCAGGTGCCAGCAACAGGTGCAAGCGGTGGCTCCGGCGCCTGCAGTGGGTACGAGCGGGGCTGGCGCTGGCAGCAAGTGCGAGCGCCCAACGATACCATGGCGTGGGGGAGCAAAGAATTTTCAGTAACCACCAGAGGCTTGCCCTGATGACAGCGACCGGCACCCCACTTTGGTCTGGTGCCCCTGCTCCCCTGCTCCACCATCCCACTGTGGCTGATGCCTGCCATGTTCTGCGCTCTGCCACCTGCTGCCGATGCCCACCATGTTGCGTACACATCCCCTGGTGGTCAGTGCACATCATAACAACTGGTTGTTCAGTTGTTCTGCCGTTCGGTCTATTTGCATATTAGGGTTTTATATAGATAGATAGATAAACACAATTGTGATCGTCCCCATTCATGTATGTTCAATTTAATCTATTGAATTAACTTAATTACTTTGTATCACCTCTAAAAGTCCTTTCTCTGATATTTATTTATTTATTTATTTATTTATTTATTTATTTATTTTTAATGGAATTTATTGAGGTGACATTGGTTAATAAAATTATATAGATTTCAGGTATACAATTCTATAATACATCATCTGTATATTGTATTGTGTATTCACCACCCCAGTTCAAGTCTCCTTTTATTACCATTTATCCCCCCATTCCCTCTTCTACCTCCCTCCATCCTCCCTTCCCCTCTGGTAGTCACCATACTGTTGTCTGTATCTATGAGGCTTTTGTTTTTTGCTTATTCCCTTCACCTTTTTCACCCAGCTCAGCCAGCCCCCTCCACTCTGATAGTTGTCTGACAGTTTGTTCTCTGCATCTATGAGTCTGTTTCTATTTTGCTTACTAGTTTTTAGATTTCACATAAGAGTGAAATCATATGGTACTTGTCTTTCTCTGACTGGCTTATTTTACTTAGCATTTTTAATATTTTTAAAGTTCCACTGACATGAGTAAAGCTAATGATTATAATAAACAAGGCTGAAATTTGTTTCTGAAAATATAAAATATTTGTATTTATTGTGTGATCCATTTTAGATGCCAGCAGTTATTATATCCTGAATTTGGGATCATATCATCCATCAGGAGTACTTTAATTTTTAAAAAATATGTTTTTATTGATTTTGGAGAGAGGGAGAGAGAAATAGTAATATCAATGATGAGAGAGAATCATTGATCGACTGCCTTGTGCATGCCTCACCCCCGACTGGGGATCAAGTCCACAACCCAGGCATGTGCCCTGACCGGGAATCGAGCCATGACCTCCTGGTTCATAGATCAACGTTCAACCACTGAGTCACACTGGTCTGGCAGGAGTCTTTTAATTTTTAAAGTCTTTATGAAGAAATTGAAATTTATATTTTCTTATTCCTAAATATACCACTGAACAAATTAAAGGAGGAAATAATTTTTAAGGATAGAAGTATTTTAGATTGCAAAGTATTTTTGCTTTAATTTTTAATACTTGAAAACAAGTATGTAAATAGATAATAGGGAAAGTGGTTATAAGTTTAATAAACCTCTTTATGATAACTTTGCTTCCAGATCCTTTGTTCTGAAGTAGGCTGTTTCTTCTTCATGAAAAGCTTATCATAAATTATTAGGAAATAAGCCTGTCATAGGTTGGTTTTAATTCACATTCTCAAGTTCTGAAGGTATTATTAACTCTTAACCATGAGCTTTAAGTTGACTAAAAAGCACCCTAATTGTTTCATACAAATAATTTAAATTTGAGATAAGCTGCTTTAGCTTTTATTTTTGTTTCTTCCGGGATCCCAGTACGAACCCAAAATGACAGTGAATAAAATTGTTTTGTTAAGCCACTATTCACAGCTAACTAATTGGTTATATGGGCACGTATGATCAAAATTTGAAGTTTATGTCCTTTACTTAATATTAAATTCCTAGATCTAGTGCATACTATAGAGTGATCTGGATTTTGGCTTCTTCTGAAACTTTAAGGTAATAGAGTAAGGATGGAGTAATACTTCAAACTCTGGAATCAGAATGCCTGGGTTCAACTCCTGTTTCTGACTGTTAGCTGGGAGACCTTGAAAAGATTACTTAACTTCATCTTGAAATAGTGATAAGAGAATACTCACCTCATCATGACTTTGTGGGTTAATTAGAATAATATATAGAAAATGTTTAATATAGTACCTGGCATGTAGTGTTCAGTAAACGTTAGTTCTTAAAGTTGCTGATCGGGAGGTGGGACTAGGACAGGGTGGATGCAGGAACTATTTTAGAGGTGGCTTATAGCATGGGTCATGGAGGAGGAGTAAAATACATGGAAGGAACAGACTCTGGACCTTTATCCCTGCCCAGGATTTTATGATTTGGGGTGAAAATAGAATTACCGTAAAATGGTGGCTTCTGATTTGGAGATCTACCAGGTAAGACTCCGTGGCCTGTTGATAGATAAACATCTAAAAAGATGTTGTATATGATGAGGAATAGTAGATAACCTTCTTGGCAAGGTAGTGAAAGCATTTTTTGCAAATTTTGGTCAAGGTTCTAAAGAAGGTTGAGGTGATACTTTCTCTCTGTTTTAAGCATAAACTTAAAATGTCATGGGAACCATTGTGTAAAGTATCAAATCTGTACAAAGTCTTAAATTTTTTAAGCAATAACAAGCAAAAGACTACGTCTCCTCATCTCACACATCTCCTTACCATTTGCTACATTTATCTTCCCCCTTCACCTTCCTCTCCTTCCGATGCTCTGTTAGGTAAGGTTTCATGTCTTTTGCCTCAAAGTTCTTTTTCTTCATTTATGGATATCCCCTGCTCTTCCCCCAGTTAAACCAAAAAGGGTAAAATAGAGCCACTTTTTGAGTAATGTCTTTACAGTATTTATCTTAGCTGTGCCAGCAGAGGTTATAGATTGTCAAGTATTAGCTCTCTTTCTAGTTAGGTAACACAACCCAGAAGAGGAGAAGGGGAGGTCAGGTGACTTTTACCAGATTGGCAGCAGCGGTGACAATAGGAGCTGTATCGTGGCACATAAAGCCATCCCCTACTGCTCATCTTCTTTCTTCCATGGTGGAGGAGGAGACAGCTGGGGGAAAAGATGTATTCTGCAGTTTGAGGTGGCAGGAAGAGTTAAAGATGGGAATGGTGTCAGGTGACCCTTGGAGCTGCTAATACTTTGTGGATTGGTCTTGCATGCAGTATGAGGGAGATTGCTGCTCCAGTCCCTGCTTTAGTAGGCCGAGATGTTTGTCTGTTTTATCAGCATTTTGCATAGTGCTGTACAAGGTGCTGCACTTGATTAATTGTCTTCTCCACAAGTCTTAACTGTTTTGTTATTATTTCCTTTTTCCAATATGACTCTGTATTTTTATTTTTCTCTCTCATGGTATAGCCAGAATTTCTAGTGATGATTCTTGTGTCTTAAGATACTAGAATGGACCTTTATGCTATCATCAGGAAACCCAAATTAGGCCTTCCTGATTTACCATAATTGGATGGGAACTTACCAGAGAAATTACAAGTACTATAAATCCAACACGAAATGTTACATTCCAACTCTCCAGCTATGTGCTAATCACAATGGCAGCTGTAAAATTCCCCAAAGCAATAGGGAACACAGCATATGCCAAGTGACTGCTCTGTCCTGTGAGATCCTGATGGCACACCTGATCACCAGTCACGTCTTTCAGGGATTCTCAAGGTATTAAAAGGCCATTATTGCCGTGAGGTCCTCCCTCCTGGCTATTTCTTTCAAGGAGATAGGACATGTGATGAAGGAATAAGAGGGATATGAAAGTGGGATTGTGATTTTTCACAAGAGGGAATAAGAGAGGTTGGGGTTTGGCTTTTTAGTAAATTTGATGAAATTAAGCCTTGTCTTTCTTTCCACTCTTCTACTCTCTTGTTTCTTGCCAATAAGAAAAGCTATTCTAGGATTCTTTAGAATCCTTTGGGTTGGAAGAAGGTTCTAAGTTAGAAGAAAATACTAAATTATTAAAGTACAAACAAAAAAAATCCCCTAAATCTCTAGCCATGGAGTTCTTAGGGCGTATGCAATCTAAATCATCCAAGAAACTGTTGGCAGTATTCTCTTTATGAGCAAGCTGTCTGTGGACCATATGAAACCATTTGGCAAAGTAACATACTAGTATCTAATCTAATAAAAGAGAAACATGGTAATTAGCGTACGACCGCTACCCTTCCCATTGGCTAATCAGGGCGATATGCAAATTAACTGCCAGCCAAGTTGGTGGTTAACCGCCAACAAAGATGGCGGCTAATTTGCATATTGAAGGCAGGGTAGGACAGTGTAAGCCACCATCCAGGCCCCGTTTGCCATGGGGTCTGCCGGGGGGCTGGGGCCAAGGCAAGCGGTGCTGATCGCCTTGCCTGAGCCCTGCCTGCCCACTGCAGACATGTCCCAATGCGATCGGAGGCGGGCGGGGGCTGGGGCAATGCAATCTGTGCAGATGCCTCGCCTGAACCCTTGCCTGCCCACCGGAAACACATCCCAATGTGATCTGGTGCGGGCGGGGGCTGGGGCAAGGCAAGCGGTGCCCATTGCCTCGCCGGAGCCCTCGCCTGCCCACCGGAGACACGTGCCAATGTGGTGGGCTGGGGCGAAGGCAAGCGGTGCAGATCGCCTTGCCGGAGCCCTCGCCTGCCCACCGGAGACACGTGCCAATGCAGGTGGGCTGGGGCGAAGGCAAGCGGTGCAGATCGCCACGCCCGAGCCTTCACCTGCCCACCGGAGACATGTCCCAATGCGATCAGGGGGCGGGCGGGGGCTGGGGCAATGCAATTGGTGCAGATGCCTCGCCGGAGCCCTCGCTTGCCCACCGGTGGGTGGGCAAGGGCTCCGGCAAGGCAATGGGCACTGCTTGCCTTGCCCCAGCCCCCGCCCGCCCCCAGATCACATTGGGACATGTCTCAGGTGGGCAGGTGAGGGCTCCGGCGAGGCATCTGCACCAATTGCATTGCCCCAGCCCTCGCCCGCCCCCCGGATCGCATTGGGACGTGTCTCCGGTGGGCGGGCAAGGGCTCCAGCGACGCATCTGCACCGCTTGCCTTCGCCCCAGCCCAAGCTCATTGGCACGTGTCTCCAGTGGGCGGGCAAGGACTCCAGCGAGGCAATGGGCACCGCTTGCCTTGCCCCAGCCCCCACCCGCCCCCGGATCGCATTGGGACATGTCTCCGGCGGGCAGGCGAGGGCTCAGGCGAGGCGATCTGCATCCCGCATCCCTCCCTGATTGACCACTGTGATTCCAAGCCAGTAAGGGCTGCCTTCAGGACGGTGCTCCACGTCCCTCACCCCCACCCCAGGCCCGAGAGCACAGTGCTGGGCAGGGGCACCCAGGGGTTTGGGAATGCAGCAC
>NW_005369967.1:320650-352355 GCF_000412655.1 Myotis brandtii
TCCACCATGACAAGGAAAGAACAGAGTGAGGGGCCTGGAGGAAGGGAGGACAATTGAAGAAAACCATGTCTAGACTTTCCCCAGCCCTCTCCTTCTTTCTGCTGCCTACAAGAGCCCCAGGCCCGGCCACAGTTCTGTCTCCACCTTTTAGTCCCCTATTCTCCAACCACAGAGGAAAGAAATAAGGAAGGAGTCTGTGCTGCCTTCAGAAAGTATCTATATACCTGATCGGTCAGTTGCCTTCCACAGAGGGAGGCCAGACTGTGGCTTAGGCCCACTCCCCACAGGGACATCAGTAGGACATCCTGTGAGGGCTCCCAGACTGTTAGAGGGGGCAGGATGGGCTGAGGGATGCCCCCCGAGTGCACAAATTTTTGTGCACCGGGCCACTAGTATGTATATAAAAGTTAAATGCCTAAATTTGTTTCAGAAACATTAAGAATGACTTCAGGGAGCCTTCTGTTTAGTGGAGTGAGGCAAACAAACCTCTTTGGTCTTTTTACTTTTGACCCTGTCCTGCTTGCCTTATCCTGGTCTGCATAACTCACTAAGATACCACATATTTTCCATTAGCAATTCTTTTAGTCTCCTTTCCAGAGTTCAGTCTGTCAGAATCTCATTGAGGTCAGTGAACCCATGAGTCTAGTTGCCTTTGCAAGGCATTTCTCTTTCTAGTAAAAGCAGCAAGCACCTCATAAGAATGCTGCACAATTATTCCCATCGTGTGATATGCTAATTCTTAAGAATGTTGCTAACACTGCACTGTGTTTCATATGATTGAATTTAAAACGTTCACTCAGTTGGTTGAGGCTTCAAACTGGCAGGAATAACAGTCTTTTGAGTTGTTGCTTAAGTAGAGCGGTGATGGAATTCATATGGCAGGCAGCAGTTGCTCGTTCAAGTTCAAGAAGAGATCAGCTGCAGTGGTTGAAAAACAAAAAGTCTACCAGATGTTCAAGTTTTAATAGTATATCTTTTCTCCATATTTCAAATGAGAATAGAGATCAGTCATTAAATGAGGGTATAAATATTAATGTCATCATTGTCAAACCCCAAAGAACAGACCTCGCACATTTATGTGATTTTTTTTTTTAATGGCTATCATTTGTGTTCAAGTAAAATCAACAAAGCTCCCCCATGCCTCTAGAGGTCTCATGACAGCTAGTTAGCTTGCGGTCTTGCTCTCCTTTTACTTTTGTCTCCTCTAACAAGTTTCAGAGAGTTTAGTAAGAATTTAATCAGAGTCATATTCGGCTACACAGAGTTAAAGAAAATATAAATCCTAGAAGTCCAGATAGTCTTTGTGGGTATAACTTAAGGATACCAATTTTTTTGCCATAATATGAACAGGAAGTGTTACTAGTTTAGACAACTTACTGCTATTCTGTGCTTTTAGTATAGAACAGAATTTTTTGTCAGGTGAAGTTACTGATGATAATTCTATCAGAACTTTCAGATAGCTTGGAGTCACTGCTCTTCAGTTTGAACATTTGTTGAATATTTTGAAAATAGCTGCTCATTGTTCTATTGACTATGGTAAACAATATGAATAAGATTTACTTTGGGTATATATCTTATGTCTTCTTATATATAATATATTTGGAGATATCTTTGACTCACTGAAATAGGGCACTTTTATATATTTTTTCAGAGACTATGTTATTTTGGCAAATAACTTCTTCCTAGATCAAACTGTAGCCAGCTTCTTGAGAATTATGCAGCAGAATTATTATGCATTAGGTTTCATGCTCAGCTTTCTTCAGACAGTACCTCAACCTTAAAATGACTCAATGAGTAAGATACTTTTATTAATACCATTTTGATGATAAATAAGGTGCTATTATCAATGCCATTTTCCAGATAAGAAACTGGGGCAAAGTTAAATATAACCTATTCACGGTCACATAACTTAATGATAGAGGATTTGAACACCAATTTTTGTGACTCCAAAGCTTGTATTCTTAGTCACTATGCACTACAGTCAAGGTACTGTATGAATAAGCATTTACCTTATTATATGTATTTTTTAAATAAATTTTTTTTTTTGCTTTCAGAGAGGAAGAGAAAGGGAGAGAGAGACAGAAACATCAATGATGAAAGAGAATAATGGATTGGCTGCCTCCTGCACACCCCACGCTGGGGACCGAGTGTGCAACCCAGGCAACGTGCCCTGACTGGGAATCGAACCAGGACCTACCTCCTAGTTCATAGGTCAACACTCAACCACTGAGCCATGCCGCCGGGCTGCCTTATTATATTTTGTTTGCTGGCTCTCCCTGCTCCAGCCTCAAATGGGGCCATGAGTCTCAGCAGTTGGCATAGTCCTTGGAATGGCTATTAGGTGTCATGACACCTAGCAACTATAACCATTCAAGGCAGCCTTTAGGAAGGGAATTAAAATTTTATTCTTGCCTCGGCCCTTCGCCTATATGGCTCAGTTGGTTGGCCACGTGCACCAAAAGGTTGCTGGTTTGATTCCCAGCCAGGGCACATATCCAGGTTGCAGGCTCAGTCCCTGATGGGGGCATGCAGGAGGCAGCCCATTAACGTTACACTCTCAAAGCAATGTTTCTATATCTATCTATCTATCTATCTATCTATCTATCATCTATCTATCTGTCTCTCTCCCTTCCTTCCTTTTTCCTCCCTCCCTCCATCTCTTTCTCTGTCTCTCCCCCCTCTCCCTTCCTCTCTCTAAAAATCAATAAATATATTTAAAACAACACCATTCTACCCCTCTCCTCCTATTTGGGGGAAGTCTGGACCTATGGAGGATTGAGGGAAACCTCTTTATGAGGCTTGAGTTCAGAAAGCAAACAGCTTTTCTGGTTTCATAATCTCCAAAAAGTTACTAATAATCCCCTCCTCTCCGCAAGTGAAATTTAAGTTCTAGATAGTAATGTCTTATTGGATATGTTTTTCAATTGGCAACACTATTCCAAACCTCTTAGCCTTGACAGTTCTGAGCTCTGTGAGTTCTGTCTTCAGGAGAGTTCCCCCTCCTGAGTTCTGCTTCTCTCACAAGGCAGTGATACAGTTGCTTAGTAGCAACTGAAGAAAGAAGACTGTAAATGCAGAAGAAATCTCGTGGACTGGGAGCCAAAATCTTCTCTACTCTTGAAACATTTTTTGTTATAGCAGAACCTGTTCATTCATGGTGGATGTTCAGAAGCTTCTGAAGCCCTTTCTATTGAGTCTACTGAAGAGTAATAACTAATTGAGTAGCTCTGGGGCCAGTATGTCTGTCTTATGTCACACAGAAAGATGACAGAGTAATGCTTTTAAATGGGGCTCTTAGGAATTGACTAGGAGGGAAGGAGCTTCTGTAGAGGTACTTGCATGCAGCTGTGGAAATCCTTCCTTCCAAAGAGATGTCTGTGGCCCTGGCAGAGAGCTATTTGTGTATAACAAGCCTTTTGAGTCTCACCTGCCCTTAGCAAAGAGAAATCACTTTATAAAACAGGATTATCAACAAGAGGAGGTAGTCTTGAAAATGAGTCCCTGAAATAATTAATAATGATCATGTCCATTCCAGTTGAACTGGGCACTCAGTTTTGTAATGCCCAGGCTACTTTGCACTGATTCTTTACTAATGAATAGTGTATGACTTACTTATGCATTTCTTATACATATAAAACATTCTCTTGCTGGAAGGTTGATACAGTACTTTTTTTTAACAACAGTAGTCTTAAGAGAATGCAGGGCACTCTTGATTGATCAAAGGGGCTAAACTTAAGTGATTTTTAAAATATATATAATATTATATGATTTATGATATGTGTGTGTGTGTGTGTGTGTGTGTGTGTGTGTGTGTGTGTAGGTTCCAGAAAGCAGAATGTAATATAAGTAATGAAGTTAGCTCTAGCATCTGATCCTAGCCCATTTATTAGCTGTACTAGTATTATCTTTGAGAAGTTCATTTAGCCTCTTAGTCTATCTATTTCCTCTGTAAAATGAGGGAGTTTAAATAAATCTATGTTTTCCAAACTCTGAAATTTATAACAGATTACTACAGATTATTTTGGGTGGCATGTGAGATAATTTCAGGCAGTTTCCTGATAAAGTACTAAAATAAACATTGAATCACAGTTGAGAAAGTTATCCCTTTCTCAGTCTTATTGATTATGTCAAAGACAAAGTCTCAATTTGGTATCATGATATGTGTAGTAGTTCTTTATTGCTGGATAATTGTTTGGGGTTGGGGACAGAGGTGGATGGGGAGAGGCACTGTAAATCCTTCATTTCACACGAGTTTCCATATGTGGGAAGTAAATTCCATTCCATAGAAGGGAAAAGTACAGAAGTGCTTGTCTGCTCTTTGTGACTGCCTCATTTCCCTTCCACTTGCAGTGGAAGTAACGTTCTATACAACTGGTGAGCTCGGGCAGAGGGGCCAAATGTGACTGGTTTCTCTCATGGCGTGACCCATTCTCAGAACACATATTCCCCCTCCTCCACTGTGAAGTAGGGCTTGGTTGACAAACTCTGCTTAGGACTTGGTAGGAACTATTAGGAAACCCATGAGACCATAAATAAAAAGAAAAGGAAAATAAAAAACCTACATTCTCTAACTCATCCTATTGGTAATCAGGTTGATACATTTTGATTGCCATTTTATTCCTCTCCTCGTGTCTCATTTAGGTTTAGACTTATAGGAGATGTAAGGAGAAAAGCAATTATTACCCCTTAAAACCTCACTAACAGTCTCCTTTTTTAAAAATAGAAATCTGGCTTGAGCACAGTGCCCTTTAATAAGCAATAGTATATATTTATATATATATATGTTAATAACATGGTTTTGTTTTCAATAAAGTTATATTTATAGTTACCATCTATAAAATAAACTCATTTAAGTTTTTAAAAAGTGAATTTTTAAAACATTAAGTAGTGCAGATGATACATGGATATGATAAAAACTATAAAGGTGGTACATAAATGACTAAAATTTAGGAAGTACTGAATAAGATTATCTCTAGGATCTATTCCCAATTTAAATTGTTTTGGATGTGTATTTCAGTAGATAAAAAACACTATGTGGTAAACTAAGTAAAAGAAGGGACATTCTAACAGAAAATGTACTATTATTTACTTTCATTTTGAAACATATCATTATTGAGGAAGCTGAACTTTGATATGATGCCAGTATTTATATAAATAAATACCCTTTTCTCTTAATATTTTACTAAACAGTGAATTGATATCTTTTTGACAGTATGATTTTTGGTGATGATGTTTGAAAGCATTCTAGTTCTGGGTGAGGTTTTTGAGCAGGAAATCACGGAGGCAAGAACGAGTCATCACTGTTTACTCTGCCTAGTACAGTGTTTGCCACATAGTAGTGTTCAACAAATATTTGAATGAATGAGTGAACAAAGAATCAACAAAAATTAACTGAATTCTCTGTCTTGAAGGTCTAGGCATAGTTTTCATTTCTTTCTGAAAGCTGGCAATAAGGCTATCTGTAAGGAAATGATGCCTGGGGCAGTCAGAGGGTAATACATTCATGTAAGTGCAATTTAACCTTACTGAGAAGAAAATCACAAAAGGAAGGTAGCCCAACTAATTTTGCTTTTGTTTATGGTCATATATGAGAGACTAGGGTCTTCCTTTTTTTTTTTATAAAAAGAACTACCTTTCTCCCTTCCTCTTTTTTTCTGATTCATGTATTACTCTCTTATCTCCACATCAGGGAAAGCACCCCAATTTTCCTGGCCTTAGGGAGACTATTAGAGTTTAATTGAAAATGTGGCTCACTCTTTCCCCACACACTCTTAATTACAGTTTCCCATATAATAAAGTTGCCCAACTTTTTCTTAACTGGCACCCTAGGTGAACTGCCATACTGGTGGTAAATTTATTTATTGCCATTTTTTCTTGCAACAAATGTCATGTTTCAAGGGATTTGTTCTAAGAATCCTGAAATGAGTTTTACATATCAGAGAGAGAATATTAGCCAAACATTTTTAATTCTTAGTTTTATCACTGACTTTCTAATAACTATACAGTTGGTTTGAGTGATTTCATTCCCAGATCATGTAATTTATTTTAAAACATTTTGCATAATGCAGAAAAACAGAATTTGAGGACTGTATATTTATTCTGGTGAATACATTTTAAATGTATTCTAGGTTTAGTCTCTACAAGTACATTCTTTAATGGTTTAGTGATTAACTGTGATTCTAATTCATTATACATAATGACAACACCTTAACTTGAGTTATCTTATATGTTCAGGTTAATATTTTTTGTTAATGAAAATTTAATTCAGTACATTTTATATTTATGAAATCTCTCTGCCTGGGATCTTTGTGTCTTCTAGTTATTACTATGTGATCTTTAATATGTAAATTAAACTTTAGGAATGCTGGCTATCACATTTTGGTTCTTCTCATTGCATTATAATATTGATAGAACAGTAATACTAATGACATGTAGAAGTTGGATTTTGAAACTAATCACCATCTACAAAAATTAGTATCTAATCGCTGTTGTAACTTTAAATCAATATCCAGGTAAACACAGATTCTATTATTATCATAATCTAGAATATAATAGGCCTATTTTGGCCAAAGGAAAAAATGACTTTAGAATTTTTTTCTTAAAAAGATATAGATCCTTGGCTTATAATTGTAATCTTTAGGTATCTTCATAATCATTTGCTGTCATGAAAGTAGTGCAAGAGCCATTTGCTATAATGACAAGCTGCAAGTTTTGAGAACACTTTATGTCTAATTTTAAAAAACACAACAGCAATTACAAAAAAACAGAACTTGGCCTGTGGCTGTGTCCACTGGCAATATGGTTATTCTCTGATGAGATGCTTTGAGTTCTGGATACCATCCTTATCTGGTGTGGAGGTGTTGCTTTGGCAGCATATTATGGTAGAAAAGAAAAGCTATGGACTTGAGAGGCACACCAACCCAAATGTGAACTTGAGCTCTACCACTTTTGTACTAACAGGTTGGGCAAGTTACTTAACTTCCTTGGTAAAATGAAAATTATACTTCTCTAGGGATGCTATGAAGATGAAAGCACCCAAAGTGAGTTCTTGTTAAATGGCAGTAGTTGTATGAACAGTACAGTGTGGTGATGATGATGTTTTCATATTCTTTCAGGTGAAATAAAGGACAAAAATGTTCAGGTGGTGGAGCTCCCCATTGTGGACAGTCTTCATCCTCGTCCTCCATATTTACCCCTGGCTGTACCAGAAGACCTTGCAGATCGACTTGTTCGAGTTCATGGTGACCCTGCAGTGTGGTGGGTGTCGCAGTTTGTCAAATACTTGATCCGCCCACAACCTTGGCTGGAAAAGGAGATAGAAGAGGCCACCAAGAAGCTTGGCTTCAAACATCCAGTTATTGGGTGAGAATCTGATTTTTTCCTCATAAAGTGATATGGAGTAGCAGGTATATATATATATACCATATATTGTGAACTTTATAATCTATAGTTTAATTTTCATTGCTCCACTCAAAAACAGGTTCTAAAGTTCACCTGAGGCCCCAGGGAGATTAGTCTTCCTTTTTTTACTTAGAATGACTGAGTCATCGTACTTTGTCACCCTTGTTTTATTTATTTATTTGACAAATGTATTAAGCCCATATTTCTGAAAATGGCTGTCTCTCCTGGGGAAACCAGCAAGATGTCATTTTATTGGGAGTATTTTGGATATTATACATGATCGTGTCGTACCCCAACAGGCCATGAGATGAAACTGTCACATGTATAGCTTTCCGATTGCACCTTATTCTTAGGCTTCATTAATTGCCAGGGGTGATTATTTTGCTTTTTTGATGTTCTGTTTTCTTTTCTGTCTTGGAAGCTATTTTGAGAACAAGGATATCATTTGTACTGTAAGGTAATGCTAAAATTATTATTTAAAATGAATCTTGACCCACTTGGAAGTTACAATGTATATATGTATTCGGTCTGGTGCTTATGTTATGGGAGCTATATCAGGAAATCCTTGGAGTAAGAAATATCCAAAAGAGCATTTGCTGACAAACATGCGCTCCTATACACGCACATAAAAAGTTATGGGAAAAGGAGCTTTCCTGGGTCCTGATGCCAGACTTCACACCATGGGAAATGTTTTTTGCACAATGGAAAGAATACTGGACTGAGAGTTAGGTGACATGGGTAATAGTCCTGACTTTTCCTATTTCTGGGCCAATTTACCTAATAGTAGTATTGGGTTTTGATTTTTCCATCTGTAAAACAGAGTACCTACTATACTTAAAATACCTGCCCTTAAAATGATGAATTTGATAATATTAGGATTAAAAGAGATTTTGGTTCTGTGGGGGAAAAATGTACTGTAAAATATTATCACCTTTCAGAGAGACTAATACTGAAAATAGACTTGTAGACTAGCTATGGCATTCTGTTGCTTATGCTGTTTGTGATAAAGTAAGCTATTGTTTAATATTAATACACTAGAGGCCCGGTGCACAAAACTCATGCAGGGGGTTGGGGGTTGTCCCTCAGCCCAGCCTGCACCCTCTCCAATCCGGGACCCCTCAGGGGATGTCCGACTGCAAGAGGGATGACCGGCAGTCGGACATCCCTCTCTCAATCCGGGACCACTGGCTCCTAACCACTCACCTATCTGCTTGCCTAATCACCCCTAACCACTCTGCCTGCCTGCTTGATCGCCCCTACCCCCTTTGCCTGCCTGCCTGATTGCCCCTAACTGCCCCTAGCCTGATCACCCCTAACTGCCCTCGCCTGCTAGCCTGATCGCCCCTAACCACCTTTGCCTCAGCCCCTGCCACCGTGGCTTTGTCCAGAAGGAGGACCAGATGACCGGAAGATGTCTGGTTGACCTGGTCTAATTAGCATATTACCCTTTTATTAGTATAGATTGCTGATTCACTCACTTATTTGCAAAACATGTATTGAATACCTGCTACTGTGGGGGACAGAGATTAATGTTTTTCAAATGGCTCCTTCTGGTTCATTTTAGCCTGTGGGATAAGAGACTTACATAACTGACATTATATGGGGTAGAACATGATAAATACCACAAGAGAAGTATTAAAGGACTTAAAAGAGGTCAGGGAAGGGAAACGTACTTCTGTCTGGATCAGGAAAGGCTTCACTGGATCTTAAAGATGGAGAAAGATAACACTGTAATACTTAAATTACCAGAATACTTCCAACTGCATTACCTCATTGATCCTGTAACACAGTCCTGTGAAGTGGGCAGAGGTAATTATTTCAAAGGTGAGGAAAGAAAGGAAAGAAAATCTCTGCCAAAAGTTCCAGAACCTTAACTTTGGCTATCCTATAGTTTTACATACCAGAAAGCAACCCTTATTAATTTTCCACGGACCATCCACCAAATGGAGAGTTGGCCAAGTGTAGAAAATTGAAGTAGCACAGACAACTAAGTTATTTGCAAGTGAGGTGGTATGCTGTAATGAGAGAAGAGTGCACTAGGATTTAGGAATCTGAGGTCCCATCTAGCATCCACCACTAACAAATTTATGTGACTTTAGGTGACTTACTTGCTCATTATGGGCCTTCATTATTTGTCATTTGTTATAAACACTAGATTAGATGATATTTGTTTTTACTAACATAATACTAAACAGATTTTTGTGTCTACCTATCATTTATTCATTTTGTTTGTTGAATTGTGAATAAATAGAAGAGCTTGACATCTAATAGTGAAAATCAGGTACACAAATAACTTTTACTTTTGTGAAGACTGGGTTGAAATGCCTTATGTTTTTTTTTCAAATATATTTCTTTATTGAATTCAGAGAGGAAGGGAGAAAGGGAGAGAGATAGAAACATCAATGATGAGAGAGGATCATTGATTGGCTGCCTTCTGCATGCCCCCTACTGGGGATCGAGCTTGCAACCCAGGCATGTGCCCTTGGCTGGAATCGAACCTAGGACCCATCAGTCCGCAGGCTAATGCTCTATCCACTGAGCCAAGCTGGCTAGGGTGAAATGCCTTATGTTATATGTGCTTACCAAAATGTCTTTAGAAGCATCAGTTTCCTTAATTGTCAGGTGAAAGAGTTAATTAAATGAAATGACTTCTATCCTTCACAGGTCTAACTTTGTGATTCTTCTGTAAAGATTTCATTATGGTCCTCCATCAAAATATTGGTCCAGGCCTAATTTCAGGAGGACTGGGCGAATTGAGAAGATTGCTAGTGTAGTACTCCACCACTGTCTCAGACACTCTGCTTCCTTTGATTCTTCTTTCTGTTACATCTCTCCTTTGTTTTTGTTTCTATTTTCATAACTCCCACCCCTCCTTCTTCCATTGTGTCTTAGTTTTCATATATATAGAAGTTACCGGCCCCTATTCCAAATGTTAAAGCTAAAGAGACCAGCTGGTGTGGTTTAATGGTTGAGTGTGGACCTATGAGCCAGGAGATCATCTTTCAATCCCAGTCATGGCACATGCTTGGGTTGTGGGCTCAATTCCCAGTGGGGGCTGTATATAAGGCAGCGGATCAATGATTCTCTGTCATCATTGATGTTTCTATCTCTCCCTCTTCCTTTCTCTCTGAAATAAATAAAAAAATATTTTTTTAAAAAAGCTAAAGAAAGTACAAGGTGAAATCAGTATCAAATAGTGTTTCTTCTCATGAAAATTTTCACTGAAATTTAATGGAATTGTTCTTTTTGTCCCTCTTCGTCTCTTTGGAGCACAGTGAACAATTCCAATTTTCTGAGAGAAGCAGTGATTAAAAAGGATGTGGGAAGGAAAAGATGATAGAAGTGTTCATATAATAGTATTCACATCTGGACTATAGCCTGGAAGGCAAAGGAAAGAATAGCCATGAAGATGCCAGAGTAACTTCAATGAAATCAAACCCCCACCCAGATTCATAATAAAAGCTAGCCTTAGCTTGACCTAAAGGGAAACAAGTCTCCCCTTTTCCTTTTCCCACATATGAATAGTGGTGTAACAATTTGGGGAGAGGAGGAATACAGAAAAGGAAAATTTCAGGAGAGTTGTAATTTATGAAAACAAGCTACGGTTACTATTGTTCTTATTTTCATTAAAATCGCTTTGAAAGCAGTAAGATGGTGAGAGAATACTGTGGAAGTCAATGTAGTCTTCAGTGCAGATGGTGTAAACCTCTGTGTCCCCAATTTTATAATTTTGGAGCCTTTCTTAAATAGAACAGATAAGCTAGATCAGTATCTGCTTGTGTTTGATGGAGTGTGAAAGACAGAAAAAGGAAATTCATTATGCCTACAACAAAAGGGCTGGACCAGCTCCATGAACTTAAAAATAGTAAGGAGCCTTCAAAGGTTTGCCTGCTTTGACTGTGCCATAGGAACAATGCATGCAAGGTCTGTGTTTTCTTCAGGCGACTTTAAATTCTATAAGTTGGCAGTTACAGAGTGACCAACAGGGTAAAATGAAGAAAAAGAAAACTTGGCATGAAAACGTTACAGACAATACATTTAATGTTCTATAAGAACAATTGTCATTTGTTGTCAAAAATCTTGTTATATCCAGTTTTTTCTGGAAGGCTAATTGGCATTTTGTTGCCTAGTATGGAATACTAGGAATCTCCCACTTATTCCTGATATGCCAATTACTTTCTCTATATGAAAGCATTCTTTAAAGACTTTACTTACTTTTTAAAATTCCCCTTGTATTATGTTAACATACAAATATATTTCAGATATATGTGTTTGAATTTTTTAATATTTATTTTATTTTTTGGATGGCAAAAAATGAAAGGAAGACTGATTTAAATGTTCATAATGCCACCATGAATAGGGGTGTAAAGTTGAGTACCCTAAGAGCACCCAGTGGGTCAGAGTATTAGCAGCAGAATCTGACTTTGTCCCTCTGCCTCCAGAGTCCATGTCAGACGCACAGACAAGGTGGGAACAGAAGCTGCCTTCCATCCCATTGAGGAGTACATGGTGCACGTTGAAGAACATTTTCAGCTTCTCGCTCGCAGGATGCAAGTGGATAAAAAAAGAGTGTATTTGGCCACAGATGACCCTTCTTTATTAAAGGAGGCAAAAACAAAGTAAGTTAGATGAAGTGGTGATTCTAGAGTGGGGCTCTTTTCAGTTGAAAGGAATCCTTAATTCCCATGACTTGTGATTCTTGTGATACTATTACTGACTATTGGGGTTTTTAAATTCAACACTGCACTTGTGTAACTTGTTAATATCATCAAAACAATTGTGAGGTGCCAGCAAAGTTACATTTCATTCTGAAGCCTCTTTTCTTAGCTTGTAGGCAGCGTCATCTCTCTGTGAACTCATATGACTTCTTTGTGTGCTTAGAAGAAGCATCAAACTTCCTGGTGTCTCTTCTTATAAAGGCACTAATTCCATTATGAGGATTCCACCCTAATGCCCTTATTTAACCCTAATTACCTCTCAAAGACCCTACCTCCAGATGCCGTCACACTGGAGGGTTATGGCTTAAACACGAATTCTGGTGGGAACACAAATATTCAGCCCATCACACTAACCAACCTTTACCAATAAAACACACAGGTACTTGCCTTTTTGCTCTCATATTTTCACTAACAATTACAGGCAACTGAAAACATAAGTAAGATATAAGTTTTCATCTTATAAAAATGTCTGGAATTTAGAAATTATATTAAAGAAACATAAAGAATCAAAAGGTAAGTTTTGTAAGTTCAGGAGAAGGACGATTAATATGTTTTGAAGAGTAACCATCATTTATTGAACTTGTCTATATTTTAGGCACTGTGCTAGGTGCTGGGCATCCATGATAAGCAAGGCACTCTCAAGGAATTTCCAGTCTAGGTGGGGAACAGACAATTGCTCTACAGAATGAGTAGTGCTATTACAGAATTAACCTTGGGTGTTATGAAAACACATAAAGCACTGATCCTAATTTGGAATTTATTGTAGGATCTGGATGAACCTAGAGTTGGCCTTTATTTACTACCAATAAATATGGGATGCATTAAATATATGTGAAAGTAGGAAATGGGGAGAAGAAAACTGTAGTCTTCGCTCTGCTCAGATACCAAACATTCTGGGATGATTCTGAATTATGTTTACTTCAGTTCCATCAGTCTGAAAGCATTTTATTAATTATTGAAGTTATTTGACTATTTAATTAATTTATTTCTCAGTCCCTTTTTTATGTCACAAATTGGGGTTGGGAAGAAAAACAAATTTAAAATGAGGACTATAATGCAGGTGTTTCTCCAAATCATTAGATAATAATTTAAATCTTATTTCTACCTCCTAAGAATTCAGATTAACCTGATGTAAATTGCTTTTTTTTCTTAAGTCTCTATTGACTACACACACACACACACACACACACACACACACACACACTTATAAACAAGAATCAAGAAATTCACCAGCCAAGTATAAGCTAAGCCAAGTTATATAATTATAATTCTTACATAAGAATTAGAGATTAAATGAATGTTTGGGCACAAAACACAATAGAAAGTTTTCACGAGTACTTTTCCAATTTTATATCTAAACCTGTTAGAGAGAAGTAGAAATTGTTTACCATGCTCCTTCATTTTAAAATACCACACTGAATTTATACCTTAGTTGAAAAAATATTAAAATATTAATTTTATCTACTCTTTTATTTGTTCTCAAATACATTAAAAGCTTTTTTTCTTTTTTCCTTGATTAACAAAATAATTCATGCTCATTAGAAAATATGGAAGTTGGTAATTATACAAGCAAGGAAAAAATAATGCCCACAATCCCATTACTCAGTGGTAGTAACTGCTTCAATTTTGACATATTCCCTTCAGTCATGTTCATAGTTACACTATTTAGTTTATCACATTCTATATAATTTGAAATCTTTTTTGATTAATACAGCAATAGATGAATTATCTCAGGTCACTAAAAAAATCATTATAAATATCTTTTTTAATAACTACATAGTGACTCTATGGATAGTCCATTGCTTACTTGACCATTCCCCTAATATTGGATAATTAGGTTATCCACATTTTTTTAATCTTATAAATAATGTTAGGAAATGTGCCTAAAATTATCCCCATTATTTCCTTAAGCTATATTTCTGGACTCAGAAGTATTTAGATAAAAGTATCTGCGAATCTTACAGCTTTGATCCATAACACCACATTATATTTTTACACCAAACAATGCTTGTACTGTATTACAGTTGGCAGTACTTAGATTATGGCAGTAGTAAAACTTGAATTTACTTTTTTTGGTCAGCAGCTAGTAACTCCTTTTCCCCTTACAGTCCAGGCAGCGATTCCTTCATATTCTATTACTAGAGGCCCAGTGCACGGAAATTCGTGCACTTGGGGGATCCCTCAGCACAGCCTGCATCCTCACGCAGTCCAGGACCCCTTGAGGGATGTCCTTCTGCCGGCTTAGGCCCACTCTCGGGAGATCGGGCCTAAGCTGGCAGTCAGACATCCCTCTGGCAACCCAGAAGCCCTTGGGGGATGTCTGACTAACTGCTTAGGCCCCCATGAGGAGCGGGCCTAAGCAGTTAGTTGGACATCCTTAGCACTGCCACAGAGGCCGGAGAGGCTCCTGCCACTGCTGCTGTGCTGGCCAGCCATGAGCCGGCTTCTGGCTGAGTGGCGCTCCCCCTGTGGAAACACACTGACCACCAAGGGGCAGCTCCTGCATTGAGCGTCTGCCCCCTGGTGGTCAGTGCACATCATAGCGACTGGTCATTCCTGGTCATTCTACCTTTAGGATCAATTTGCATATTACCCTTTTATTATATAGGCTAGGATAAACGTAGTAGCCTTTTATGCATATTTTTCTCTCCAAAAATCGTTTCATTTTCTGAGTCATGGTCGTTACTGGTCATTCTACCTTTAGGATCAATTTGCATATTACCCTTTTATTATATAGGATAGGATAAACGTAGTAGCCTTTTATGCATATTTTTCTCTCCAAAAATCATTTCATTTTCTGAGTCATGAAGAGGAGTATCTCCTTCTGTCTGGAGAAAGAGTTCAGAAAAGAAAATTTGATGTGTTTCATTTTCTGAGTCATGAAGAAGAGTATCTCCTGTCTGGAGAAAGAGTTCAGAAAAGAAAATTTGATGTTAGTTAGCCCTTTCTTGGTGATGTAAAAATAAATTTTTATGAGGTAGAAGAAGAAAAAAATATTTTTCCTTGGCAACCTCTGCAACTTCACAATGGAAGAATTGCTCTGCTGACATGCTTGTGAACAAGAGACAAAAAAGAAACATGTTTGTACAGAAAGTTCCATGCTCATTCATTATTGGAGATGCAAACTCTCCCTCCCATTTTTCGCTGTGTTCCTTTGTTTTGTTTTGTTTTTTCCACTCTCAGTATCCTTCATCAAGTGGATTACATATAGAGATAAAGCCTGAGGAACTTAGGCACCCTTTTGGTTTGGTTCCAGGTAGAGACCTTTAAGTTAAGAAGGGCATTAATGTTAGTGTCCCTTCTCAGTGAAAGGATCACTCTTTTGTTTCACTGAGCACCCAAACCATGCTGACAAAATCGGTCTTTATTCAAGGATAAAACCTTGCTGATGTACTTTAGCAATTCATCCTCTCCTCCACCCTTCAGCCTTTTTATGTTTATTTATCACTGTTTCTGCCCCATGCTGGGGTATGCAGCTTTGCAGGAATAACATTAAAAGTTTTTTTGGTTGTTTTCTTTTTAGAATAAATGTGACAGTTCCTTCATCTCCCTGATTTGGAACTGAGGAGAGCAAAATGTCAAAAATAATGAGGCCAAATGTATCCAAACACTGAACACCAGTCTGAAACAGTGTTCAGAGACTTTACCTTTACAGTCGTTGTTAGAGGCAATGAGAGAAAGCTCCGTGGTGGCTGTGAAATCCAAAGCAGCTGTTAGGGGATTAGGAAAAAGTCCCAGGCATAGATAGCGCTCCCTTGTTCATGTATTTATTCACAGTGTTGTGTGGAATGCTACGTGCTGTGATGCAAAGAAAAATTAGGCTTAGTCCCAATTGGGGGGAATACTGTGTGGAGACAGACAATAAAGTGACTCATAATGTTTCAGGATTTATAAATAAGAATTATTATTTTTCAACAAATAGTGATCCTCTGTTATATCCCAGATTGTCTTATAGGTGCTGAGAATAATAGAGTGAATGAAATATATCAAATGCCTCTGTTCAGTTAGGGATGATGGAGGTGGGGAATGAATGGATGCAGGCAGTAAATAAACAGTAAATACATGTTATGTGCAATGATAATAAGAGCCATGGAGAAAAATTAAGTAGGTAAAAGGGATACTGATTGCCAAAGTTCATACTAATAAGGCTATATTTGAGCAGAGATCTAAAGGAAGTAAGGAATAAAACCAGATGGATGTCTGGGGAAAATGTTTAATAGTCACAAGCAATATGTATTGAGCATTCGCTACATGTCAGATACTCTTCTAAATAGTTTATATTGCTTAGTGTATTTACTCAATGCTTATGAAATATATGAAGTAGGTATAATTATTATATCCTTTTCATGTAACTTCCCAAAGTTTACATTTTAACTCTGAAGATCTACTTCAGGCACTGAGAAAATGTATTCACTCTATATTAGAGTATAATTACACCTCTAATTCAGAATAGAATCATTTGAACATGTGGTAGACTTTTTAAAGACATCCTATTTTAATAGTTTTAAATATCCTATCTCAAGACTACTAAAATATTATTTGGGTGGACATCTACAAGAAATTTGCCTTCATAAATGTATTAGAATGGTTTACATTACTGTTATTGGTTAAGATGGTTCTTCAAGGATGGTGGTTAGAGGATAAGTCTGAATTATCCCAAATTCTGAATTAAAATTTTTAATGAAATTTAATCATGATATTTGTATTCTAAAGGAAAAGTTCAGTGACCAAATATGAAAGCAGCTTGCAAAACTTCTTAGAGCTCACTCATTACAAAGAAAATAGGAGTCTTCTGTTTTCAACTCTTTCACGAATTGAGAAGGGACATTTTGATACATCAGTGTGTATTTTATATGGCATGCCAATGACATTTAACATGCAGGGTACTCCAGAGTGGTTTCTGTCCCACTAGTGGATTCAAAGAAACTTCATTGACTATTCTTTTGAATATTATCATTTTAAAGCTCTCTTTACTGTTAGAGAGGAACTCTTGGTCAAAGGAGCAGGTCTGCCTCCTGCTGATAGGATACTACCTCCTAATAGAATATTGTGATTTCAGTGACTATGTATCAATTTATTTCTTTTTCAGGTACCCCAGTTATGAATTTATTAGTGATAACTCTATCTCTTGGTCAGCTGGACTACACAATCGATACACGGAAAATTCACTTAGGGGTGTGATTCTGGATATACACTTTCTCTCCCAGGCAGACTTCCTAGTGTGTACTTTTTCATCCCAGGTAAGTGATAGTAGGGTATTTTTAAGAGGCCAGTACTTTTTGGTCATATTAGGGTTAGGAACTTCTTGTTTTCTTGTTTGTTTATTAATCCTCAACTGAGGACATTTTTCCATTGATTTTCAAAGAGAGTGGGAGGGAGGGGAGAGACAGAGAGAGAAACATGGATGTGAGGGAGACATATCGATTGGTTGCCTCCCATACATGCTCCAACCAGGGCCAGGGATCGAGCCTGCAACTGAGGTACATGCCCTTGACCGGAATCGAACCTGGGACCCTTCAGTCCGCAGGCTGATACTCTATCCACTTAATGAAACTGGCTAGGGCTTTTTTAAATGTTAGTTATCATGATTCTGGTGAAATTTTCCTAATATTTGCGAATTACCATTTTTGTGAAAGCATGAGAAGATTCCCCCAAAACATAGCTATTTAGGTGCACTGAATATTTAGTTGTTTGCAAGCAATGGTTGAATACATCTCTACTGAAGCCAGCTACTAGAGTTGTTTAAAGTGCTCGGCTTGTTCACAGCATTAAACAGAAACAGCAGGTAATTAAGCTTGCTTAATACTTTCTGATTTTGCACACAGTCAATATTTAACCAGAACCCATCCATTTATACTATCGATACACTGATACTAAGAGGCTTAAATGCCCAGCATTTTGTCTCAATTGCTTTATAGAACATAAGAAAGAGTAAATGTAATTCCTCTTCAAATCTTACTACATTTCCACCAAGCAAGAGACTGTACATTAAATTTAAGCAATACCATATTACAATCATGTTTTGAGAGTAATTGTTGTAGATAATTATGTGTTATGGGTTAGGTGTATCTGTTTTTATGAGTGGTACAAGCAGCCTCATATTTCCCAGTGGAATATCACCATAGCAATATTTATTGTGGATTTTATTCTGCTCTTTCATTTATGTGCATATTACTGGGTAGTTTATTGAAAATCTGCTAAACAACCATTTGTGCTCAGATTTATACTAGGCGTAGAGGGGATTCCAGAGGAAATGAAGATAAAATACTCACATGAAATAACTACCAAGAAATGTAAATTATGTAAGAATAATATATGCCTAAAAGCTTAGATGAAGTTGAGAAGAGAAAATGTGAAGAGGAAATCCACATCATTTTCATGTGAATATAAATAAATGGGCAGTTTTCTAATGTGTGACAATGCACATTGTCACAGTGGGATGGTGATATGATTGTTGGAAAGATACCTACCACAGCCAAGGCTATACGAGCTTCTTCAATATGGAATAGGAATACAACTTACTACCCAAAAAGACAGCTACACAGTACAGGAGTCACACAGGCAGCAATCCTAGTCAGGAGGAAAACTTCCTTGGCCTTCAGGTTCCCATGAAGCATCCACTGCTGATGTTTCTCCCTAATTAGGGTCACGATCCTGACTTTGATAAGCTCCCTTTTCTATTTTTGGTCTCTCTCAACTGTTTTGACAGTCTGACTATATGTCTGCCTGGTCAGCAGGTGCAAATAACTAGTAACAACCTCCACACATTTTTGAATGGGTATTCTTAGAATGTGTCAATCATTCTATGTACCACCTCCTCTGTGGGCCTAGACTGTGGGCTTACCTAAGGTTTGTTCCTCTAGTCAAGGGTTTCTCCACCAGGGCACCCCTGGCATTTGGGGCCAGAAAAGTTGTCGTGAGGCACTGTCCTGTGCATTTTAGGATACTTTACAGCATCCCTGGCCAGTAGCACCTCCACCTCAATTGTGACAATCAAAAGTGTCTTCAGACATTACCCAATGTCCTGTGGGGGCAAAATCACCCTTGTTGAGAACCACTGCTCTAGTCATAAAGCTCTAAAATCCAATGAATATAGCCCAGCCCAGCCTGTGTGGTTCAGTGGTTGAGTGTCGACCTATGAACCAGGAGGTCACTGTTTAATTCCCAGTCAGGGCACATGCCGGGTTGCGGGCTCAATGCCCAGTAGGGGGCATGCAGGAGGCAGCCAATCAGTGATTCGCATCATTGATGCTTCTATCTCTCCCTTCCTCTCTGAAATCAATAGAATTATATTTTTAAAATAAATAAAAATAAAATGCAATAAATATATACATGTTTGAATATTACCAACTTTACGTGTCGGTAGGCCCTGAGATTCAAGGGAGGTGCTTGATGCTTTGCTTTCCTTCTTCCAGCATTAAAATCACCACTGGACAAAATTACTTACTTTCCCCCTTTGACACTTCCCTTTGTGACTCTTAAAAGCATTCTTGTGACACTCTTCATTGTCTAATTCCACGTCCACACGTAGCATAACTGGCCTCACTACATTCTGAGTCCGATTTTGGAAAGTGCAGTGGGAAAAAACAGATATTACTTTGCATACTAGAGATCCTCTTGGCCTTGTCTATTTTGACAAAAAAAAAAAAAAGGATATCTCAGCTGCTCTGAGAAAGCTTTGGAGACTCATGCAAACTCAGCTAGTTGTTCCTCAGGGATAAAATTCAGACTAATGGACCTTTCTTTCCTTTTTAATTGTTGTTTTTAATACAGTCATATCTGTGTTTTATTCTTTATCAGGATTTTTGTTCTTACCCATTACCTTGTGCTTATTGGTGTTCTGAAAATGATATAATGCCATGTCAAAACAGAATGAAATAAAAGATACAAAATGTGGCCAGCCACTGCTTTGCAAACCAAAGGGTTTGCCTCATCAATCATGTTACCTGTCAGGTATCAAACCTGAGTACTGATCAGATGAAAGCCTTCATTTACCTGCCACATGATTTGGACTTGTAAAACCCAGAGATGAAGCCTAGGGTGATTAAATGCAAACATCAACATTATAGTAATCCTTTCTAGCTTTTGCAGTAAATTGCCCCACTGTTAATATAGAGAAAAAATTTTAATTGCTCAGAATGTTATATATGAAGCTTAGGGATTAAATTACCCCTTGTGGACTTGCATCTCCACTGCTGGCTGGTATTATGCACGGAGCAGTATTCATTCAACAGATAGTTATTGAGTGCCTATGTGGCAGGCACTGCTCTAGGACTTATCCTAAGGCAGTTTAGTGTGTGGTTGAGAGCCAGAGAGAGTGCTAATTGTGGCTCTGCCAATTACTAGCTCCTTTTTTCTTTGCTTTGCCTTTTTTTTTAACTTTTTGGAAATTTACTTAATCTTTCTGTGGCTTAGTTTCTTCATCTATAAAATGAGAATAGTAGTAGCCACCTTATATGGTTCTTGTGAGTTTTTGAGTTGAAAAAGATGCAAGCAAGCACACTATTAAAACAGTACCTGGACCATTATCAGTGCTCATTAACCTCAACTGCTATGATTATCACCAATATGAGAAGGATAAAGGGTCTTATATTGCTCCATCTCAATGTCTGAAATTTCCACCGTTCATTATTACTTTGGCTTAAGGAAATACATGTCATCCAGCAGACTAACATATCAACAATTATTGATATAGAACATAAACTGATCATTAGGATTATTTCCTCAAAAGAAGGCTTCTAGGGTATGGGACTGAGGGTAACGTTTTTATGAGTGAGATATTTAATAGTGGAGAGGAGGAAGTACATTAGAGTTCATTGCCACAGTGGGCCTTATGGTCATCCCAAGGTCAAGCAATACGAGTCATGCATTTCTGGCTAAAGATGATTGAAGAGTACCTGGACATGCCCTGAAAAGAAGACTCTCAGGTTTGCCCAAGGCCAGCCTGGCCTTATGTTTTATCTCTCTGGTGTTACAGTCCAAACATGGAGAACAGTGTCTATAAGAGAAAATATGCTTAGCAGTTAACTAGCATACACAGACAGCCTGTGTTCAAAACCTGAATCTACCACTTAATAATAGTGTAACCTTGGGCAAATTTCTTAATTGACCTTTGACATCTGTAAAATAAACATGATAGAATTGTATAGGGCTATTGAGGGGATTAAATTAGATAATACCTAAAAACACTATCTGACAGCAAAAACTCAATAAATATTAGCCTCTATTATTATTATTGTACTTTGCTATTATTAGAGCTGCTTTGTTTTAATTTTTTAGTTTCTTCCTTTCCAGAGTCTTCACTTGATTTTGCTTGTCCTCTGTGTGCCTTTGGCTGAATTTAAAGTTCAAGTTCTAAATCTTTTTAGCCTTATTTGTTATGGTCTCAGTATTCTACCAGTGTTTTCACTTGTACCATGACATTCCCAATATAAAATTAGTGTGTTGATGAAGTAGCAGGTACGAATGGAAAGTCATTGTCTTGATTCTGTGTCTAGTTCTATGTCTATTGGTACGGGGCCAATAAAACTTCATTAACTGAGATAACTACAACTGGAGATTTAAGAAAATTTTACGTGAGTTGAGTTCTCTGTTCACAATGTATATTGGAAGAATTTTCTAAGCAAAATGATAGCATTCTCTCTTATTTCTTCACTATTCTTAGAAGAGTTTCTGCAACCTATTTATGCTATAATAAATGTATTTATTAATTGCTTAAAATGTTATACTTCCATGAAGATAGTTATAGTTTAACTTAATCACCAAGCATTAAGCTCAAGGAATGATGCTCAGGTTGTGGAATTTCAGCTGACATCCATCCAGTGGGCATAATAGGTATTCTTTGGACAGGAATCTTTTAAGTAGCCTTAAATGCATCAGGTAGATGCATCTTCCCCAAAGACAAGTCCATCTTATTTCAGTCCTAGAATGCTACTATCTACACAGCACACTTAAAACTATTTGGAATCGAAATGGTAGATACGTTTCTCTCACTTGCCAGTGCTAATTGATTGTCAGTAATTACATGAATTTCTATTGAAAATAATCCGGAGGCCAAGTTCAAATTAGCAGAAAAGAGTATGTGATTGATTAACACTGAATGAAGGAAAGGGAGCAGCAGCATATTTGTAAAGTATTTATAACCCTAATCCTAACCTTAAAGTCTTCAAGGGCACAAACTATGTCTTCCTCATTTTATACCACCAGTGCCCAAGTACTATGTGGTTCTTAATGAATGTTTATTAAAATTAACTGATTCATATTCTTAAAGTACTTTGCATTATATATTTTTTTCTCCCAGAGACCTTAATTGTAATCTTTTATGTTAAAAAACACAGATGCAAGCACAGAATGAAGAATGACTTATGCTATATGCTATATCATCACTTGAGAGCAAATGGACTGAAAACTTGTGACTAGAATCCACTAGTTCTCATTCTCTCAGTTCTAGTCCTAGTCTAGTTCTGATCTCTTTGGCTAAGGGCTTTTAGATTGTTCTGATGGGGATCTTACATATACTAACTATTTTTTAAAAATTATTTCCCAAGGTCTGTCGAGTCGCTTATGAAATCATGCAAACACTGCATCCTGATGCCTCTGCAAACTTCCATTCTTTGGATGACATCTACTATTTTGGGGGCCAAAATGCCCACAACCAGATTGCCATTTATCCTCACCAGCCTCGAACTGCAGATGAAATTCCCATGGAACCTGGAGATATCATTGGTGTGGCTGGAAATCATTGGGATGGCTATTCTAAAGGTGTCAACAGGAAACTGGGAAGGACGGGCTTGTATCCCTCCTACAAAGTCCGAGAGAAGATAGAGACAGTCAAGTACCCCACATATCCTGAAGCCGAGAAATAAAGCTTAAGATGGAGGAGAAGGAAAACTAAACTCAGTTCAAACTATTTGAGCCAAACAGTAGATGAAGAAGGCCCTGTCCTAACAACACATGGTTGAATGAGTAGACACCCTCAGCATCAGGAGTAGCTGAGAACTGACAGATGTTTTGTTGGTGAAATTTCTCTTTCACAAGGGCTACAATGCCCAAAACCCCTGCACAGTCGAATAATGTACTCACATATAACATGCAAGCAGGTGGTTTTCGACTTTGCCTCTTCTTTCAAGATTATGTCTCCATGAGAAAAACACTGCCACATTGTAATTTAAGTGACACAGACATTTGTGTGAGACTTCAAACATGGTGCCTATCTCTGAGAGACCTGATGAGAAGACTTGAATAGCTCCCCGCTGTGGGGAGGTGGATTCTTAGCCAGTGGTGGTAATGCAACCACTGAATTCACTCCAGTCAGCAGATTCAGAATGAGAATGGATGTTCTTGTCTGGAATTTTTTTTAAGTAATTACATCAGTTCATCCACCTCATCTTTAATAAGTGAAGGAGATACATTGAAATAAAATATTCTCATTCCATTAGGAACTTTTGTAAAATGATGCCATGAACAGATTCTTTAGTACTCAATGTTTCTGGCCATTCTCTTTGATAACAAAAAATAAATTTTAAAAAGAAATTTTGTGAAGTTTCTAGAATTTTACATCATTGGATGATGTGGTGGTCAGCTTTATAGTGGAAAATCTACGATAAAAGAGGAGTTTTATAGTTCTGCTGGGCTTTTTTTGTTGTTTTTTGGGGGGTCTTTTGTTTTCTGTTGTTGATTGCGTGACTAATCTGGTCTTAGTTCAAAGAGTCATCGAGCCATTTTCACACTGAAAACAGTGTAATTGGTGCACATTACAAGGCTGCTAAGAACACTCCTTGGGAGCTTCCATTCTTTTAGTTTGGGCATTGTTTTTGTTTAATTCAGTGGTTCTCAACCTTCTGGCCCTTTAAATACAGTTCCTCATGTTGTGACCCAACCATAAAATTATTTTCGTTGCTACTTCATAACTGTAATGTTGCTACTGTTATGAATCGTAATGTAAATATCTGATATGCAGGATGGTCTTAGGTGACCCCTGTGAAAGGGTCGTTCGACCGCCAAAGGGGTCGCGACCCACAGGTTGAGAACCGCTGGTTTAATTAAATTATCATACTGCTTGCCCTTAGAGGAACTGTCACCTCCATTTCCAAAACTAATAACTTCAGATTTGTTGGTAATCTTTCTTACTGTAGCTCTTGTCACTTTTGTGTGTTGTGTCCTTTCTCTCCCCCCACCACACCCAAAAACCAATTTGTGCCCTTTTCTATCATATCCTGCTTTTGAGAGTACCAGGAATCTTTGGGGTTGGCAAGCTGGCTCTGTTTCTGAAATCTAGTCTCACAAGATGTAGAATTCAGTTAACAAAGGAGAGAAGAACCAGTGTGAAACCCAAAAATGGATTTAGGATTATCTCTTCCAAATACTTCTGTTTAGTAATTCCATTTTAGAATCACTTCAGAAGACAGGGCTCTGATGCTCTCTAAGTGTTCTGTATGAACATCACTTTTCTCCTTATAAAAACACTTTCTATGTTCTGTAGGTTGCCTCCTTTACATGTCTGGCAGAGTATTTCATAGCATGTGCTCTACCTTCTGGGAAAGAAAATAAAATAAAAGATCCCTATAAGAACTAGTAGCAGGCCTGGTGTTTAATATTAGGGATCCCAGACTGAAAAGCTCTGTCCTTCACATCCTCACCAAGTGAAAATACCTCTACACAAAATCTCTCCACCCGACTTCCCTAAATTCTCTTTCCGGTCAAGTCTCCCAACGAGCAACACTACCTATCGTGTCAGTAAGCAGTTTGCGATTTAGTTTTGGCACAAATAAAAGTCATTTGAAACAAACATCTCCAACTAAGAAGTACTTTTGAATATGAGTTATTTTCTAATTAGCATCTTACTTGTCATCAGAACATCAGTACAGTGGGTTACTGATAATAACTGCTTCATATTTCTCTGTATTATGATTATGTTGTGCATTCTGTTGTATTTCTCTGAAGAGTACTGATGTTTGTTAGCAGGCATTTAATTTCATTGGACTCAAACTGTAAACTGTCTTGGGCAGCAGCTCAAATCTTAATTCAGTTTTTTTATCTTTAAGCTGGAGTCTTTCCCACACACGTATGGTTCAGGGATCAGCCAGAGATGTGGGCAGACTTTATGCACAGAATTTGGGGTTCTCTTTCTTTGGCTTTCTTTCTTCTGAGGGTTCTCCCCTCACTTTTAGGAGCTGTGGTTGCTCTGATTCTTCAAACAGCCTATCAGCCTAAAAGCCATAAAAATGGGAACTCATCTTGTGCCATTTCCTTCTTCAAAGTTTTAACCTCTCCAGAGTTCACCTGCTTTTTTGTTTAGTCACCAATGCCTTCAGGCAGTTTTTTTTATTATTATTTTGTCAAGAGTCTATAGTTGTTATCATTGGGAGATCTGTTCACTTCCTGTGAGACACTTAAACTCTACCATACAGGAAAGTGAAACTCAGAGGCAAAGACTTAAAATGAAAAAGCGTAGTGGGGGCAGAGGAGCTTAGACCTATGACAGCCTTCGTTTAGACTCTGGCCTTAATAGCTAAGGAGCCAGTAGCTTCAAGCAGGAAGGAAAAGGAAGAAACAACTAAATTGTTAAATTTGCAGGTGTGGACAGGATAATGAGTACTACTGACCACATCATACTGACAAGCTCTTCTGAGTCACTTTTTTGCAAATCATCATGTACGTGATGATGATTCCTCCTTTACTTACTGCCATGTTGGAAGGGCTGACAGTTGCTCATCACCCTTGTACTTTCCTCATGAAAACCTGGTATTTAAAGACTGCATGGTTTTGAATTGAGTGACCAGTGCTGCATTAGGAAGGTTTGGATCTTTTCCTGGTTACAACAGCCTTACATTAAACCAAATATTAGCCTGGACTCATTGAATGGAGGTACCAGAATTCTGTGTATTAATGACAAAGCCATTACAAGAGTGTCTTCCCGAGGGTTTCCCGGTCTTACCACTCAAGTCTGGTTTAGTACTGAGCTGGAAAGTTCATGCCTGTTGTGAAAGGGCTCTTAGCCCTAATTCTACATTCATGTCCCCAAATGTGAGAGACTGGTTGCTTCCCTCTCTGAGCTTTAGTTTTTTTCTATTATATAGAGCCTAGCCTGTTTCCTGAGTTCCTGCTTAATATCATTGAGGACACCAACAGACTCAGCCTCTGAGGGGGTTGGGGGTTAAAAAGAGAAAAAGCACCTGTAAAAATCTTTATTAAAGAGTATTATCATCATTTAGTTCTGAGAATATAATCACTTTATATTCAATAGGCGGGAAAAGTATTGGATCTAAATGGTGCATCTAGAAGAATCTCCTTGGCCTCAATGAGAATAAATTTCCTTATTCAAGGGGTAAGAGACAAGTCCTCTTTGACCATAGCCAGCAGCCTGATACTTCATTTGTGCTCCCGGGAGGCCACACAATAGCCAGGATCGATAAACCCAAACAGAATAGATGTTTGGCTTGGGTTTTGATGAATCTTGGAACTTGCTGTAACACCTTAATTTATGCCAGAATACAGGCTCTGGGGAATTTTTTAAATGCATTGCCCAGAGGGAAGCACAAAGGAGAATTTGGCTCCATACTTACTGGTTCCTGGCAGCAGCCGTCCTCAGGAGAACATGGAGGGGTTGCTCCAGGATCCGTGGCAGGGCAAAGGCAGACCTGGACAGGTTCTTTGGCCTCAGCTGTCATTGACATTGTGCATGTTTGAGCACTTGCCCTTTGACAGTGTATTTATTTTAGGTTCTTTATACAAGACAGAATCTCTGACTCAGTACCTGTTCAACTATTCAGCCTTGCTCTCTCCAGTTCAGTTGCTACTTGCTTTCTGCTCTCATCCTTAAATAAGACAATCTTGATTTTGTATCCCCACTACCTTTATAGAGTATGATCTCATGTGAATGGTTCCCTGTGACTATTCCATTCCTCATGCAGCTGCCAATCCTAGGTACTTGCACAGACTATATAGTTTGGCTATTGGCATCTCCTAGATATAAAAGAAACCAACTATCTCCTTGGGCAGTTTTAGGTAAGATATTCCTGGAAGCTATGATAGTGAAGCTATGATACTGTGTGTTCTTGGCTGTTTAAACTGAAGATTTCAAAGATTTTTACAAATCAATGTCACTACACTCAAGGGGAGCATAGCTAGGGCATCCTTTGTGTGAAACTATGTCAATCTGAACAGAGTCCGCACTTTTTAAAAGCAATGTATTGAAGGCTATGGCCACAGCCATTTGACATTTGGGAAGAAAGCCAGGAAGAGAGTTCACTCCTACTGACCTCCTGTCATCTGTAACTGTTCTCTGTAACCTCTCCCCTGAGTCAATGTCCCATGGAGTCTATTGTTCCCTAACTGCCTGTGTGGGTAGGGAAAAGGCCATTAACAAAGGAGAAAGCCTCATGTTTGCTCATAACCCAGCTGGGTCTGAGGGCATCTGTGGAGGCTGGGAATGTGCAGTGCTTTGTAGGGAGAGCACGGATAGTTTAGACTGTGGGTGTGCTCAGCAGCCTGAGGAATGCTGGGATTTTGAGTTTCTGGCTATTTTTACCTTCCCTAGTGGATTGCAGCCCCTTGGGATTTCTGGCCCAGCAAAGGGAATGCAGGGGAGTCAGTACAAAAGCAGAAGACTAGTTCTCAGTTTTGTGTCTCCTTGTCATAGTGCCTATAGGCAGGTAATGTCCCTGTGTCTCAAATTCTCAAGGGAAAGATCAACAGTACTCACTGAAGATCACTGAAGTCAGATTGAGAACACATGGCCTGATTTTGACTGCTATTCAATGTAGACAAGTCAAATAGTGTTTCAGAGCTCTAATTTCTTCATCCGTGGAATGAAATGGTTGGATGTAATCAGGATTTGTAAATAATGTCTGGTTGGGTTTCACATATCTAAATAGGGTAGCTACTAGGCCTTGGCTGATTTTTATTCTAAAGACATAATGTGGCCAGATCTTTGTTTTTTAAGATGAGCAAAATCTATTTTTATGCCATATCTTCAGATTTTTAAATATTAGTTAATTCAAACAGGTAACAAGGGGAGGCAAATAAGACACATGTGGCTACTTTGGGTCTGTGGTCTATTAGTTTACAACCCCTGGACTAGATCTAGAAGGTTCTTTTCTAACCTCAAGATTCTGACTCTGAAAAGGATTGGTGGGGTGGGTAACCCCTGTACAGTGCTTTCGAATTCAGTTGCTGCATGTGTCTCAATTCTTTGGAAATGTTTGCTTAGCTGGCTCTCATCCTTGGGCTCAGAAGTAACTTATATGCTGAAGGACAGCAGAGCTGTGATTGTTCATACCCTGGCCCCTCTCAGACTTGGCCTTGAGGATCCAAAGTGGCTCTTGTTTCAACTGGCCTAACTATCGATCTTGATTTCCTACACTCAGACTCACAGACTGGTGATGACTCAACAGGCCACAAATTGAGGTGCCCCCCTTAGGGAGTTTACTGCTGTTTTTCTCCATTGCACCCAAATATTAAGACATCAAGTATGCTCAAGTCTCTGGCTCTCAGTGAGAGAGTGATATCAGGACGCTTGGTGGTCTGTAAGAAAGCATGGTGAACTATGAAGTGCTGAATTATTGAAGATGAGCAGACACTGACTTTTTTAAAAACGAAAAGATAGATTGCAAACATATAGATTGATAAATTTGACAAGTCATGAATAAAGTTTTAGACTGGATTGTTTAAAAAGTGATAACTATGTAAGAACCAGACATACCAGACAATTGTTTTTATATGAGAATTGTAATAATAACTAACATTTATTGAGCACTTTCTGTGTACCTGGGGTTTTCCTAAGCACTTTACCCGGTTACTTGATAGTTACCATAAGGTAGGTACCATCATTACCTACTGAAGCACAGAAGTCTTAAATTATGGAGTGGTACAGCCAGGATGCCAATTGCTTTGCATTTAACTGTTTCAAGGAACACCATATGTATGCATCCTGCCTCTAGGATTTCAGGGTGGCATTAAGTATGTTATTTTGGACAAGATGGTAGACTTGGTGGAGAAGTTATAATAGAGAACAGTTAGAGATGACAAGAGGTCAGTAGGAGTGCTGAACTCTCTTCCAGGCTTTCTTCCCAAACATCAAATAGCTGTTAACTCTATCCTGACTTGCTCTTGTAGTTTATTAATACTTTGAAAAAGGACATTGATGGAACAATGTGATGTAGTTAAAAGTATAAATTCACCAATCTGCTTGGGTTCAAATCCTGTGGCCTTGAGCAAGTAACCTTTCTCTACCTTTTTACCCATTAATTTTAGTAACTATTTCATAAGGCTTTTGTGAGGGTTAAATAACATATGAAAATCTCTTAGCCCAGTGCCTGGCACAAAACTCAACTAATGTGAGCCATTACCACTATTCTTACTGCATCATTATCATTTTTTTTTAGTGACTAAAAGCTGAGATAATAGCAAATTATATTGTTTGAGAGAATCCGGATCCCTAAAAGTATTTTTAAAAAAGTTGAAATGAAAAGGTGAATCTAGCATAAATTCAGGGCAAGAATCACTGCATAGATAATGAGTGCTGGAGCTCTTAACATACTGCCCAGCTACAAATGTAGTTTGTTCTTAGATCCAGAAGGTCAGGTGTGCCCCAGTTCAGCCTGTGGGGGATGGAACTAAAGACTTAGAGAAGTTATTTGTCCATAAGCGTAGTATTGCCAGTAGTGTGCTGTGACTTCCCCGACACCTCACAACCAGCAGTCTCCAGACAGGGAAGGTATTGGACTATTAAATCTCACCTTGAATCCTGTACTTGGTATTCCATGGTAGCATCTTCAGATATTGGTGAGGCTGCTATGTGAAAAAGCAAGTAGGGTTGCTTGTGATTACAGAAGTGTGCAGAAGCAGCAACAGTGAGAGTAAGTTTAACTCAACATATGAAAGAACTTCCTAATAAATTGTGTTGTTGATAATAACACAGGCTAATATGGGGGACAGCTTCCTATCCTTGCAAGGTTGTCCAAGCAGAATTGGATGCCAAAGGGAAGGAACCTTAAGCATGTAACAGGTTAGATAACCTCCAGCTTCTTTTCCAGCCCTAATCTCCAAAAAGGTCATGGATTTATGGTCACGTTGTAGAGACTGAGATTCCAACAAGGTCCTAGAGGTGCCAAGCTGAAGCTATGTGGGTCAACAGCCGAGTAGCAAGAGGAACAAGGGCCTCTCTGTTTGCTACACCAGACCCGTGACCGGGTCTTTCTGTAGATCTCCATTTCAATCAAGTAACTCAATTTCGTACCTAATGAAACAGGCTTTGTAAACCTACCTGTTTAAATGTGGAAACTCCTCTTTTGTTTGCTTTCTTTCCCACCTTTGTTTCCTGGCTTCTTTCATAGAACCACAGCTCTCTTTTCATCTAAACTAAGGGAAGAGGAGTTTGTGGAGACAAAGGCCAAGAGAACTGAGGAGTCAGTTTCCTTGGAGGCCAAGAGTGGGGGTGACATCCCCTCTGGACTAGATCTGACTTTTCCTTCTCGTTCAAGAAATCAAGACAAGTGTGAGTCCCTTCTGAGCTATTTAATTTTTTAAAGTAATATCCATAAACACTGGAGATTGCAAACACCTCACAATTGATCACTGCATACTGCTGGTCACCAACTTGCCAAGAATGAGAACACCTCATGTGTATGAAGATTAAAGAACAAGGGGTTTGAAATCAGGTCTAGTTTCAAGTTTTGGCTTCTCACCTTTAACAGGTTCGATCTAAATGAGGTCATTGCTCTTTCAAGAAATTCTTATTAATAATTCAAATAACCATATTTCTATAAGTCAGTAATTGGCAAGCTTTTACCCACTGTCTTTTTTTCTAAGTAGAGTTTTATTGGAACACAACCACACCCGTTCATGTAAATATTGTCTGGCAGCTTTCAGGCTACAAAGCAAAGCTGAATACTTGTGACAAAGACTTACTGTGTGGCCCACAAGGCCTCAAATATTTACCATCTCTCCTTTTACAGAAAAAGTTTGCTGACCACTAGTAGTATAAGTATTCCTAACTGTTAAATTTAAATTGATAATCGAAATGGGCTCAACTTCCCAAAATACTGTTTAAATCATCAGAGAAAAATTGAGTTGTGATAGGGCCTCTATATGGTGCCTTTGTGCAAATAGGATAAAAGTGCTCCTTTAAATAATTATTGTAATACTAGAGGCTCGATGCATAAAATTCATGCAAGGGGCTCGGACATTGCAGCTGCAGCGGCTTGCCTCTGCTTCGTTCAGAAGGTTGTCTGGAAGAACATACGGAAGGACATCTGGTCTAATTAGCATTTTATGCTTTTATTATTATAGACTAGAGGCCTGGTGCACAAAAATTTGTGCACTGGAGGGGGGGTCCCTCAGCCCGGCCTGTGCCCTCTCGCAGTCTGGGACCCCTCGGGAGATAACGACCTGCTGGCTTAGGCCTGCTCCCGGGGGGCAGAGGGCAGGCCCAATCCCTAGGTGCAGCCCCTGGTCGGGCTCAGAGCAGGGCCGATTGGGGAGTTGGGGCACCGCCCCCTGTCATGCACAGAGCAGGGCGGATCAGGAGGTTGCGATGCCACCCCTATTCACGCTCAGGGTAGGGCCGATTGGGGGGTTGGGGCACC
>NW_005369967.1:353505-361886 GCF_000412655.1 Myotis brandtii
CCCTGATTAGCCAATGGGAAGGGTAGCGGATGTACGGCTAATTACCATGTTTCTCTTTTATTAGATAGGATACTTATATTGAGTATCTATAACAAAACTCTTACTGTCATCTGCCATAAAAGTACTTCATAAAAATAGACAAATTTATAACATCTGCAATATGAATTGCACTCCCCTGTACAACTGTGTGCAACAGCCCCAGTACAGTACTGTGATCTGGTAATAACACTACTTGGAGCGAACAGAGTTGGGTTTTGCTTCCAGTTCTGAAACCTGATATCTTGGGTAAGCCACATAATGTCAAGGCCTCAGTGTTCTTACCTTTAAAATGGAAATAGCTTAAAGTTGTTTTGAGAAATTAAATCAAATAGTAGATGTTAATATTGCTTTGTGAAAGTTCACAGCTTTACAAAATCAATCTCCAACTATATTTTGGACAGCGTCTGTAGTTCTAGGCTTGTCATAGGTTTGAAGAGAAGGAAATCAGTGTAAAGAGCTTATAGTCTAACCCAGCCGTGGGCAAACTACGGCCCGCGGGCCGGATCCGGCCCGTTTGAAATGAATAAAACTAAAAATAAAAAAAAAGACCATATCCTTTTATGTAATGATGTTTACTTTGAATTTATATTAGTTCACACAAACACTCCATCCATGCTTTTGTTCCGGCCCTCCGGTCCAGTTTAAGAACCCATTGTGGCCCTCGAGTCAAAAAGTTTGCCCACCCTTGGTCTAACCAGAACTTAGAAAGAGCAATCTAACATGAAACATTATGAACATTTGAACTAGTTAGAGCACTAGTAATACTGGTTTGCATTTACTAACCTACTGTATACCAGATGTTGTACTAAGCCCTTAACATGCTTTATCTCACATGTAATCTTCACATCAGCCATATCTGCACATCTTACAGATAAGAAAAATAACAACTGGCACTCCTTATTCATTTACTGTGTTCCAGACACTATTCTAATGCTTAACATATTTTAACTCATTCCATCCTCACAAAACCCTATGAGATATATACTATTACTAGAGGATCAGGCCTAAACTAGCAGTCGGACAATCCTCTCACAATCCAGGACCACTGGCTTTTAACTGCTCACCTGCCTGCCTGCCTGATCGCCCCTAACTGCCTCTGCCTGCCGACATGATTGCCCCTAATGCTCCCCCTGCCGGCCTGGTCACCCCCACCTGCCCCCCCTTCCAACCTGGTCACCCCCAACTGCCCCACCCCCTGCTGGCTTGGTTGCCCATGCAGCCTGCTGCTCAGTCATTTGGTTGTTCCTCACTAACCCCACTGCTGGCCTTGTCGCCCCACTCAGCCTGTTCGGTCGTCCATTCAGTTGTTTCAAATTTGACAGTCCCTGGCTCTTTATATATATAGATTATTCCCATCTTTCATCTGAGGAAATTTATTCAGAGATTAAATGAGTGCCTTCCAATCTTTTGCACATGATGGCACACATAGAAAATTGTTTGGCATTCTGAGATAAATTTGAGGGGACTTAAGGCATCTACATGGGGTTTAGTGAAAATTTCAGTACATCTATATTACTTTTAACAGTGGATGATTAAGAGGTGATGTAGTCATCCCAGACTGCTCTCTGGTCATGGGTGCTTTGTATAAAGTATGCAACAAAATAGCAATTAGGACATTCAAAAAACCTCACAGGGACCCACACAAATAGTGTTCAAATGTAACTTCAACTATTATAAAATGAATAGTTACAAAAATTGCCTTAAACTTTTATTATTATAAAACTAGAGGCCTGGTGCATGAAATTCGTGCATGGAGTGGGGGCGGGTCCCCTCAGCCCAGCCTGCACCCTCTCCAATCTGGGACATCCCTCTCACAATCTGGGACCGCTGACTCCTAACTGCTTACTTGCTTGCCTGCCTGATCACCCCTACTGGCCCCCCTGCCAGCCTTATCACCCCTAATCACCTCTACACTGTTTGTAAATATTATCTAAAAACTAGAGACCCAGTACATGAAATTTGTGCACAAGGGGGAGGGGGATGTCCCTCAGCCCGACCTGCACCCTCTCCAATCTGGGACCCCTCGAGAGATGTCCGACTGCCGTTTTAGACATCTGTCAGATATCCGGCAGTCAGACATCCCTCTCGCAATCCAGGACCACTGGCTCCTAACCACTAACATGCCTGTCTGCCTAATGCCCCCAGCTACCCTCCCCTGTTGGCCTGGTTGCCCCCAACTTCCCCTCTGCTGGCCTGGTCGCCCCCAACTGCCCTCCCACCAGCCTAGTCGCCCCTCACTGCCCCCCTGCCAGCCTAATCTCACCCAACTGGCCCCACCAGCCTGGTTGCCCCCAACTGCACACCCCCACCAGCCTGGTTGCTCCTCACTGCCCCCCCTGCCAGCCTGGTTGCCCCACACAGCCTGCTGTTCAGTCATTTGGTCGTCCCTCACTAACCCCCCTGCTGGCCTGGTTGCCCCACGCAGTCTGCTTATTCAGTCATTCGGTCGTCCCTCACTAACCCCCCTGCGGGCCTGGTTGCCCCACGCAGCCTGCTTGTTTAGTCATTTGGTCGTCCCTCACTGCCCCCCTTGCCGGCCTGGTTGCCTCACACAGCCTGCTGCTCAGTTGTTTGGTCATCCCTCACTAACCCCCCACTGGCCTTTTTGCCCCACACAGCCTGTTCAGTCGTCCGTTCCATTGCGATGGCCACTGGCTCTTTATATATATAGTTAATTTACAACCAATAGTATTTTGTGGTGCACCTACAATCTATCTGTGCCTGGCAAGCCCTCAGTGAAATAGCTTGCAAGGCAAAGGGCTAGTAGGTGGTTGAGTAGAACCAAGACTTGAATCTAGGACTGTCTGACTCTTAAATTTATTCTTTTAGCCTCTATACAATCTTGCCCTTTTGCAGTGAAGAGCCAAACTGTGTGATACTTCATTTATCCTTAGAGTGTTTGATTATTTGAAGTTTGATCATTGAGGCTCACTCTAAGGGTGATCTTATTATTAACTATCATTTTTAATTAACCTTGTTCCCCTACCGGGCCAGTGGTCGGCAAACTGTGGCTCGCGAGCCACATGTGGCTCTTTGGCCCCTTGAGTGTGGCTCTTCCACAAAATACCACGTGCGGGCGCACATGTACAGTGCGATTGAAACTTCGTGGCCCATGCGCAGAAGTCGGTATTTTGTGGAAGAGCCACACTCAAGGAGCCAAAGAGTAGCATGTGGCTCGTGAGCCACAGTTTGCCGACCACTGCCTTACCCCATTCTCCAAAAATTTTATAGCTAGCATTCCATACGTATTTCTATTCGCTCTCTACCCACATTCATAGCAGGGAATAGATGGGCAGGCAAGACAAATGAAGATTCTGTGAGTTGATAGGCAGCAGACTGCCCCTGTGCTCTGCAGATACTTGTTCTCTCTCTCTCTCTCTCTCTCTCTCTCTCTCTCTCTCTCTCTCCTCTTTCAGGCTCTGTTTACCTGCATCCACTGGAAGGTGAGTCCTAACAGTGTTCATCCCCAGCTCTGCCTGTTGTCCCAGCTCAGCCTGCTGGGCTCACAGAGATGCTAGATTGTAATAAATGGCTACTTAAGCTATCACCTGACCCCTAAATGCAGAAGGAACTCTAGAAGTGATTCTATTTGCTTCACAGGATACACCTCTGAGCACCTCTGGTCTGCTGTGCTTCAGATCACCCACCATCCCCATGCAGGTGGATATTCTGTGACTGGAGTTGATGTTGGAAATCATATATATTTCGTCATATATAAAACCATTGGGTTTGCCTAATTTCCAAGCCCTCTTGCATTTGACTTTTCATACTCCAGGCTTCTGCAGGGTGGGGACAGCTGAAGGAGCCAGAATACAGATGGTATTTTATTCCTGGCTCTGTCTAGCATGCTGAACGGCTGCTGTGCAGGTGGTGAGATGTGGCAGGACATCTGGGGCGAGGTTAGTGACCCATTAAGGTGTCCCGAGCTCTGATTAGAGAGGGCTTAGAGCCACCAGAGCTGTCAACACTCAGTGTCCTTTTTATTAAGGTTCTGCCTCTTAACCCCTGGAGGCCACTTATCCTTCCCACCTCTAAGAAAAGACAGCGGTAAAGCCTGAGGTCATTGCTTAGCGGAAGCCCCAGGAGTTGATTGGGCCAGAAAGGGCCTTGGTCAGCAGTCTTTCCAGTGTCAGAGTCCTCTACGGACAGGTGAGCTCCCGTCCTGTGATGTGTCGAGCTCCTCAGCTAAAATGGCTCTCAGAGGAGCAGCTTCTCAAGGAAGAGTGAAGATGCCACGGAAACCCATCGGCGAGGTAGGGAGGCCGGGAGAAATAAGGTTGTTAATCATTGTGGTCACGTTGGCTGTTTCAAGCGTGACTTTTTTTGAGTCCATGCTGGGGTATATGCCCTCCCAAATGAGAAGAATTCGGTTTTCTATTCTCACTGTGATTTGGTCTCTCTCACCTCAATACACTGTTGTCTATATGCTCCTCACCCAGCTGCAGCTTTTCAAAGACAAAATTTTATCTTATCGTGTTCACAATGTAGGCGCAGTGACTAGTGCATAGTAAGTGCTTGAACATGTACTGTGCTGGAATAGTTACAAGTTAATGATGTAGTATCTTGGATTTGCTTTCAGGTACTATGGGAGGAAGGGGGAGTTGGGTGGAAGTATAGATGAAACGAGAATGACCATGAGATGAATGATATATGGGTGGTGGCGGGGGTTGTTACATTATTCTTTCTAGTCTTGTTCAATATTTTCCATAATAAAATGTTTTATAAATATATAAATTGGGTATAAAAATGTTGAAAGATGTGCCAAATACTGGCTCAGTGCTCTCCAAACAGTCTCATCTCTCACCTCCCTTCCTCCTCCCCCGCCCCCACCCTGCAACATGCTGGCATATCTTGGATGTGGCCACGGGGCATGAGTACCAGCAAGAAGTAGTATCTGGGCAGTGTGTCCTATCATCTATAGTTCTGGGCCCCCATTCTGGGGAGGGGTGCAGACCAAGTCTGCTCTTCCCCTGCCCTGTAAAAGGTGTCCCAGTGAATGGAATTGAATGGTAGTATCCTTGATCATCTGGGATAAAAGCAATTGGGAGGGCTTCATTCACTCTGAATGGTTCTCTGATTTAATTTTCTAGCATCTCCACTCAGCCGTGGCCACTCTAGTATTTTCCACAAGGAGAAAATATCTATTACCTGCTCCACTAGCCTCCCCCCGTCCCCCACACCCGCTCCAGGCCCATCCTTTTCAACTCCCCTCTCCTTGATCCCAGCCCAGAACCTATATCTCTTCCAGGCAAATCAGAGCACATATTAGGGCTGAGAGTCGTATACATGTTTATTAAACCTCCACATGACAGCAGGAATGAGTCAGTCCCTTGCTTTCTGGCCTCACTTGCCTGCCGATGCTGGATGCTGCCGGTCTCAACAGCCAGCAGAGCCGAGGACGGGGCACCATCAAGCTCTCGCCAGTGCTCCGCCTGGGATGGGTTTCAAACTGCACCCCATGGAGAGGCTTCAGGTGCCACCTGAGACGATGAGGAAGGATATGGAGGATGCTGAGTGAGTGGGGCCCTAAAACCCCCAACCCAATTTACCTCACAGCAGTTCCGCTTTATCTGCTCCATGTAAGATTGCAGTTAGAGAACTGTCCCACTCTTGAAGTACTAGAGAGAAGAATGGCCTTGCTTTGGAAGGTCTTTTAAGTCCCCAAGCCTTTGAGCCCGACTTTTATGTCTTAAGCCTCTCAGGTACCATCTTTCCTGCCTACCAGGAGCAGAGGTGGGGAAGAAGCCCAGCTGACTGTTTCAACTTTAACTCAGCCACTCTTTAGGCCCGGGAGCCAAGGGAAATTGCAGCAGAACAAGCTCATGGGAGGAGAAAGGGGCTCTGGGTTGCAGCCCCTGCCACCTCCACCCCCCCCCCCCCCCACACACACACACATATACACACAAGTCCCACAGTTCTGAGTCTTACACAGAATAGGTGCTAATGAGCACGGCATGAATAGATGGATGAGCCCATCTCTACTGGCAGTTTCAGTGTGTGTGTGTGTGTGTGTGTGTGTGTGTGTGTGTGTGTGTGTGTGTTGGGGGGCGGGGGGCGAGGGAGATAAACTGACCTTGGATCGCAGAATGGCCACAATATTTATTCAAGATTCAGAGAGGTAATTTGGCATCGACATTAAGAATGTGGGATCTAGAATAAGACTCTGGCTCTGCCACTTTCAAACTCTGTGACTTTATCCTTGTAAAATATGAGCAGCATTTCCCATAAGGCTGTTGGGAGGAATGAAGGAGTTAATCTGTGTGAAGCACTCGGTGCCTGACGTGTTAGTGCTCAGTAAACATTAATAAGCCTTAGCTCTCATCACTTGCCCTGTGCAAATGCCGCCTCCTGACTCCTGAGCAGAATTCATTACTCTCCTCTGTACTTGCGCAGCACTTGGCTCAGCCCTGATGGAACTGTGAGGACTTGGTTTGTGTTTTTTTTTTGCAAACTACAAATCAAACCAGGTGGTGGGGACAATAAAGCAGATTCTTTGACGTCGGGATTCATAGATGCCATAAGGGAGGCCCCTATCCCTCCATAGCCATTATGTTTGTATGTCTGTCTCTCCCTCAACCTCTGGCCCCTTTAAGGCAGACTCCACATTGTATTCATCTTCGTGTCCAAGGGCCTGGGGTACCGCAGTTTGGTGCAGTGGCTGAGCAGCATTGGCTCTGTCTGGAAGAAACCCTGACCATGGCCTCCTGGTCTTCCTGTCTGCCTTGCTACCCACAGGCTTTGCGTCTTTCTTTGCCCCAAGAGGAGGATGAGGTTATGAGTCTAGGCTAGATCCAGGACCCCTCTGCTGGGCATGGCTGTGGGAATTGAGAGCGTGCCGAAGAAAATAACATGTGCTGAGCACGTACCACATTCCTGGAACTGTGCTAGGCTCTTTACAACACTTAATTCTCACGGCAGTTTAGTGGAGGTAATATTTTCATTAGTCCCTTTTTTCTAGATCAGAAAACCAAGTTTAACCAACTTTCCCGAGACACACATCACCACTGTGTCGGAGGCAGAACTCAAGCCTGAGACTGCTTCTGAGCTTGCGCCCTTTCCACTGTCCTTGCAGGCTCCATAGAAGCCAGCGAAGGTCTGCACCCATCCCCCTCCCTGTTCTCCTCTCCGCCTCAGTCTTTTCTTTATTCTACCTTATTATCCTCCCTAGTATCATTTTTCATCTGGAGTTGGCTTATTTATCACTTGGCCGTGTCTCCTTATTAATATAACCAGAGCTTAACATTATGCGTCCCCACAGCCTCGTTTACCAGCATGGTGCTGAGCACTTAGGAGCTTGGCAATTAGACTGAACTCAGAGGGGCTGTAACATCTACATCTTCAGCTGCTTTCTTAGGGAAATGGGGTGAAGAGGAAAGGGTATGTGATGGGGCAGTGTATATTATATGCATGGGCAGAGGGACCGAGATGGGGAATTGGGATATGATACCACCAGGCATTTCTCCCTTGATGGACTCGGCCTTAACGCAGTGACCTGCGGTGGCCTGGGGCTGAGCCTCCAGCAGACCCTGGGGGCCTGTCTGCCAAACAGCCCCCTTCTATCTTATTTCTATGCCTTCATCATCAGCAGCAGCAGCCACGGCTCACTTATTGACTACCTGCTGTGTGCTTTATAAACTTCTCATTTGACCCACACAACAATCCCAGGAGGTAGGTATTAATATACTCCATTGTATAGATGAGGAAGCTATAGCTCAGAGAATGTAAGTAACTTGTTCTAACTCAGAACTAGCAAAGGACAAATTAAGGCGAAAAGGAAGGAAGACCTGAAAATTATTGAAGAGAGGTTGAGGTGAGGGGCAATTGGCCACCAGAGGGGGCCCCTCAAAGCTGCCCCTGTTTGGGCATCTGCCCAGGTGAGCTGGCAGAGTATAGGGACAGCCCAGTAACACTGTTAGAAGCCTTAGAGACAGAGCAGAAGACAAAGGATTCCTACGCTCAAGTTCAAGCTTTTAGAAACATGACAGTGAGTTTCCCTCCTACCCAAGACCTGCAGCCACTCCCTTTTCCTACAGGTAACAAATGTTATTGGTTTCTTACATATCCTTTAGAGAACATGTGTGCATAGATAACCAAACAAAGTTATGCATTCTTTCCACTCATTTTTTAAACACAAATGGTAGTATATTATACTAAGTTTGTGCCCCTTTGCATTTTTATTTTGTTCTTTTTTTAAATTTTTTTATTGTTTAAAGTATTATATATGTCTTCCTTTTCCCCCCATCGACCCCTCCCTGGCCACTCCCACCCCCCAGGACAAGCCCCCACTGCCCCCGTGTCCCAGTCCATAGCTTATGCTAATATGCATGCATACAAATCCTTTG
>NW_005369967.1:362003-386879 GCF_000412655.1 Myotis brandtii
CTTCCCTTCCTCCCCCCCCCCCACCCTCCCCTGACTTCCCTCTGAGGTTTAACGGTCTGATCGATGCTTCTCTGTCCCTGGATCCATTTTTGTTCATCAGTCTATGTTGTTCATCATATTCCACAAATGAGTGAGATCATATGATATTTATCTTTCTCCGAGTGGCTTATTTCCCTTAACATAATGCTCTCCAGTTCCATCCATGCTGTTGCAAATGGTAAGAATTCCTTCTTTTTTACAGCAGTGTAGTATTCCATTGTGTAGATGTACCACAGTTTTTTAATTCACTCATCTGCTGATGAGCACTTAGGCTGTTTCCAAATCTTAGCTATTGTAAATTGTGCTGCTATGAACATAGGGGTGCATATATCCTTTCTGATTGGTGTTTCTGAATTCTTGGGATATATTCCTAGAAGTGGGATTACTAGGTCAAATGGGAGTTCCATTTTTAACTTTTTGAGAAATTCCATACTATTTTCCACAGTGGCTGCACCAGTCTGCATTCCCACCAGCAGTGCATGAGGGTTCCTTTTTCTCCACACCCTCGCCAGCACTTGTTGTTTGTTAATTTGTTGATGATAGCCATCGGACAGGTGTGAGATGGTATTTTGTTCTTTTTTTGATGATTTTCCATGTTAGCATATTTAGATATTGCAATAATTTGTAGCTGCACCATCATATTTAACCAGTCCCCGTGGGTGGACATTAAACTCAGTGACACCTTATAGAGGTGGTCCCAGATATGAGGATGGCCTGCACTTCAGCTCTGACCTCCTGCCTCTGGTCTCCACAAACTCCACTCAGACCTTGGCCTTAGCTTCTGTGGCTGAGGGCCTCCGAGAGACCCTGTGCTGGTTATAGCTCACACCTATACTGGTCGCAGTCTTCTTACCTCTTTCTTTTTTGGCAGTGACTGGGTCTGGTGTGGTTCTGAAGATACTTTTGCCCAGGATCTAAGGGCTCCTAGCCATGTGCCACGTGTTTAACAATCTGTTTCCTCTGTGAGGCTCTCTTTCTGCATCACTGTTTACTTCTGCACTGTCTCCCACCCTCATCTTTCCTCTTCTAAGGGAACTTAGAAGTGTTTACTTCTGCACTGTCTCCCACCCTCATCTTTCCTCTTGAGACACTTGTGGCCCATGAATCCCAGAGCGTTCTCAATAGTTCCCTCTTCCTCTTCATCACCTTGGAGTACCTGGAAATAGGACTCTGGTGTTGTCACCTAACCTCTTGCCCTGGGTGAAAAATGGAGTGTAGGGACAATGAGAAGCCAGGCCAGGGGTACAATGGTGATGGGAGGTGGCAGCTGATCTGCTGGACTCTGCCAGATGGTTAGGAGTGTGGGTGTATGGGGTTAGGTGAGGAGGGCTCAGCCTATGGAAGTCTTCATGAGAATCCCTTTGGTGGCAGTTCGGGGTGGCGGGGTGGGAGTAGTTAGGAGCTAAGCTAATACATTAAGTCTTTACATTAAGCCTGTAAAGAGAAAAGAATCCTTTGGGTCATTGGTTAATTTCTTGATTAAACTGATATTGATTGACTACCTATTACATGAAAGGCACTCTGTTAGATGGTTCTGCAGCCTCTATTTTATCGTTTTACACATTATGGTGTTGCCTCTTTTGCTGGGGCTACTAAGTCCTGATGGCCCGGTCATTGCTGTTGCCACAACTCTTTTTTTTGCCACAAACTTTTGTGGTCTTTCAAGGCTTGGAAGATTTTCCCCTGGGGCTCAGCCTGTAAACCAGAGGGCAAGCCCTTGAACGTCACCCTTTAAATCAGGGCAGTCTCAATGTTGTCTCAACTGAATGATCAGGGTCAAGGGAAGTCCTCCTGTAGAACCACATGGGGTACCACGTTCCCTCACTCACTGGAGATAATGGCCCTGGGAACAATTACCAGCCTAATTTCTTTTTACATCAATGTGGATTTGATGTCCAGTAATGTATGTGTTGTTCCTTTAATGGCCTTTTAATGATGAAGAGGATCAAAAGCATTTTAGATCTGAACCTGCACCATTAGTTTCCATTCCAGAAATCCACCGTAATTACCGCAGCTGCTTCTCCAAACCCTGCAAGAGCACCGAGTTCCTGTGAACCTGTCTGCACAGTTCATCTCAATCAACACAGAGCCAGGTCCAAAGCAGGTCCCAGGGGCTGGTAGCTGAAGATGAAGAAGGTTGGGGAGGGGAGCAGGAAGAGTGAGGGGCTGAGGCATTCAGGACCTGGAGTGTCAAGATCTCTCAGAACAGGGGTTCTCTCAGTCCTGGTCCTTTCCTCTCTCCTCAAAGAGAGTTCCAGACTTACAGAGAGAAATAATAAGGTGCTATAAAACTTGTATTGGGTTCTACAAGTCATATTGAAAAAACAACAACAATGACAGTGAAAGGAATTCTTGGTGATTCTGCATTTTCCCCCACTCCACTTGTGAAGGTTTGGCATGGTAAGGGAGGGTGGGGCACGTGATGCAGGGTGCCCAGCTGGGGAAAGTGAAGCTGGATAGGCAGAATTTGGGGGAAGGAGCAGACAGGGGAAGATTTAAGGGCAAGTGATATTTCCCGGGGGAGAGGGATGTCCAGATGAAATGGTTATTCTTTGGAATCCCTATCCCTAAGATCCATTGTCTGCCCTTCTCTGTGCCCTGGGAGGCTGACCCATGGACTGCATATCGCAGGCTCTCTTGCCCTTTGGCTTTGACCAAAGGGAGGTCTTGGTAGGAGATCTGAGGTTAAAAGGAAAGAGAATTCAGGGCCTTTCTTCCTCCATTCCCTTCCTGCTTAGGAACTGCAGCTCTGACCGGGGTTGATCCTCTGCAACTGTGGCTCCTGTCAGGAAGCCCTTCTTCCATGGCTCCAGCCCTTACTGGGCTCTACTAACATGTGTCCCTCTCCTCGCCTTTGGAATAAGGGTGGTCTAAGCTTCCTGTTTTTGCTAGTCCCTGGATGCATTAAAACCCCTCATAGATGAACCCCATTCATACCTCTGTAAGTAGTAACTTCATTAAATTCAAAATCTCAGCGAGGTGTGCTATCTGTTTCCTGCAAGAACCCTAATTGATACAGTGGGTGTGTCAGGGACTGGCTGGTGTTGCCCAATCTTGTTTCCTTTCCCTGGACACACAGGAAGACTACATTTTCCATTCTCCCTTGCACTTGGGTTGAGGCTATGTGAGTGGGTTCTGACCAATGGGGTGACATATGGCACTTCTAGCTCTGTGCAATTGTCCTCACCCTCTTCCTCTTCCAGGTTCACATTGTAAGCTGTATGTGCAAGGTTGCAGCATCTCAAATTGGGAAAGAAGTTTGGATCCCTGAGTCCTGCTTGGAGGAGAATTGCCCAATTGTCTTCAACTATGATGTGAGTGAGAAATAAGCTTGTTATTACGTTGTGCACTGAGATTCTGGAAGTGGTTTGTTACCACAATTAGGGTTAGTTACCTTGGCTAATTCAATGGAGATGTTGAATGAAGAGGCCACGTACAGCAATGGAGGACCCCAGGCATAACTAAAAGGAAGCATGTAATCTAACCTGGGTGAGACTGCAATGAGGGTACACAAAGTGTGTAATATTATTGCTTCATGAAAAGAATAGGGTCTTGGATGTCAGACTGGAGTTAAACCCAGACTTCACCTCTTCTAGCTATGTGATCTTGGGCAAGTTACTTCACCTTTTTAAGTTTTCTTATCTGTAATATGGGGGAAATATGCCTATTTCACAAGGGTCTTTTCTGAATAGATGACTTATTTTAATAACAGTTGGTACTAAATAAAAGTTCCTTATTTCTCCTCTCCCAGCTGTGAATTCTAAGCTCAGTGCCTCCAGTAATGTAATATGATGATAGAGGAATATGCAAATTAGCTGGGACACCGTAACATCACAACCAATCTACAAGTGGCAGAGAGCTACAGGAGGGTGGGGCAGCGAGCTACAAGCAGAGAGAGCTACCAGAGGGCAGAGCAGCGAGCTAGGAGTGGCAGAGAGCTACAAGAGCATGGGGCAGCGGGCAGAGAGCTACAGGAGGGTGGGGCAGCGAGCTACCAGTGGCAGAGAGCTACCAGCAGCGGTGGGTGGGTGGCCAGCTGAGGCAAGTGGCAGTGAGCTACTCGTGCACGGATTCGTGTGCAAGGCTACTAGTTGGTAAATAATCCCAATTTGCAGGTCACCTATTGCCTAATCTATACTGGTAGAGAATAGTTCATATTATCCTCTGGGGATGACTTTAAATGAAAAGACTGTTCAAAATTCAGTTTCACAGTGGGTTGTGGATGTGGAAGGTACTCCAGGGAGCTTATATGAAGGGGAGACATTTTAGCTTCTGTTTAAGTTTACTAGTGGATATCGCTTTGACTCTCCTCCCATCATGTTTACTGGTGAAGATGTCCCCGTTCATCCTCATGCTTACAGCAATGGTCATATCTGCTTATCCATTCTAACAGAAGACTGGTCCCCATGCTCTCAGGATGGTCTGTTTGTCTTAGCATTATTAGCATGCTTTCCAGCTGCAAAGGAAAGAGACGACCACCAGGTAATTCTTTCTATGTTCGAACATGTAACAAGAATCAAAACAAAACAAAACAAAATGGTGGTTTGATGATACTTGTTGATGCCACTACTATCATCGTTCCTCCTGAGAAAATGAGTACTGTGGTCATTGTCTTTGAACTTTAACCTTTGACTGGAAGTGACCCACAGGCAATGAAGACTACTTCCTTTCACTGCATTTTCATTCACGTGCATTCTGGGCACATGTTGATCGCTGGTTCAGTCCAGACAACGGACATGCTTTTACTAGTCATACAGCACTAATGCAGGTGTCAGGAAATGTCAACTATAATTCCATTTTTTAAGCTTTTGGAAAAGTTCCAGGTCCTCATGTATTGGGCATTAACAATAACTTCCGTGGCGGTTTGGGGGCGTTCATTGCTGGCAATGGATGTTGTAACAGGAAAGATTTTTATTAGCTTCTCCCACCCAGTGATTAATGCATGATAGGGCCTATGGAATGAACTTACCAGCTCTAGTGGGATTACGAACCAAGTGAGGGATCCAACAATACTTTGAAAGTCACCCCAACTCATTTCTATTTGGATTCTATGTACTGTGATCCTAAGGTTATCAGCATGAATTAACATGCATCTTTCAAGGACTGTGATGGAAGTATGTATCTATTGAATTGTTTATAGCTGCTGTCAAATTGTTTTGATAAGGTTTTCAAGTAACATTGGCAGACAAGTACAATGTGCTCTCCCTGTGGTGAAAATAAATTCATTTGCGTATAGTTTCTCGATCTCTGAAGTAAAGTAGGAGTAATATAGGGCATGAATAGTTTAATCAAGGCTTTATTCTGGAAGTAGGGAAGTGGCAGTGATGACTACACTGCTGCGGTCCATAATTTGGGCTTGTTTGTATATTAATGAATTTTCTGAGTAGAGTACACTCTGTTACTCCCCGCTGGCCAGCAGCAGGAGCCCTGCTGCCTAAACCCTGATTTTTATTTATGTTTGGACAAACCATAGACATTTTTGTTTGCAATTTTGCTTCTTTTGTTATGTTTTAAGTCAAGTTTAAATGTTGCACTACTTTAATTGAAAAACTTTTGTCAGATTTTTTTCTTGTAAATTTTCTTTACTTATAAGTATCCTCTTGTCCTTCTTGCCTGTACCCTAAAATAAGAAATACATTTTTGACAGAGGCTTAATGTTTAAAAAAAAACCACCATCCCACTTCCACTCCAATAACACTGAAGATAAGACAGGATGTAAAGTTTTAAGTTAAGATGTAGTCTGTTCTCCATCCTTATTTAACAAACACATAGCACTCACTACATACCATGTAATACTTTAAGAGCTTTATAAATATTAATTTATCCTCTGAGGTAGATACTATTATCATTCCCATTTTATAAATGAAGACCCTGAGGCACAGAGAGATTAAGTAATTTTTCCAAAGTCATGCAGCTAGTAAGTAGCAGATCTAGGGTTTACAACCCAGGGAGTCTGGCTCCAGAATCCTCACACTTAACCATCACATTATACCACTTCCCTGCATCACTGCTTACCCCCACCCCCTACCCACTGTAATGAATAGTAGCCAAAGGAAATCACCCTTGGACCTTACCCATTCCCACTGAATCCGTTTTCTCTTCTTGGCTTGTGATTCTGTCCAAGGTGACAGCCATGGCTGAAGTCAGCTGACTAACCTCTGCTGCAGTCACAGGTGCAGCCAACGATGAGCTTCATTGCCCCTCTCGGCTGGGTAACCAGCCAAGGCGGTAGATGGGACAAATCAATGAATCGCTGCGGGACAGAGGTCTTAGAAAGGTGGTCCTGGACTTTTCGGATCTCTCATCCTCTCTTTAGAGCCTGCAAGTCCGTGCTGCTGCTCTGTGTGCCCCTTGGGAAGAGGAGGATGCAAGGGCATTACTTAGAGTGTGGACTCTGTATTCACTGCTGAGGATGCTGGGACACATTATTTAACTTCTCTAAGCACCAGTTCCCTGTCCATAAAGTGGGGGCAATTACAAAGGATTGCTTTCATAAAATTGTGGTAAATTTTATGAAAGAAATTTACCCCCTTCTTATCATCATCCCCACGAAGGGTCACCAAGGAAACAATTTCATTAAAGTGCTAAGTATAATGCCTGACATATAGCAAGTGCTGAGAAATGTTAGCTGGTGTCACCTCCCCAAGTTAAACACAAACTCTTCACCAGACTCGGAAGTACTCAGAAGCCCCAGGGTGGCTCTTTAGGCCCTTAGTCAAGAAAAGAACTAAAGATCCCAGTAGCCTTTTGTATGATGGGGCCAGCACCTTTGGCCCCATCATACAAAGAGGTGTGTGTATTCTTGCACTGCACTGTGCATTGTGTTGCAAGGCAGTGTTAAATCGTGGTTAAATCACTGGACTGTGGGACCAGTCAACACTGCCATTTACCAGCTCTGTGACCTTGGGCAAGTTCACATTCTTGAGCCTCAGTTTCATTGTCTGTGAAATGGGAACATGATGCTATCCTCTCTCATAGGGTTGTTGGAGGATAAAGTAAGTTAATATACATAAAGTCTTTATAACAGTACCTGGCATGTTGTAGGATGCAATAAAGATTAGCTATTATAACTGCATTCATCTGCATTAAACTAGTACAGTGATGGCGAACCTATGACATGCGTGTCAGAGGTGACATGCAAATTCATTTTTTTGGTTTATTTTTCTTTGTTAAATGGCATTTAAATTTATAAAATAAATATAAAAAATATAAGTCTTTGTTTTACTATGGTTGCAAATATCAAAAAATTTCTATATGTGACACGGCACCAGAGTTAAGTTAGGGTTTTTCAAAATGCTGACACGCCGAGCTCAAAAGGTTCGCCATCACTGAACTAGTAAATCTTTTTGTTCTAGAAAAGGCTGGGGAAGATTTTTTTTTTGTTAGTCCAAAGCGATAACCCACAAAATCCAGGAAAGGAAGTAAACCAGACCTTGAGGGAGGGAGTTTTCTCCATCCCACAACTGGAAGACAGCGGAGGACCCCATGCCTTCCAAGGCTACAGGCCCGAACACAAGCCTGGCACAAAGACGGATTGGCCCCAGGCAGCCACATGGAGATGGGGGCCCCCAGAGGCCAGAGTGAAGAGGGCAGTGAGCTTTTTCTCAGGGCATCAGGTGAGTAAGGAAGTGAGCAAGAATGCCACTCCTTGGCCTTCCTTGGAGACGACACTGAGGCTTTGAGCTTCGGGCATTCCCTCCTCCACACTGAGAATGGAGCGCTCACTACGTCTTTGCCCCTCAAAGACCCCCATACAGGACATAAAGTGGGAGGCGAGGCACACTGACAATCCCTGGCAGTCTATGCTATGTGACACAGAGGGACTACAGGATCAGGAAACCTGGGTTCGAATCCACCTCTGCCACAAACTGACTGGTGGCCTTAGGTAGGTCACTGCACCTTGCTAAGCATCACTTTCCTCATCCGGGAAATGCTCTCATGCCAACCCTCAATGCATGGGATGACCTGTAAGTAACATCCTCTCGGCTCTGAGGCCCCATGAGTGTTGAGACAGTAATTCGATGAAGAGTTCAGAGGAGGGACAGATCAATGGTCATTGAGTGGTCAGAGGTTTCATGGAAGAGGTGCACCTGATGGGTTTGTGTGAGCACAAGGGAGGAAGTTCCTATTCCCATTGGGCGTTAAACCCCATCCTGACAGCTGGCAACTTGGCCCATTCATCAGATAACTCTCTCCCAGGAGCTGGAGCCCACCTACTCGCTCCACGGTGTCATACACCAAGGCTTCAGCAAGGCCCCTGGCTGGGGAAGCTGACTGAAAAGTCACCTGCCTGGAGGCCACTTGGGACAGTCTCCTTTCTAGTTTCTATTTGTCTCTTGTCAGCTAAGTGCTGCCCAGGTCAATGGCAACAAATGTCCCCTGCACTGGAGAGAGTGTCTGGAAGCAAGACTGAGGCTCCTGACCAGGGCTGGATCCCGCTGTTCTCTCTGAGGGATGCTGCTCATTCAAGAGTAAGGCTGTGGGTAAAATGTCTCACCAGATTTCAGACATCCCCCCTTCTTATCATCATCCCCACGAAGGGTCACCAAGGAAGCTGCCGTGGGCACCTGCTTAGAAGAAAGCTATCCCTTTACATCCCAGCCTCTAAAATGGCTCAAACTGTCCAGCACTGTTGGCTTTCCGGTCAACTCCAATTTAATGACACAAAAGACCCACCCTGGCTCTCTTTCTAAGCGAATTAGATGCCCACGTAAGGTTGGGAGGAAAGGCGATAAATCAGATCCCGAGAAAATGGTATTACGAGACCATCGTGGAAAGCTGATGGAAATTAAACTTTGTGCCGCGTGCCTTTGCTCTGACCTCAATTTTTTACTCCCAGCTCATCGGGGGGGCTCTTCTCTACCTCCTTTAAAACTGATACGGTGAGGTTATTCTTCATAACGGGCCACCTGCCTATTGCCTGTGTTAGGAAGGTGACATATTTCCCTTTTCTCCTAAAGGTCAAGCTAATTTGCTCCCATGTGAGGGAGTCCAGTGTGCTTGTCTCAGATGACAGCTGGGCCCTGACTGACGGACGTCACGTGGCTTCAATAGCTCCAAGGCAGGAACCTCCCCCTTCTAGGTGAGCAGCCAGGGGGCTTGGCTGCTTCAGGCTGAGCGATGGAGACCAAGTGGAAGTTTGGAGGCTCATGGTGATAACTGCCCTTCCACAAACCCTTCTGATGGTGAGTTCCCTGCAACCACATCCTTCCAGGCCTCTGTTCATTCACTGACCTCCAGAGTCGCTTGGGAGCAACCCAGCTTCATTAACTGCAGTTCTCCCGGCTCCAGACCTTGACGCTGCCCTCAGCTCTTGCTGCCTTGCGACATGCGGGGTTATCATTTCAGATGCCACGTACAGAGGACTTTCCAGCGTTATTTTTTTCCTTTGCCACCAGGAGACTGCAGTGGGGAACAGAGGTCTCATTCTGGTCATTTATTTTTTTAATTACACTAGAGAGTTAAGAGCTTAGTTCCTCCGGTGCTATGGTGTTTTCAGAAGATGAAAGGTCACGAATGCTGAGAAAACATTGTACTACAGCTGATGAGTGACGAGGCCTTTTTTTGTGATGAGAGGACTTGCTCCTCACTCTTTCATTTTCCCAGCACTCTCTTTAAGAACAAAGCCCATGGGCACGGAAGGACCCAGCTGGAAGGAACTTCAGAAATCAGTCAGAGCAGCCTCTCATTCTCTAGATGCGGGAATGGGGCTCAGAGGGCCGAAGTGACGTGCAGACTCAGAAAATATGGCCTTGGGAACGTGGTTCTCCGGGACCCTCCTCCTCCTCTCCATGGCCTGGGAGAAGTTAGATGCTCTTTATGTTCCTACTTTGGGGGTCTGGCTCTGCCATCTTGGAAAAATAGACATAAAACAGGAACAATGTAAAAATGAGAGTAATGTTTCCACTTCAGAGTCTCTTGATAAGAAAATGCCTCTATTCCCTCTCCAGCTCCACAAACTCTCTACCTTACGTTTTCTGGGCATCCATTTCAACATGGACTGGATCCTGGCTGGCTGTAGGAAGGGTATTGCTTCTCTCCTACCCGGATGGAGACCCCAGGTACAGCCAATTGGATCAGACAGAGATACCTGACCCTATGGAGTCCCATTCACAGACCCATCACCTGCCAATGACATGGCCTGCTTTCAAAAGTTAAAATTCTGGTTAGTTGTCAGTCTTGCTGGACTTGGAAAGCCGCACAGAATTGGGCACTACAATGGCCATGATTATTAATAGGGTCATTTTAGGGCTTTGGTTTTGTGTAGAATAGTCTAGTTTTTTAAAACAAGTGAGAGGATGGAATCAACACAGGGACACATGGGCACAAGCTACCGTGTTTCCCAGAGAAATGGACAGCGGCTCAGCCCTCAGTGCTCTCTGGTGTCGTGAGGCCGTGCCTTACTTCACTGAACTTTAAGTCTTCTGTCCCCATCTTTTTTGTGTTGGCCTTAGTCCCTTATAATCATGACCTCTAATCAGAGTATTATCTTGTACCACCCACGTGTGTAAGTCTCGTTTCTTAAACCAGGAACAAGATCTCAAAGGCCAGAGGTTTCTGTCTCAGCCTTTTGAAGAATCTTTCCAGGTAACTTGGAACTGTGACAGCTGCGGAGAGGCTGGGCTGCAGGCTTGCTGGAATCCCAGTTCCGTGAACCCTTTTAAACATTCACATTAATTGACCCCGAGGAGCCTTCCTGAGCTTTCTCAGGGAAAGCTGTGCAATATTAATTGCAATTATTATTTTAAGGGGAATGATTCCTATGCATCTTCTGTAGTCTGGCGGTCCCCAGGCCTCCTTCACTGGCAGGTTGAGCTGAGATTATCTATAATAATAAAAGCGTAATTTGCTAATTAGACCAGACAGCCAAACAACCTTCCTGACGTCATTCTGAACATCCTTCTGGACAAAGCTGTGGTGGCGGGGGCTGAGGCAGAGGTGGTTAGGGACATCCTTCCGGACGAAGCTGTGGTGGCGGGGGCCGAGGCAGAGGTGGTTAGGGGAGATCAGGCAGGCAGGTAAGCAGTTAGGGGGGGGATCAGGCAGGCAGGCAGAGGTGGTTAGGGGTGATCAGGCAGGTAGGCGAGCAGTAGGGGAGACCAAGCAGGAAGGCAGAGTGGTTAGGGACAAGTAGGCAGGCAGGCAGGTGAGTGGTTAGGGGTGATCAGGCAGGCAAGCAGAGGCAGTTAGGGACAATCAGGTAGGCAGGCAGGTGAGCAGTTAGGGGCAATCAGGCAGGCAGGCAGAGGGGTTAGGGGTGATGAGGCAGGCAGGGGAGTGGTTAGGGGTGATCAGGCAGGCAGGCAGGCAGGCAGGTGAGTGGTTAGGAGCCAGCGGTCCTGGATTGTGACAGGGTGCAGGCCGGGCCGAGGGACCACCCGCCCCCGTGCATGAATTTCATGCACTGGGCCTCTAGTAAGGACTGTAATAACACAGCCACAAGGGGCTCATGAAGCAGCTCAGGCCCTGAAAGTGCTCCCTGGACTAGTTTTGAGGGCTCCAGGTGTTGTCTCACTTGGGTGCATGAGAAAATTTGCTCCTCCGGGGCCACTAACGGGCCACCACCTCCCACTGGTCTACCTTCAACCTATTCCTCGATTACCTTCTCTCCTCGTTCAGTCCTTCCTCCATGCTGCTGCCAGAGCTGTCTTCCAGGTGCACATCTTACACGATCCTCCTGTTTACCGTCCATCTGTGGCAGGTGCTGTCAGTGCTGTTTCTCAGCCATCCTCAGAGCTGTGCTTCCTCTCTGGCACCGCCGGCCTCTGTGAAAGATGCCAAAAGTGGCGAATATTGACCCTCCCAGGTTTCCTTGCAGTTGGAGCATAGGACTGTAGCCCACTTCTAGCCCACTGGGCTTGAGGGGAACACTTCTAAAGGTTTCTGGGCAATATGTTCCTCCTTATCAGAAAAGACATAAGTGAGAGAAAGTCCCTTTTTCTTGCTTTGGAATTTTGTGTGTTGAAGCCACAATGCTTGGACCTCGACTCCCACCTTGTGATTGTGGAGGGAAGCTGACCCGACCCTATACCGATGCGTTCCTGAAGCTTCCTACTGCCGCACCGTTTCTTATATGAGAACTTTAAAATGTCCTTATAACTTAAGCCACTCTTCGATGGGTCCTCTTTTGTTACTTATAGGCAGAGCAACCGAAGACTTTGTTCACAGATTCCTGTAGGATAAAATCCAACTTCTTAGCAGGGGACATAAGGCCTTCACAAGTTTGCCCTGTGTCCTGCTCCCACTCATTTTCTGCCAACCCCACCTTGCATCCCCATCCCCAGCTACACCAAACCATTTGCCAAATGGGCCAAACTTTATAAGCCTCAGCCTGAACGTCCTTCCCCATGGAGTCAACACTTACTCACATTACAAGACCAAACTCAAGCTTCTGGTGACCCCACACACCGTTTGTAGAGTGGACCGTCCTTTTCCTGTGCCCCTCTGGACCTGTAACTAAGTCTATAGTAGTACCTGCAACACCTGTTTTATTTACATGTCTGACCCCCCTTCCAGCTGTAAGTTCTTTTGGGTGAGGCCATATATATATATTTTTTTCAGCTTGGTATGTCCAGTACAGATGCTCAATAAACGTTCTTCTAAATAAACAAACAAACCATCAAATAAATAATTGAATGAGTAATTAAATTAGTTGATCCCAATTCTCAACTTTTCTTATTAACAGTATCACTATAGGGCGATAGTTTTGTTTGTTTTTAAGTGTGTGAGTCTGTCGACTGGTGCTGCTCAGCCTTCCTGTGCAGACAGATCACCCGGAAACTGTGTCAGCATGCAGATCCTATAGCGAGTCTGAGTGAGCCTTTAAGCCTGCATGTCTAACAAGCCCCTGCTGATGCTGTGGGTCCGAGGAGCACGTTCTGCAGAGCAAAGTCATCAGGACAGAGGTTGCGCCTGTCCGTAAGGGGATGAAGCCCTAAAAAGCAGGTGGAGACTTATTGAAGATGACAATTAGATGACAAGGAACCTGCTTTGTATCGTCATTCCCATTCAGGAGCTTTGGTCTCCTCTGGAGTTCACCTCCTTCAGTGATGGGCTGTGCTTTCTGGAGCTCTTATGTCTCATTTTCTCCAGCTAGAATCCAGCCTCAGGCACAAACGTTGCTCCTTCCATATTGTTGATAGTTGTCAAGAGCTCAGCTGAGCTGGGAGATGGCACTGAGGTGATGGAATAGCTGATTAAATCAACAGGCCACAAAAAACGAGAGTTAAGCCGTTAATCACCTACTGTGATGATATAAGCAAGAGTAAAACTAGAAAAGATAATGGTTCTTCCCTGTTCTGTTTCCCCCAGTGGAAATGCACACCCCGTGGTCAGTGTAAATGTGGGGGTTGTCTAGCTGTTGAGGAAGCTCCTGAACAAAAGACTTCAGTTTTATGGGTCTTGAAGTTGTGGGCAGAGTGAGGGCGAAGGACTAGGAGTGGAAAAGTACTGGGTACTGAGTCAGAATGGGGCAAGTGTCTTCATGGTTTTCCCTTGCACACCCACTTCCCACCCTGCAAATAGGCCTCAGCAGGGATGGGCGCCTGAAGAGGACCTGTGCCCAAGCCTCAGATAGACCTAGGAATGCAGCAGCCTCTGAGCTGGGAATATCAGTCTGTGAGGAGCATGACCAGTGAGGGCCTGAGTGCTTGCACCTAGAGACTGCAATGCAGGGGCTGTACACCAAGGCTGCTGTGGGGTGGGTGATTGCCCCGTAGGCCTGCCAGGCAAAGCCTTTGTAATGGCCTATGATCACACAATCTCACACTGGCTATTAACCAGGAGCTGGACTCCTCAATCATTTATTTCACCAAAGTGTTCACTTGAAATTCATTCATATTCATTCTCTCTCTCTCTCTCTCTCTCTCTCTCTCTCCTCTAACCACCCCCCCCCCCCCCACCAACCACAGGGATGGGCGCCTGAAGAGGACCTGTGCCCAAGCCTCAGATAGACCTAGGAATGCAGCAGCCTCTGAGCTGGGAATATCAGTCTGTGAGGAGCATGACCAGTGAGGGCCCTGAGTGCTTGCACCTAGAAACTGCAATGCAGGGGCTGTGCACCAAGGCTGCTGTGGGGTGGGTGATTGCCCCGTAGGCCTGCCAGGCAAAGCCTTTGTAATGGCCTATGATTACACAATCACACACTGGCTATTAACCAGGAGATGGACTCCTCAATCATTTATTTCACCAAATTGTTCACTTGAAATTCATTCATATTCATCCTCTCTCTCTCTCTCTCTCTCTCTCTCTCTCTCTCTCTCTCTCTTTCTCTCATTTTTGGGGATGAATAGTTCTTTCATCCAATAAAGTAAATTAATGGATTCCACCCCCCTACACACACCACACACACACACACACACACACACACACACACACACACACACACCTATCCAGCATTCTCAGCTTTAGGAGAACAGTGATGTGCCTCCTCCTTAGGGCATCTTATGACATGGCAACTGACTTCTCTCAGAGCAAGTGGGCAAGTGGGAGAGCAAGCAAGAGTGAACACCCAAAATGGAAGGAAGAATCTTTTATAACCAAACTAGAGGCTTGGTGCATGACATTCATACACTTGGTGTGTGTGGTGGGGGGTCCCTCAGCCCAGCCTGCGCCCTCGCGCAGTCTGACATCCCTTGAGGGGTCCTTAGTGCTGCCTTGGAGGCAGAAGAGGCTGAGGGACCTCCTGTGTTGAGTTTCTACCCCCTGGTGGTCAGTGCACATCATAGCAACTGGTTGTTCCGGAGAATCTTTTATAACCAAACTAAAGGCTTGGTGCATGACATTCGTACACTTGGTGGTGGTGGTGGGGGTCCTTCAGCCCAGCCTGTGCCCTCTCGCAGTCTGACATCCCTTGAGGGGTCCTTAGTGCTGCCTTGGAGGCAGAAGAGGCTGAGGGACGTCCTGTGTTGAGTGTCTACCCCCTGGTGGTCAGTGCACGTCATAGCGACTGGTCGTTCCGCTGTTCGGTCGATTTGCATATTAGCCTTTTATTATATAGGATGTCAGAAGTGACATCCCATGGCTTCTGCTGTATTCTGTTGGTTAAAAACCACGTCATTAAGTCCAGCCCATATGGGTGGGGATTACCAGGATCATTCAAGTTTGGATACCAGGAAGTAGGGGTGTTGGGGGCCTGCCACTAAGGCTCCCCCTTACCTAGTTACCTTTTTAGCACACAATAGAGTCTGTTTTCCCTGTAGCCAAGCTTGTGATTTTATTCTATTCTTTACAGTTGTCTTATTAGCCCAAGTATCTGAGGCTTCTCTTCATCATGGAACTCCAACACCCTAGTATCAAAGACCATTAAGTCTTGCCCATTGCTTCTCTTAGAGTCCCCACTGTACGCATCCCAGGACTAGGGCTATGATAAATATTTGTTGATTGTGATCAACTCTCAACTTCAACTTATTTAAACTTTCCTCTTTTATTCTAGCTTTCTGGGGCTCTGGGATTTCTGTGTGAACCTTTATATTCAGAGCCTTTTCCTGCTGAGCAAACAGACCTTGTCTGGGTCGATAATCCTTGCTGGGAGGGTGAGACAGGGTTATTGTTGGTACTCCAGCTCTATCTTCTAATCGCGAACAATGAAAATACATCCTGCATATCAGATATTTACATTACGATTCATAACAGTAGCAAAATTACAGTTATGAAGTAGCAACGAAAATAATTTTATGGTTGGGGGTCACCACAACATGAGGAACTGTATTAAAGGGTCATGGCATTAGGAAGGTTGAGAATCTAATGCCTTTAACGTTGGACTTTGGTTACTGAGAGAAGCAAGAATGGCTTGGAGCCCTTTAGATCAGAGAAAAGGTGAAAGGCAAGAGAAATAGCACTTTATGTTGAGTATCTCATTGAATCCTCCCAACAAATGTCAGGTGGAGTTTATCACCCCCATTTTGCAAATATAGTTTGGAGCCCCACAATTGGCAAGGAGTAGAGCCAGAACCTGAACCTGGGCCCCAGAATCTCTCCCTCACCCCTGCCTTCTGCTTCTAGGTGTGATTTCCAGGGTGATTCACCTTCCAATCAGGGTCCTTCCTGGGAGGGCTATTCGCAGTATGCACCCTCACTCACTGTGACTTCTCAGTCCATTCATGTGTCCCGAGATGCCCAGTAAATACCTGATGAGTGAATTCTCCCTCCTGTGGAGTGGGAATGGCCAGGGGCCTTCCACACTCACTCCCGAAGGCCGGGCAGGACATTGAACCCACCTGTCCAGGGCTCCTGACTCCAGGAGTGAAGGAGTGAGTGAGGCAGAGAGATGCTGGCTTGGGTTACATGTAGCATAGAAATCTGTCAGCAGTTCTGACACCCAGGAGAAGGTCACTTGAAATATACGTGTATGTAAATGTATTACTTCGCTAAACAGATCTGTTTGCCCTTTTCTGAGGAGACCTACAGTGGCCTCAGATCCCTGAGTGGGACTCTTGGTGGGGGGCGGGGGGCTGTTGTTGCAGGGGACACTGAACAGATCCAGAAAGGTATATGGAGAGAGTTAGTGTAGCAGGCCTAAGATGCTATATTTTTCTTTGTTTTTTTGAATCCTCACCTGAGGATATATTCTTTATATTTTATTGATTAGAGAGAGAGAATGAGAGAGAGAGAGAGAGAGAGAGAGAGAGATCTGTTGCCTCTCGAACACACCCCAACCGGGGATCGAACCTACAACCCAGGTATGCACCCTGACCAGGAATCGAACCCACAACCTTTTGGTGTATGGGATGATGCTCCAACCAACTGAGCCACCTTGTCAGGGCATGATTGCTATCTTTTGAAAGCCCTGCTTACAAGATTGGCCTCTGGGAACTTGGCTTTCAGGAGGGTTCCCACCATCAGAGGGCTCCCTGTGTGTGCATAAGAGGGTGCTGTGTGGCCAACCCCCAGTAAAACTCCTGGGCACTGAGTTTCCGTCACACTTCCCTGGAGGATTGCATCCTCCATGCTATCACTGGTTGTTGCTGGAGGAATTGTGTCCTGTATGACTAGATAGGAATAGCACTCTTGAAAACTTGTGCCCGGTTTCCCTTTGCTGACTTGGCTTTGTATCCTTTTGCTGTAATAAATCTTAGCCAGGAGTGTGACTAGAGAATGAATTGTGTGAGTCTTCCTGGAAAAAAAACACATGGAACGTGGGGTGGGCTTGGAGACCTCTGACGTAGTAGGAAAAAGAAGTGGAGGGGAGGGCAGGGCACAAGCTTTCCCTGCCTAGATGTCTGCAAACCCTCTTTACTTCACAGCCACCCAAACTTCTCCCTCCTGAACTCCCCCTTTCCCTCTCATGGTCTCTAGTTTTCTCCTTTCCATCCCTGAATACTCTCATTATTCAAAATAAATGCTTGAGGGTGTGCCGCTGTGATTCAGCCTCGTCTGAGCTCTGATACCCAGAGAATGAGACCAGGGCTCAGTAATATGAAAAAGTCTTGACTCCATTAAAAGATAATAAAATACCTATTGGTGCTCCGTTTAAAATTCTTCTCTTCTTTAAAATATCTGAAATGGTGCCCTTCTCCTTTGAAAATGCAGATGGATGTCACTGAGGGGTATCACCGAACAGAAAGTGTCATCTGGCATAGACACAGAAGCCGGGATCACTGATGGGACCAGTCGAATGTCCCCAGGCCTTAGACTGCACATCCCGCAGCTCCCATCCCTGTCCCCCAGGCAGAACGCTCGTGAGGTGGTTGGGAATGTGACAGATGTCAGATTTCTTCCCAAAATCTGGGTGGGAACGAAAATGGGAACACAGCCACATCCGGTGGATGATGGAAGCTTTTCTCACAACTTTGAATTTCAACTAAGGTGCAGGGGTCAGGGAGTCGTGGATGGGTTTTCACAGAGGACTGAGACCTCCAATACCGTTTCTAGTTCAGAGACTATCTATATGAATACTCAGATATCTCAGACCATTCCTGAAGAGGTACAGGGCCATTTCAGAGAACTCCATGCTGTAATTTCATGTCCTTTTATTGTAATTTCTGGGAGATGGGAGCCATTGAATCACCATTGAATCATCGTCAGGGACCCTGCCTTACTCAGCACTCTTCTCCCCTCCCCTGCCATCCTTGCTTAGGTACAGAGCCATTTCAGAGAACTCCATGCTGTAATTTTACGTCCTTTTATTGTAATTTCTGGGAGATGAGAACCATTGAATCATCATCAGGGACCCTGCCTTGCTCAGCACTCTTCTCCCCTCCCCTGCCATCCTTGCTTTTTTCTTTAAGAATAGAGGCCCAATCTGGGATGAAAAAACTGGAGTCTTCAATTTCTTCTCCACAACATTGTCATTCAAATTAAGTCATTTAGTGAGAGGGCCTATGATTTGCATTTAGAAGAAAAATCCTCATTTAACTAGGATAGTAGGGCAGTCAATCAACAGGAACTCACCTTAATGATTTGCCTTTCTCAGTAGCAGCACCCCACGGACTAACTTCCCTCCTCAGACACTGACCTTCTCCTGTGATGAGGGCACATTTGCCCTCTGAACAGAAGTCTAGCATGAGCTGATTAATTGTACTATTGTGAAATAATAATGCCATTAAAGCAATTTGAAAATGGTGACATAAAAATCTTTCAAGAGGTTAAAGCTTAACTCAACATTTGTACTAGGATCTTCCTTTTCTGATACAAAACAACTTTTGCAGACGAATTTCATTTCCTAAATATTTTCTTGTGCGCTTAATATGTGCCAGACATCATGCTAAGTACTTTGTCTGTATTATTTAATTCTCACAACAACCATTCTTTTGTAGGACCAATTTATTGCTTCCATGGTGAATAAAGCAAATGTGAATTTTATGTGTTAATGTGATAGGTCATGGGGTGCCCTTATAGTTGGTGAAACATCATTTCTGGTTTGTCTTTAGGGTGTTTCTGAGTGAGGGTAACATTTGAAGTGGTGGACTGAGTAAAACCGATTGCCCTCCCCAAACTGGGTGGGCCTCATCCAACCCATTAAAGGTCTAAATAGAGTAAAGGCTGATGAGTAAGTATTCTCTCTGTCTGCCTGCCTTTGAGCTGGGCCATCAGTCTGCTCTTGCTTTCACACTTGGACTCAGACTGGAACACACATGGTCAGCTCTCCTGGGTCCCCAGCTTGTCAACTGCAGAACTTGGGACTTCTCAGCCTCCATAATCATGGGAGCCAGTTCCTCACAGCAAATAATCAATAATCAATTAATATCTCCTTTTAGAAAAATATATCACTCTTTATGAAAAAAATATATGTCTCATTGGTCTGTTTCTCTGGAGAACTCAGGCTAACACACCTCATTTCACAGAAATAGAATCTGAGCACAGAGCTTGAAGTATGGTAGCAACCATCTCAGGTAGAAACTGTAGTTTAACTCTACAGTTTGGCTTAACAATAGAAAAGTTATTTTGATTTTCTGAATTGTATACATCATCCCATTCGCTTGAATGACTATCCCATTGATTGTTATCTTACTGGTTTTAGAAAGCACATTCTTCTGTACCTGGGAAACAGGACAGCACAATTATCCTAAATTGTTTTAGTGGCCACAGATAATGCGTTCCAGTTGACTCAGTGGTCCCAAGACCAGGACAGCGCAATTACTCTAAATTACCTCGATGGCTCTAGATAATGAGTTCCAGGCAACTCAGTGGTCTTAAGACCTGAGGGCTCTAGATAAGGTATTTCTGTCAATTCAGTGACCCCGAGACCCAAAACTATAATTAACATGCTTAATTCTGCTTCTGTAAACTGCTTTTTTGCAAACCAGGTTCCTCATTCCAAACCTTGAGATGTAATCAATACCTTTGTGATCTTTGCCTATATAAGTCTGGTTTTGCCACCATCTTATCACTATGAGATTTGGGGAATGGCCCCTCATAGTCCCGGATTGCAATAAATGTGACTCTTTAATTCGACTTCTTGAGGCGTCCTTCTGTGATTCGCGGGGTACATTACAACAAGCTGAGATTACCGTGGCTTTGGTAAGAGGACCCAAACTGTCTGATTTCAGAGTTCATGGTGTGTGGCTTAGCTCACCAAACATTAAAGAAACGCAAATAGCAATGAAGATTTGGTTCTTGTGCCTCTGAAATTAGCAAATATGAAAGACAGTTAAACAACACAACTGTATTGGTGAGAGATGGGTAAGTGGCTATGCCTGTGCAATGTTGGGAATACCAACCAGTATAACCTTTCCAAGGGTAGCTTGAAGACATCACAGCACAAAATGTGTAGGCCCTGTCAAAAGCTGGCTCCCCAGATATCTCCAATGCAACCTGTTGGCTAAGACAAAGCTGAGTGTATTGCTTACCTCCATGAAGGAGACCACTACCTTGAAAATCTTTGGCAATGTCTCCAAAAGGGGAATGGAAGGTCAGAACTTGCTGTAATGGAAGTTTGATTTAAAGTGAGTCTTTCAATGGAGGTGAGGAGAGGCATAATCCTTGTTGAGGATTGGGTAAGAACCACTCTACAATAATCCAGGGTTGATGGAAACAGCAAGTGAGGATTTTGAAAGGAGGGATTCAAAGAACTTTAGGGCACATTCTATTGATATTTTCATTGAACAGCTGATGGGTTTTTGAGAAGTTCCTGTAACGAACAATCAAACCATTTGCCTATGCAAGACTGTGAAACAAAATCAAGCCTCTAATCAACAGGGCAGATAGGAGGTTTGTTGATAGTTTTGGTATAAATTATAATGAAGTTAAAGTAGATTTTAAAGGTTAATGAAAAATAAGGATCCTTCAGGTAGTTAATTTGAATACATTACATAAACTACTGCTTAAAACTTCTTTAATGGATATTCATCACAACATCATTAATAATAAACAACCCAGCCCTGGCCAGTTTGGCTCAGTGGATAGGGTGTCGGGCCTGCAGACTGCAGGGTCCTGTGTTTGATTCCGGTCAAGGGCACAGACCTTGGTTGCAGGCTCCATCCCCGGCCCTGGTTGGGGTACATGTGGGAAGCAATCAACTGACGTGTCTCTCTCACGTTTCTCTCTCTCATCCTCTCCCTTCTACTTTTCTAAAAAAGTCAGTGGAAAAATATCCTCCCTTAAGGATTTAAAAAATATCAATAAGCAACCCAAAGGTCCAACAATAGGGGAACTGGTTCAATATTGCATGGCACATCAATACAGTGGTGTCTGGCCATTCAGTCATTACAGAAATGATTGTATGAAAGCATGACTCTACTTGTATGATTCACCACTCCGCCTACGTGTCACTTTTCTTAACCTTATAGCCACCCAGTCTGGCAATGCAGAGAGGCACTCTCGAGGATGGCTAGAAGTGGCCGAGTGAAGGCACATGTGGAGCTGGTGTGGATGGGCTTTGCTCCTACTATAGGCAGCTTGGTCTATATGAGAAGATATTACAGTTCTCTGGAGTGCCGGTGATATAAAGCCCTAGTGTTGGCAGATATGGACTCTGACAACATGCAACTCCTGGGCAATGAAGGTGCTCCCAGCCCCTCACCCAGCACCTCCTGAGCAGCCTTTCCCACGCTCCTAGCTCATTGCCCCTTGCATCAGGACTGTGTACCTCTCTTCCCTCTCCTCTGTACTTCCTCTTTTGGTTAGTTAACTTCTACTCAGCATTCTAGAAGCTTGCATGCTCTTCCTATATATTTATATCTATCATAGTACTTATCACACCATATTATGATGTGTCTCTTCCTCCATCTTCCATCCTATTGTGAGCTACTTGAGAACAGGGTCCATGCTTAATGTTCGTTATTCCTGGTACCTGGCACATAATAGTCATTCAATATATTTTGTTAAAGAAAGGAATACATTAGGTCACTTGAGTAGTTATCCTTTCCTTTTATGAGCAGGTCATAAGACTATTTCTCAAGTGTATTTTGTGTCAGATTTTTCCTTTATCCGGAGGCTGTACAGAAAGGGGAGTCCTTTTGATAGCAGACCCCAGCTAGTCCCCTATAGAAGAATTCAAATGGCCCAGCTCTCAGGCTTCCTAGCTTGTAGGTCCCAAGGCAGCAAGTCTTCCTTGTCTAAAGCACTTGATGGTGTCTAATGTATGAGAGGATTTTCCTGTAGGTCTGAGGTAGGGACAAAGAAGAAGAGTCAGGCAGGAGTTATGGTCTTCCTGGTTTCTCTCAGAACCTTGGGTCAGACACAGAGCAACAAATCTGAAACTGAAAAAATAAATAAATAAAATGAAGAGTTTCTCAGGAACCTACACAACTTTAGAGAGAGAAAGGCCCTTGAAGGAAGCTGAAGAAGAGCTTTGGAGAAACAGAAAGTGAGGAGAAAGCTGGGGATGGGAGGTGATTCACTTTATTCTTGTATAGTTGGGGATAGGATAGAGAGGTGGCATTAGGGGGAACGTGGGTACTGGGATCCCTGTTTTCTTTGCCACTTTGGGAAAATGACCCCGATCTTTGAATGAACTATGGCCTAGGGTCCCAGAGGTGGAACAGAGAGAGCAGAATATTTGCCAACCTCACTGGTAGTGAACACAGTACAATGAAAGTGGTTTGGAAAAAGGTCTTGTAATCTTCCATTGTCAGGTTTGGGGGTTGGGCTTATCCTTGTTCCTTCTTCAATGTCCTTCTTTGTGGAACATTTTCCAAAGGGACAGCAGGTTGAGTTGGGATTGAGGCTTGTCATATAAAAAGGAAATTAGGGTCCCACTTCTCTCTTCATTCTCTTGCCTTTTAGGAATTCTGCATATTGAAGAGGTCTTTCATCTATCCTACAGGAAATTATAGGGCTACTTACTTTATCATTCTACTGTGCTACCGTTCCATCTCTCTTCCCCTTCTCCCTTCCAAAACAGTTTGGTCAGAAGAATTGGAATATTGCTCTATCCCCCAGGGCATACAGCAGGATTTCTGAGGCTCCAAGAAAACCCTAACCTAGCCAACATTTAGAAACAACAGAAATGATGGACAGAACACCTCTGGGTGCTGCCAAATGATTTAAATGATATAACTCTGAGTTAAAATTTTCAAGAAGTGACCCTCCATTGGCTTTGGTGTCTGCTTCTCCTTATATATTTGCATTTTTTGAGAAAGAGTCAGAATATGGAAATGATATATTCCTAGAAGTGGGATCACTGGGTCAAATGGGAATTTCATTTTTAATTTTTTGAGAAAACTACATACTGCTTTCCACAGTGGCTGCACCAGTCTGCATTCCCACCAGCAGTGCACGAGGGTTTCTTTTTTTCCACATTCTTGCCAGCACTTGTCATTTGTTGATGATAGCCATTCTGACTGGTGTGAGATGGTACCTCATTGTTGTTTTGATTTGCATCTCTCGGATGATTAGTGACTTTGAGCATGTTTTCATATGTCTCTTGGCCTTCTGTATGTCTACTTTTGAAAAGTGTCTATTTAGATCCTTTGCCCATTTTTTGATTGGATTTTCTCAAGTGTATTTTGTGTCAGATTTTTCCTTTATCCGGAGGCTGTACAGAAAGGGGAGTCCTTTTGATAGCAGACCCCAGCTAGTCCCCTATAGAAGAATTCAAATGGCCCAGCTCTCAGGCTTCCTAGCTTGTAGGTCCCAAGGCAGCAAGTCTTCCTTGTCTAAAGCACTTGATGGTGTCTAATGTATGAGAGGATTTTCCTGTAGGTCTGAGGTAGGGACAAAGAAGAAGAGTCAGGCAGGAGTTATGGTCTTCCTGGTTTCTCTCAGAACCTTGGGTCAGACACAGAGCAACAAATCTGAAACTGAAAAAATAAATAAATAAAATGAAGAGTTTCTCAGGAACCTACACAACTTTAGAGAGAGAAAGGCCCTTGAAGGAAGCTGAAGAAGAGCTTTGGAGAAACAGAAAGTGAGGAGAAAGCTGGGGATGGGAGGTGATTCACTTTATTCTTGTATAGTTGGGGATAGGATAGAGAGGTGGCATTAGGGGGAACGTGGGTACTGGGATCCCTGTTTTCTTTGCCACTTTGGGAAAATGACCCCGATCTTTGAATGAACTATGGCCTAGGGTCCCGGAGGTGGAACAGAGAGAGCAGAATATTTGCCAGCCTCACTGGTGGTGAACACAGTACAATGAAAGTGGTTTGGAAAAAGGTCTTGTAATCTTCCATTGTCAGGTTTGGGGGTTGGGCTTATCCTTGTTCCTTCTTCAATGTCCTTCTTTGTGGAACATTTTCCAAAGGGACAGCAGGTTGAGTTGGGATTGAGGCTTGTCATATAAAAAGGAAATTAGGGTCCCACTTCTCTCTTCATTCTCTTGCCTTTTAGGAATTCTGCATATTGAAGAGGTCTTTCATTTATCCTACAGGAAATTATAGGGCTAGTTACTTTATCATTCTACTGTGCTACCATTCCATCTCTCTTCCCCTCCTCCCTTCCAAAACGGTTTGGTCAGAAGAAATTGGAATACTGCTCTATCCCCCAGGGCATACAGCAGGATTTCTGAGGCTCCAAGAAAACCCTAACCCAGCCAACATTTAGAAACAACAGAAATGATGGACAGAATACCTCTGGGCGCTGCCAAATGATTTAAATGATATAACTGAGTTTAAAATTTTCAAGAAGTGACCCTCCATTGGCTTTGGTGTCTGCTTCTCTTCATATATTTGCATTTTTTGAGAAAGAGTCAGAATATGGAAATGATATATTCCTAGAAGTGGGATCACTGGGTCAAATGGGAATTTCATTTTTAATTTTTTGAGAAAACTACATACTGCTTTCCACAGTGGCTGCACCAGTCTGCATTCCCACCAGCAGTGCACGAGGGTTTCTTTTTTTCCACATTCTCGCCAGCACTTGTCATTTGTTAATGATAGCCATTCTGACTGGTGTGAGATAGTACCTCATTCTTGTTTTGATTTGCATCTCTCGGATGATTAGTGACTTTGAGCATGTTTT
>NW_005369967.1:386924-387159 GCF_000412655.1 Myotis brandtii
AAACTCCATACTGCTTTCCACAGTGGCTGCACCAGTCTGCATTCCCACCAGCAGTGCACGAGGGTTTCTTTTTTTCCACATTCTCGCCAGCACTTGTCATTTGTTAATGATAGCCATTCTGACTGGTGTGAGATAGTACCTCATTCTTGTTTTGATTTGCATCTCTCGGATGATTAGTGACTTTGAGCATGTTTTTATATGTCTCTTGGCCTTCTGTATGTCTACTTTCGAAAAG
>NW_005369967.1:387279-411078 GCF_000412655.1 Myotis brandtii
TGTTCTCCCATGCAGTGGGCTTTCTTGTTGTTTTGTTGATGGTTTCTTTTGCTGTGCAGAAGCTCTTTATTTTGATGTAGTCCCATTGGTTTATTTTCTCCTTAGTTTCCATTACCCTAGGAGCTGTATTGATAAAGATAAATACCACATTATCTCACTCACTTGTGGAACACAGTAAACATAAACCGATGAACAAAAATAGATCTAGAGACAGAGAAGCATTGAATAGACCGTCAAACTTCAGAGGGAAGGTGGAGATGGGGGGTGGGTAAGAGATCAACCAAAGGACTTGTATGCATGCATATAAGCCTAACCAATGGACACAGACACTAGGGGGGTGAGGGCATGAGCGGGGACGGGGGCAGTTAGGGGTGGCCGGGGAGAGGTCAATGGGGGAAAAGGAGACATATGTAATACTATATGTAATACTTCAAACAATAAAACATTAAAAAAAAAACACCAAAAAACACACAAAAACCCTCATAGACAGACAACAGTATGCTGAGTACCAGAGGGAAAGGGGGTTGGGGGAATCTAGAAAAGGGTAAAGGGGGATAAATGGTGACAGAAGGAGGCTTGACTTGGGGTGGTGAACACACAACACAATATACACATGATGTATCATAGAATTGTACATCTGAAACCTATATCACTTTATTAACCAATGTCATCCCAGTAAATTCAATAAAAAAAATTTTAAGTGAAAAAAAAAAGAATATGGAAATGAGAGAGCCTAAATCAATGAGGAAGGCATTCGGCTGCCAGTGAAAGAACAGCCTAACTACAATGGTTTACAGAAACAGGGATGATTTTCCTCTCAAACAAGAAGCCTGGCCGTCGCTGACCTTGGTTCATGGATCGCCTGCATCTCTCTCTCGTGGTGGTCACATCACTGCTCAAGTCATCACTTCTCCATTCAAGAGAGTGAGAAGGCAGAAGGAAGAAAGAGGTGGTACTTTTTTATTGGGAAAAACAGTAATCTTCCAGGAGGCCCTAGCAGACATCGTTGGCCGGAATGATGTCACATGGCATTCCTGCATTCAAGGGAGGCTGGGGTAAGAGGGACTTGAGCCTTCCCCAACCTTGTAGGAGAGCCAGTCAGGAGAATGGGCCAGGAATGTGTGTGGATGTCAAACTTCCGTTTTCCTCAGGGGCCCACAGCCTTGGGATGGAGGCATTGCCTGTCTTCCTTCTATTTATGGTTCATTGTTCTCCTTGCCAGTTCGGTTAGCCAGCACAAACAATTAGGCTCCGTTGTTAGACCCCGTGAATTTTACCCAATGGATTTAACAAGTCATTTCAAAATGAGAAAAGCACACAGTTGTTTAGGACACAGAGGGACAGAGGTGTGCAAGGAAGGCTGGACAAGCACATGGCGACGAGGCTTTGGAGGAGGATGGCCTCAGGTGTGGTTAGACATCGGACCGCATCTGCCTACAATTCCTGTTGTCACTCCACAAGCAAGCAGAAGCCGGTCCTGGTGTGGGCCAGGCTCACAAGTTTATAGCTTTGGGGCTGTGGTGGGAAAGGCAGCACCCTGGGAGTCCATTAGAGGAGAAACTGGGCTCCTCTTCAAATCAACTGACATCAGAACCCTCAGAGGCAAATTGCTCCCTTCTTCAGGACATCCTTGCAGGGCCCATTAGAGCGTAATGGAAAAAGGCCTCCTCCAGAGCATGCAGAGAAGGACCAGGTAATGTTCAATCTGAGCGTGGAAGGGCTGGCTTCCCGTCCGGCAGGCTTTGCGGGAGTGTGGAGAGTGGGCTGAATAAGCCAGTCATTTTCTCAAGTGGGGAGCCACTCTGGCACTCTCGCCACCCATCTGGCCATAACTCTTCAACTCAACGCTTTCCTCACACCAGTGGCTCCTGCACCCCAGGATCAGAATTGTCCATCACCATAGCAACCTCAAGAATGGCTTCAGACAAGATCTCTTTGATCCTTGAGGATGCAGGTGTGTTTTTCTGCTTTTCTCTTCTCTCTTTTGTCCCCTCCAGGAGGCGAGGCAGGGCAGGGCAGTGGTGGCAGGATGGTAAGGATAGGGCTGAAATGAGCTGTTGAGGATGCTCACTCCAATGAGCAACGGTATATGCCTCCAGGCAGAGGACGAACAGATGGTGTGCAACTTGTGCCGCCAGCCTCTGAAGCATCTGCACCCACCGGTTCTCGAATCCTCTCACAGGAAAGAGGGGGTTTGTGTTATGGCTGCAAGAAACGGGGGAACGGGATTGCTCTCCTAGGTGGAATTCCCATACATAAACAAGAAAATAAGGAGAACATTTTTTGGTTATTGCTCTCTCTTGTGGTTACTTGCTTTTCAGAAGCAGTCCGGTTTATGTGGAAACATTAGACACTTCAATAACTTCAGCAAACTTTTATAGAGTGTCTTCTCTTTATTTTTATTTTATGGTGTAGCTCTCATCTCTTCCAACAGGAATTCCAGGCAGCTTACATCAAGGGCATAAAAGACGGGACTAATAAAATAGAAAATCAGAACCAAGGAAAGAAAAAAGCAAACATTCTAACCACGGGGGTTAACATAGTGGTAACAGAAGATTAAAATTTAACTTTTGGAATCCTAAACACAAGGACAAAAGAAAATTTATATTCTTAGCAGTTTCTCTTGAAGAAAACAATTATTCCACGACCTGTTTAAAACAGTGAGCTGTGAACCTTTTTTTTTAAACCCTCACTTGAGGCCCGGCTGGCGTGGCTCAGTGGTTGAGCATTGACCTATGAACCAGGGGGTCATGGTTTGATTCCCGGTCAGGGCACATGCCTGGGTTTTGGGCTCAATCCCTAGTGTGGGGCGTGCAGGAAGCAGCCAATCAATGATTCCCTCTCATCATTGATGTTTCTATCTCTTTCTCCCTCTCCCTCTCTCTCTGAAATCAATGAACATACTTTTTTTTTAAATCCTCACTTGAGGATATGTTTTTATTGATTTTTAGAGAGAGAAGGTGAGAGAGACATAGCCATGTGAGAGAGAAACATTGATCAGTTGCCTCCTGTACGCAAGGTGAGAGAGACATAGCCATGTGAGAGAGAAGCATCGACAGTTGCCTCCTGTACGCACCCCGACTGGGGATCGAACCTGCAACCCAAGCCACCCAACCAGAGCAGTTCTGAACCTTCTTCAAGCACCTCAGTTTGTCCACAGTGCACAGCCGGCCTCCCTTACAGACCAGGGGGCAGTAGCTGCTGTCCCACCCCAGAAACTCCTCTGACGTGAGGCCTTGCAGACAGGGTGATCTGGTGCAGGTAGCAGGCTCCCGGGCTGAGCTCCAGAGGGCAGAGGGGCCTTAGCCCTAAACCAGCGGTTCTCAACCTGTGGGTCGCGACCCCTTTGGGAGTCGAACGACCCTTTCACAGGCGTCGCCTAAGACCATCGGAAAACACATATATAATTACATATTGTTTTTGTGATTAATCACTATGCTTTCATTATGTTCAATTTGTAACAATGAAATTGGGGGTCACCACAACATGAGGAACTGTATTAAAGGGTCGCGGCATTAGGAAGGTTGAGAACCACTGCCCTAAACAAATCTGTCCCCATAAAGTTTTGCTTTAGCCAAGATGCCCACAAATATGCGACACCAGTGAAGGGCTGGCGTGGTCTGGGCCGCTACTCACATTTTCTTTCTCCCTCTCACTTTCACACAGTTCTCTCAGAGGTCTTATGGTTATGGCCTTCAAAGAATTTGGCAGCCTGTCTCTTAAGCTCTACTGAATGGCACTTTCTTCTAAGTCAACACCCGTCTGTCTCTTGCACCGTCCACATTTCATAGATAAAATATTCTCTCCTCCAACTGCCGTGGCCCCGCATAGCTCAGCCTGCAGGTCCTCCCTCCTCCACGGCACCCCCGTCCTAGTTTGCATGGGCATGCTTGAAATGTGCCACATTCCTCTTCATAATAATCATTACTGTTTCTCCAGCACTTATGTGGCCGGCGTGGAGCGAAGAGACTCCCATAAATTAATTCGCGTAGGCCTCTGGGCCACAGGGCAGAAGATGGTGATTGTCATTTCACCATCTGAGGCTCAGGGCGGCCCCATTCCTGCCTCGGCCCACGTGGCAGAACTGGGATTTGACCCCAGGAGACTGACTCCGGAGGCTGGCTCCACCTCTGCCCCGCCTGCCTTCCCCTCGCCCCATTCATTCCCCTGCTGGGATGAAAGTTTCAACAGGACGAGCGCAGGAACTGCTTTGCACACACCAGGGCACGCAGCTTACCCACGCTAAACAGGCAGTTTTTAAAATCAACGTTTTCCTCAGTTTTATGAACATGAGGTTGTATTTCCATACATTGTCTTTTAACTGTTTGAGAATGGATATCTACTCCAGGAAAAAAAAATCTCATAGGACTCAACGTGAAGAACAAATCCTTGTTAAATATTTCGTTAAAAGTCATTGGGTGTTGCTGCCAAAGCAACCGAAAATAATTAAATTCCTTTGCATCCTGTGATGTAATTTACATAAGCAGTCACGCTATTCCTCTCTGTTAATGTCAAACGTCTTAGCTGGGTCCCCTGTGGAACCTGTGCTGGTGTAATTATGATTTCAGCGTTGGGAGCCCAGCTTGGGTGGCGCCTTGGCAGTTCATTCAACACACAGGAGTCTCCGGCTAATTCGTGGGAACTGACAGGGTAGCCCGGGACTGGGAAAGGTGCTTTGTATTTTCCCGGCCCTAGAGCTCTGAGAAGATACAAAGCAGAGAAGGGTCCCAGGCCAGCCCTCTTGGAGGGCTCCCGGCCACCGCCTGCCGCGGAGCCAGTGCTCAGAGCACCGCGAGGGTAGCTGGGCCGCACAGCACCTTCTGGAAAAGTCCCGCAACCACTTCTTATTCCGTCTCTGACTCCCAAATAGGACCTTGGGCCAACTTATCTTCTATCTGTGTCTAGCTCCATCCCCCCTTTTTTAAATAAACCGGTCTCCTCTTCTATATGAGGAAATGGCAGTTTTGTAAAAGGTTTTGCATTCAAGGAGGAAGGGCACTCTTCAAGTAGAAAACCCACTGCGCCCATAGCTAGGTGTTTTTCTTTAGCGTCCGAAACATTAGAAGGTTATGCTTTCCATTCTCTGTATTCTGGGAGCCTGGGGGTGGGTGGGGGTAGAGGGACTGGAGCAAGGAGAGCAAGGACAGAGAGACACTCTGAGTGGCTGGAGGATGGAGAGAATAAAATTTGCTGTTTCCTGCGGCAGAGCTTGCAGTCCAGCAAAGGGGCTGCCCGGCTCTGCTCTACGAAGGGGCGCTGGGTCAGCCACACGGACCTCCGTGGCTTTCATGGCCTTTATTGACTACAGTAACATGAGTCATATTAATCCACAGCTCATCGTGGTGCAGCGAGAGCTGGATATTTAAGTGTTCTGGAAAATTTCACCGAGCCAACCGGTGATGGCTTGGCCGCTGGGCCACAGGTCACCCTAAACAGGGTCTACCAGCAGGACACGTGCGGGGTTTAACTGCCGTTATCCACGGAGAGACCCCGGCAGCATCCCAGAGGAAGGGAGAGAATTTTATGACTTGGAAAGAGGACAATGCAATGCCTCTGAGCCTGCTGCTTCCTATTAGGAAGGACATGATTGGGAAGCTCAGGAGCCACAGGGAAGCGTCTGTGCCAGCGACCATAAACCAGGAGGTTCAGCAGGAGAAGAAGCGATTTCTCCAGCTCCAGACGGGAGGGTGTGGAGTCGGGGGGAGGAGGGGAGAGAACAAGGCAGGGAAAAGAATCTGAAGAAAACCATAAAACCAGAAGGAAAGCTGGAAAAGTCCCCTGAGCGATTCATTAAAGAGGAGACTTAATTGCAGGCCAAACTAGGCTGCCTCGGGTCTTTTCCACTGAAATGGGCGGCTGCTCGAGCCTCCACTTCTGGATATACCTCAGGGAAGTGACTCCATCCTGCTAGGCCTCCGCCATCGGGGGCTCTAGACTAAGACCCTGTTAGCCATCGCCCGCAGCCACCCGAGGTGCAGGCTGAGGAGGAGGTCACAGGGACAGACAGCTCCTCCTGACGGAGGGGACCGAGACCTCCAGGACCCTAGGGGGAGGCTGTCCCTTTCTAACAGAAATCCAACCCCAGCTCAGTGCTCTGATCTTGCGGGTGGACTCAGTAACGCATGGGACACAGAGAGGAAACGTTCAGCAACCAAACCCACAAGAATCAAACTCCAAAAAGGAGCTGAGGAAAGAGGGTGGAGTGAGACCAGGGCAGGGTGATTCCTCAGGCCGCTTTCCTTTCCTGGGTGCTCTGAGGACCAGAGACCAGTTAGCGTCTGTACGGAGAAGCCTTGTATAAAACCCTTGGTGGTGGTGCCGGGACACTCTGGCCCTGTGCTACCAGGGACCTCTTTGCAAGTTGAGGCGGTTTCTACGTTCTCTTCTCTTCCTCTTGAAAGGAGCTAGGATGGGCATAGCATGGGAGGGAGATGTAAACACCCTTCCCGGAGCCTGGGTGTTTGCCCATCAGGATGCAGGAGAAAGGCCCTTGGCTTAGTTTTTCTTTGTAAGAGAGTGATCCACGATGGTTTCTTAGCTCCTAGACAAGTTACAATGAGTATAAATAAATGACTTGCAATATATCCAAGTGGTTGTGAGGATGTTTAAACGCATCAGTATATCCCGAGGCCACACAACATAAAACAAAACCAAGATGTCTAATAAGATACAATTAAGGCAATAGAAGAAGAATGGCTACTCCAGAGCAGATAAAGGCATATTTGAACAATCCGCACCCATGTAAACAAATAAATCATCTTGCATCCTTGGGTGATGATAACATTACATAATAAACTGGAGGATTGGAAAAGTTCTGTGATTGCTCAGGACTAAAGGGGAGAAAAGCCTTGCTTGATTTTGATAAATGCTATTAGTGATATTTAACATAGTAACTGGAGAACTATACTATGGGCAATTGAGTAAAACTAGGGCAACAGGAAAACAAAAAGCTGGTACAAAATTTCCAAAAGATATAAGTCTTACTGAATATGGGGGTCTGAGAAGCTAACGGTGCAGCAGGGCCTGATCGCGTGTTGTTGGCACCCTGGAGTGGGCGGTGCAACGTTAGGAAGGCTCGCTAATGGCACGACCCAAAGCAAAGAGAAACTTCTGACCACCACTCACGTGATGCCAGGTTCAGAGTTCATTCATTCATAGATGTGTTCATTCCCCCAATCGTTGTGAGTATATGGGCTATATAAACTCTGCTGTGGGTGTGGGGGGCATCAGAGAGAATAAGACAAATAATGTCTTTACTCCCATGAGGCTTATGTTCTGTGGAGAGTAGACTGAAAATAACTAAGCAAGCTCATGAGCAGACAAGATAGAACCAGACAGTGATCACTGCTATGAAGAAATGACAACCAGGCGATGAAGAGTGTGTGACTGGGGGTGGCGATAGGAGCTGCTGTTAGATAAAGAGGTCAGGGCAGGTCTCTCTGGGAAGGTGAGTGGCATTTGAGCAGAGATCTGAATAGTGAGAAAAGACAGTCATGTGGAAATCTTGGGGAAAGTTATTCTAGGCAGCAGGACTGGCACATGCAAAGGTCCTGGGGAGGCCACAAGCTTGCTGTGCTTAAGGAACAGAAAACAGAAAGAAGGCCAACGTGCCTGGCAAGGCCAGCAGAGCATGGGAAAGGGCTGAGAAGCAGGCAGGGGCTAGATCTGGGAGGGCCTTCTAAACCAGAGTGACAACATGGGTCTTAATCGAGGTGTTGTGGGAAATCAGAGAAGGTGGTGAGGATGGGATCTGACCCTGAAAGTCTAGGCAGCACACTTACAATTGGGCCTCTCCAGCAGGAGGCGTTTGGAAAAGGGAGGGGATGGCCTTGGACATGGATCAGCCTGCCACAGACCACAAGGGCAGGCCCCCACCTGGGCTGGCCTGACGCTCTTCAGCAACTAGGCATTGCCAAGAGGATATTCGGCCCCAGCCTGGATTGTTCTCGTGAAGGGAGGATTGGGAAAACCTCTGGGGTGGTCGGCAGCTGTTTTCCTCCTTGTAGACAGAACAGCAGGAAAAGTCAAGCACAGAGAGCACGCTAAGTGCTCTTCTGTGCCATGCTAAACGCTCTACATGTTATTAACTCATTTTACCCTATTCTCATCCCTGTTTCAGATGAGGAAACTGAGGCATGGAGAGGTTCAGTAAGTCACCCCAAATCACACAGGCAGTAAGGGTCTGCCCGAGCAGAGAGAACAATAACAGCTAACACACGCTAAGTGCTCTTCTGTGCCATGCTAAACGCTCTACATGTTATTAACTCATTTTACCCTATGCTCATCCCTCTTTCAGATGAGGAAACTGAGGCATGGAGAGGTTCAGTAAGTCACCCCAAATCACACAGGCAGTAAGGGTCTGCACCCAGGGAGGTGAAGGAGCAGAGAAGGTATGCAGAGAGAAATGTTAGAAAGCTGGGCTTCTGAACTCCCTACAGCCCCCCAGACCTCGGTTTCCCAACCCTCCTGGAATTCTTGCTTTTGTTTGGGGAATTCTTGCTTCCCCCTTTCCCAGCCTCTCCCCTCTCTGCTAACGCTGGCCTGAGATTTCCTTCATATGCCACTAAGGACCTGAGCTAATGAATATTTAAAGTTCTAGTTGTGGGAATAGAGCTAGTTTCTATATGAAAACTAGAGGCCCAGTGCACGAATTCGTGCATGGGTGGGGTCTGGTCATCCTGCCCCCAATTGGGCCGATTGGGTGCTGGCCCGAGGAGATTTCCTTCATATGCCACTAAGGACCCAAGCTAATGAATATTTAAACTTCTAGTTGTGGGAATAGAGCTATTTCTATATGAAAACTAGAGGCCCAGTGCACGAATTCGTGCATGGGTGGGGTCTGGTCATCCTGCCCCCAATTGGGCCGATTGGGCAGGGCTGGCCATGGGGAGGGGCCCTGGGCAGTTGGCAGGCCACCCCGCCTCCTGGTTGAACTCCCATCGAACTCCAGGTTGAGGGGACAATTTGCATATTACCCTTTTATTATATAGGATACAGTCTATTCAGCTGGTGTCTCGGAGAAAAAGGGACACTTCCATCCCCTCCACAAGCAGTGATAATGACATCATTAATCACAAGTAACACATGTGGCACTCATACTGCATACTAGGCTCTCCTCTGAGTCCCCGCCAAGTGCTAACTCAGCCAGTCCTCACAAACACCCTGCGAAGTGTGTGCTGTTCTTCTTTTAGGAGGAACAGAGGCAGAGGGTTGAATTCTGTCCTCCCAAAAGGTGCGTTGAGATCCTAACCCCAGCACCTCAGAGCGACCTCATGTGGAAATAGGGCGGTAGCAGCCGGGCCAGTGTGGCTGGATGGTTGAGCATCTACCTATGAACCAGGAGGTCAGGGCGAATACCCAGGTTGGGGCTATATCCCCAGTAGGGGATGTGCAGGAGGCAGCCGATCAATGGTTCTCTATCATCATTGATGTTTCTATCTCTCTCTCACACATCCTCTTTGAAATAAATAAAAATTATAAAAAATACTTTTAAAAAATAGGGTAGTTGCATTCGTTAGTCACACTGGAGTAGGCAGCCCCTAATCCAGTAGGACTGCTGTCCTTATAGGAAGAGAAGGACACGCAGGGAGGAGATGGGGCAGAGACTGGAGTGAAGCCTCCTCCAGTCACGCAACCCCTAGGAAGGCCACAGCCACCAGAAGCTGGCAGAGCGGCCTGGACCCCATTCTCCCTCAGAGCCCTCAGAAGGAACCAACCCTCGGTGACACCCCGATTTCAGAATTCTAGCCTCCAGAACTATAAGAGGATACATGTCTGTTGTTTTAAGGTGCCCAGTTTGCAGTACTTTCTTCCAGCAGCCCTGGGGACTAAATACAGAGAGGTTAAGCCATTTGCCCGGGTCTCACAGTAGTGAGGTGGCAGAGGAAATGGCTGGCAGGGGTGGGTGTCTCTGAGCTGATGTTTTTACCTTCTTCTCCCCAGCAGTGTTGGGTGTCACGCTGGAGGGACCCCTACTCGGAGGGCCAGGCGGAGAGTCAGCCACCTTCGCCTGCTCCTGCCTGCTCTTCACTTCGGGGCTAAGGCAGAGTGTAAACGGTTAACATGCGCAGAGAAACCTGGATGGGCAACTGGCTGGGGTGAAGGCCAGCCTGCCATGCTGTCTAGACAGATGGCCACCCAGCGCCTCCCCAATGCCTGTGGGGCCTGGGGCGGACCTGCGCGTGGGGAGCCCGCTGGCCTTGGCGTCCTGCTCGGCCTCCCACTGGCCAGGTGACCGTGGCCGCGGCGCCTGACTTCCCTGAGCCTCAGTTTCCTCCTGTAGAAAAGGAGAAGTCGGCCCCCAGGGTTGTTGTGGCAAATACGCCAGTGAAAGCGACACGTCAGAGCCCAGAGCGGGACGTAGAGATGAGAGAGAGCACGCAGGCAGCCTCCGTCCTGCCGCCCCAGGTCCACAGGAGCCACGGAAATGCCACCGTTTCCTGCTTTGCTTCCCTCTCGGCGGCTTTGTCTAAGCCGCGACCGTGGCCTCCCAAGCCCGGCTCTTAGTATGCGCAGCCCTTCCCTCAGCTTCTAAGTGGGATGATCTCCATGAAAAATTAATTGTGCATCTCTCTCTCTCTCTCTCTCTCTCTCTCTCTCATTTTTTTCAAGTGGAGAAATTATTTAGGGCTTTAGGGTAGATGAGGCAGCTATTTGCTATGCAGCGTCTCATCCCCCTCGCCGTCACCGTCACCCTGGCCGTGTTCAGCAAATGATGCCTCTATTCTCTTCCCGGCAGGGGGTCTGGCAGCTACACGTGTTCCGCGCATCCTGCAGGGCGCTCTGGGGAACGCAATGTGGTGGCGACGGCTGTTTCTAATTACTGCCATGTCAGGAGGCAAAGGAAGGAAACTCCGCCAGCCTGGTGGGCCGCTGGGCAACACCGACATCAGGTTATCGGGTTCTGGGGCCGGCAAGGCCTGGTTACGGGACTGGTCGCTTGGGAGTGGAATCTGGCTTTTCCCCAAACAAACTCAACATCTGCCTGATTGACGGGGACACAGTAATGTACGCCCTTACTTGTCGAGCACCTAGTGCGCTCTTGGTTTTGGGCTCAGCACTGAGGCTGGGGGCGAAACAAGCAGCAATAGACACAGCTCTGTCCTTCAGGAACTGCCATCATAGCTGGGGACGAGGACAGAGAAACAAAGGAAAAAACAGCTCCATTTGCCATCCAACAGCATTTATTGAGAACTGTCCTTGTGGAGTGTATAGTCTAGCCGGGGAGAGAGGCAGTAACGCAACGTTCTCTCAGGCAGGCGGTGACAAAGCATGCGAAGGCTGCGAATGAACGTGCAGGGGCTCTTAGAGCGTAAAGGGGACCCGACTTGTTCTGGGCTGAGTGGAGGGTTCCTGGATGAAGCCGTGGAAATGGAAAAGAGAGGTTACTCCGGGAAGTGTTTGCGAGGAATCAGCAGGCTGCATGGACAGATGCAGGGGTGATGGACATGGCTGCTCAAGATGACTTCTGGGTTTCTGACCAGAATGCCTGCAAGTCAAAGGCGCTCTTGCCAGACGGGGCAGTTGGGAGGGGCGTTGGTTTTGCAGGGGGAACAGCAGAGAACAAAGCAAGTGGAGAAGACAGATGGAGGGACTGGAAGTGCTACAAAGTGGGAAGGCAGGCGGATGGAGGGGGACAGGAGAAAGATGGGGGGTAAGGGGACGAGGTGATGACTCTAAGGAAAGAGTACATGGACATGAACACTGGGCAAGTGCTCACCTTGGGAACTGCTCAGAGCTGGAGCTTCCATGGGAGAAAGGAACTCACACTAATGAACACTAGTGTGAGCCTGGTTCTGTGTGGGCTGTGTACACACTGCCACTGTGTGGATCATTAGGCAGCAAGACTCAGAAACTCACTCAAGGGCATTCCAGTGAAGTGTGTTGTGTGGTATGTGATGTGGTGTGTGGTACATGTGCCTGCACAGTGTGGTGGTGGTGTGCATGTGTCTATGTGTGTGTATGGTATGTATGCATATGGATGGATGTGTGTGTCATGTGGTGTATGTGCATGTGTGGTGTGTGTTGTGCCGTGCCAGCATGGCCAAGGGTGAACCTGAGAGGAGGCGGTGAAGGATGGAGAAAAGACAGACAAGAGAATGAAAGCTGGGTCTCAGTGGGACGCTGCCTCTCTGATGGAGAGACAGCGACATGGACTACAAGCCATGTCTTTATTTTATAGCCAGATTCCACGAGGCAAAGTAAGGATGTGGTCAAGATGTTTACAACATTCTCATGGGTTTCACTCCTACTCAACTACATGCACCTGAACTCTATCAAGCCAACATCACTCCGACTAGTGGGGCCACGTGATCGGACCATAGGTTCGAGCTTACAGCTATAGCTGTTGGCTATAATTGTGCTGGGAGTGCTCTGCCCTCCAAGCTGGGACTTGCACGTGGCAATGAGAGGACTGTGCCCTCTCATTAGTCTGAGCTTGAACCTGTCCAAACACTGTAGCTGCTCTACACAGTACATGTGTCTGCATGGTGTGGTGTGTATGTGTCTATGTGTGTGTATGCATATGCATGGGTGTGTGTGTGATGTGGCATATGTGCATGTGTGGTGTGTGTGGTGTGTGTGCGCACACAGTCTGTAGTGTTATTATATCCCAGGGCATGAAACAGCTGGACCCCCTGGAACATGACCTTAGAAGTCAGGAATGGCAGCCCCTTTATCCATCTTTCTTGGGACAAAAGGTATCTAATTTCTGCCTTCCTCTCTGTGTCTGTTCCATTTTCCTGCTGCTCTCTGCTGACTATTGGATGCCTTCCTTGCTTCTCTGTGGCCTTAGTGTTGCTTTTTAGTTCAAGAATCCAGTATTATCCATCCAATCATTCTTCTAATAAAATGTACTGAATACCCACCACATGTCAGGCAGTGATTTTAGGCACTGGGGTTACAGCAGCTCTCAGAGCAATTCCGTCCATTCGAGCAGGGGAGACAGAGTAAGCAAATACAGTGTTCCAGGTGCAATGGTGCTGTGAAGAAGAGGAAGGTAAGTGAGGGTCTGGAAAGTGACTCTGGGAGGCGGCGGAGTGCTGTGTTTGTAACTGCTGTCTGGGAAGGCCTCCTCTGGTCCAGCAGCATCAGAGCAGAGACGCGAGTGCGAGTGTGCGAGTGGTCCCTGCGGATGTCTGAGGCCGAGGGGAGAATGTGGGTAAAGACCTGACATGGGGCATGGCCTGAGGTGTTCACAGAAGAGCATGGAGTTGAGTGTGGCTGGTGTGAGTGGTGGGGGAAGCAGAGGAGGTGAGCTCTGAGAGGGCCATGGTGCCGGTTTACCCAAAGCCTAGAGGCATATGAGCCATGAGACACAGCCTTCGGGAGGTGGGGAGTGGAGGAGGGACGTGGTGGGACTTGCATGGTAACAGGCGAGCTGCAGGTGCCGTGTGGGACCAGGGAGAGCAGTTAGGAGGCCACTGCGGTGATCCAGATGAGAGGACGGTGACCGCACTAGGCTGGAAGCTGAGGGGTGGCGAGGTGAGGAGATTATGGATGGGTTTGAAGGTTGAGCAATTGCTAATGGATCTAACTAATTTGTTCCTGGATCTTTTAGTTCAATTTGATGGATGAACTGACCAGAGAGGGAGAAGGGTAGGGTCAAGTGAGGTAGGAAAGATGCTCAGGTGAGGGCACGAGTGGCCGCATGGCCGGCATGTCCCCCTCATGCATGCCCGCTGGGTTGATGATGCTCCCAACAGCCTGTGAGGGAGGCATTTACCCTAGTCTTCCTCTCAAAACCTGGTGCTCAGAGTGGATGAGTGACGTGCCTCTGGCCACAGAGCTGGGGCAGGATTGGACCTTTGGATTCTGTCTGACTCTCAAGCCTGTGCTGTAACTACGGAGTCAGGCTGCCGTGGCGGGTAAGGGGGATGCTGAGGAGCAGGCAGGGAGGGGTGCAGGGCCTGGAAGCCCCACAAGAGCGTCTGCAGAATAAGAAAGTGGCTCCCTGTGCCCTGCTGCAGAGAAGCAGGGAAAGGACAAGGGAGAGGCTGCCTTTGCCCAGACTCTGGGCCCCAGAGGACCTGGTGCTGCAGGGGGCCTGCGGTTAGAGGGACGCTGCCACCTGCTGGCAGTGCCATCTCGGGCAATTGCCCGATCTGATCTGTGCCTCCACGTCCCTTATTATCATGTCCATTTAAACCAAGTTACGCTGTGTTAAACCACAGAAGTTTATTTCTTTTTCACGTTCCATGTTCACAGTGGATTTGTTTCAGCTCTGCGGATCCAGGTCAGGTTCAATGTTGCCCAGACTTAGATGTAGCCCCTGTCTAGGCCTTGCCATTTCAGTGGCAGAAGATGGGGAAACAGAGGGAGGAAGAGAGAGAGAGAGAGAGAGAGAGAGAGAGAGAGAGAGAGAGATATTGATTTGAGAGACTATACCACTGATGACTCCAAGTGAATGGGAGAGGAGAGCATGATCCCCCAGGGAAAGGCAGAAATGGTTTGAACAACAATTTGATCTACCCCAGTACCTACCTTCAATGGTAGAAGGGCTTTAAGGAGCACTTAGTGTGGCATCTTGGCACACAGTGAGAGCTCAAAAATGATGGCTGGTCCTACTATTGACTGGCCTCAGCAGCAGGAAGAGCTTCCATTGCTCCCATTAAGCAGTTTGTCGCTAGGAAGGGACAGCCGCTGTGTGGGACTCTTCAGCTGCATCATTTCCTTTTCCTTGTGCAGCAGCCCTGGGGAATGCTACCTGGGGCCTCTGAGCTTCAGTGAGCCGATGAAGAAACAGAGACTGGGAAAGATAAACCTTGCTCCAGGTCCCACAGCTCCCAAACGGCAGAGCCAAGGTGCTGTTGCAGCAATGCCGCTTGCAGTGGAATGATACTGAGACAGACTCAGGGATAAGGGAGAGAGAAAAGAGCTCTGCGCCTGGCGCCAGGACACCAGGGCCAAAGCCCAGCTCCGTGGCTCCCAGAGTCCCTCAGGAAAATCCGGTTCCCGCCCGTGTGAAATGCCGCTACCGCCACCCTCTCCCAGCCTCGCCCATGGTTGTAAGGCTCAAGCAAAACAAAGGGGGCATCCGTAACGCGATGTCCTGCTATACCTGCTGCCTTCCCAGAGAGGACCATGGTGCTGTCACTTCTTAATGTCAAGGGCAGAGTCTCAACAGAGGTTGGGAGCAACAGCTATACTCAACTCCACTCAGCTCAGCAAACGCTGGGAGCCAGCTCAGCGCCTGGACTCGGGCCTGGTGGGCATCAGAAGTAGCTGGGTGATTTGTCCTCGTTGGAAGGGGCAGGGGAAGCACACACAGCATGAAAGGCAGCTCTTCTACGCTGCAGCGCAAGGAACAGTGCGAATGAACAGCACAAGGGAGACGTCCTTTCCCGTGAACTTCAAAACCTGGGCGGCGATGACTGGATCAATAGACTGTCATTTTGGAAACAGCCAAAGGACAGGAATATGACGATAATCCGCAGGGTGCATGACTTACCAGATACAAATCATATCACACCGAAACAATTTCTTTCCATCACGAGATAACTGGCTTTGGCTTGGGGCAACGAAAAGTAGATTTAGAGGAATATCAAACCTCAATGAAGAAATAGCTCTTCAGCTTTCTCTGGATCCTAACTTGAGGAGGCAGCAATGCACTCGTTCTTCTAAATTGGGGGAGGGGGTAGGAGAGGGGAAGAGGAACGGCCTCTCCGTTGGAATTTGCTTATCTTGAGAACAAGGCTGAGTTCACCCGCTTCCTGCCAAAGGTGAAATTCTCCCATTGAGGCCAGGTTGTCCTGGGCTGCTGAGCCGGAGGAAGAATGTGTATTGATTGAGTTCATGCATTTTATAAGGAGTGAAGTGCCCTCCATTGCTAGGAATCTCTTTCATGGTGTAACTCTTTCGTATCGCAGAGTATCTTATTTTTGAGCATCAGCCTTCGGGGCCTGGTGGTCCTCTGTTGCCTCGGGCAAGGATCTTGTTTTCTAAACCAGATACTGTACCAAGAAAACTTCGGGCAGGTGTGCAGCCCTCCTCCTCCACAGGCTCCCTTCCCTGGCCCAGCCCCGACCCAGGGCAAGACCTTGAGGACTATTCCAGTCTCGGGGTGCAGCTCTCCCGCTCAGCCCCTGGGTACCAGATGCAGCCTGGCCTCGGGGTCACGGCGGGTGTGTGCCAGGGCTGACTGTTTAATCTTCACTGTCTGTCTGATGTATGCGTAGGAGGACCTGTCAGATGGGGTTTATCTTGCCTCACTAATAAACGCAATAAAACCTTGGCGGGTCATGGTTGGTAGCCCTGGAGGCTGATAGAATGTCCACAGGCCTGGAGGGGCTGGTCTGCCCAGGTGGTACTTACATGATTACCCGTAGTTTATGAGCAAGTCTTATCCTTCATTCTCCCACCGACACTTATTGAGCAGCTATCGTGTGCCTGGCGCTGTGCTAGAAACTGCTGGTCTGAATACAATTAAAAGACAGCTCCAGTTCTTCATGGCCAGAGTGTGGAAGGGAAGACATGCGCGCGCGTGTACACACACACACACACACACACACACACACACACACGGTGCCGTGTGATGATCGCAGGTTCAGATGTCGCAGGAGAAAGTGGGAAACTGCTTTCCAGGGTCAAGAAAGGCGTCCAAGAGGAGGATTGTTTAGCTGGGTCACCAAGGACTCAGTGAGCGAGTGCTTCTCAGGGGGTCTAGGCTGGCAAGCCGACCAGGTGGGAGGTGAACTACATGGACTGAAGGTGGGTCAGGGAGTGAGGGACCCTTAAGGAAAATCAAGGTGTTGTTACTAAAAAAAAAAAAAAAAAAGTGTGTGTGGGGCGGGGAGGGGGGGGCGCGCAGGGAATGGGGACGGCATGCCAGGCAGGCAAAAAACGATAGCAGAATTTTACCTGTTGAATTTCCAACAAGATGTAATTCCTCGACCTGGAAACCTGGATCACAGGTTGTCTTGACTCCTCCATGGCGAGTGGGAGCCCAGGAGAAACACTTGCTGGGCCCTTCAGCTGTGCGTGACCTTGGGAGGTAGCTGTCAACACCGGCTTGCCTGAGAAGAGGCGGGGAGCTGTCCCGGAAGTCTCCCACCTCTTCTGTCCTCTCACTGGCTCTCCCTGGGCGCCCCAAGGACCGGACCGCAAGCGCCTTGCACCTTTCCACCAGGGGCGCCCTCCCTGGCTTGCGGATTGGGCGCTGTCCCTGGAGTTTAGCTGGATCCACTTCCTGATCAGTCCCTGGTTCTCATCTGCTGCTTCAGCTGAGCGGGCCACACCTGGCTGCATGAGGATTCCCCTCACGGCTCAAACGTCGTCGTCCAATTTATGGAAGTTGCTGCTATGGAAAGCTGTGGAACTGTACTTGTCATTAAAGTGACAGGAAACTCTCAGCTCCAAGTTGGCTCTAACGGATGATTAGGGTCTTCGGGGTTTTCACACTTTGAGTGAAGGCAGACTGGGAAGGTAAAGGGCTGCTGGGGGGGGGGGGCGCAGAGACCACCCCCGGGGCAGGGAGGCCTTTGGAAGCAGGGCCCACACTGGGACAGGCCAAGGTCGGATCCAATGTCACAGATGACCCAGTTCCTTAGGTTCCTCTTTCAATGGTCCCTTGTTCAAGGGAGAAACCCCGAGGGGAAAGAGCACCAGGCCAGGGGGCTTGGGAAACTGGAAGTCTAGGCCCAGCTCTGCTGTGAATTGGCCGAGGCCCTTTCTGTGTCCATTTCACCTGTGAAATGGGAGCTGGACCACCCACGGGGAGTGTTGTCAGGGTCACTCAGGATAGTAGGTGCTCTGAGCTTCCTCTGTTTTTTCATTTGTCTATGAAAGAGTGTGGCTCTATCTCTAGGCCCTTTCCAGCTCTGAACTCCAATGGCTATTTTGAAAAATGAAAAGTTGTGATATAAATACTTGGTATTATTATTGTAATTGTTGTTATTCCAAGTGGTAAACTAAAGGCCTCACTAAGGTACCAAACAGCCTGCTATTCTCCTCTGGCTGATGCTTAGCAAAGGCAGCTCAGAATGTGTGATGGACCAGATGCTTCTCTGTGGAGCGATGTTGTGACAGCCTGCTTGTGAGCAGACCTCCACGGTGAAGAAAATCAATGGGGAAATTGCCAGCATCTCCCCCTGACAAGTTGGAATGATTATATAGTAAAAAAAAAATTAATCTGATTTGCTAGATCCTAAGAAAAGCCTCTAAGTGCGGACCCACGCAGAGTTCCGGAGAGAAGCAAGATAAGATCCTTGGTTCGCATGCTGGGGAAGCAGGACATCTGAGCCTGAAGCAGGTAATGAAGGTGAGTTAGATGAAAATATAGTGCAGAGCACACAGGATCCACAGGGCGTTGCATGGCTAGCAGGTGCATGAGGTACAGAGAGCGGTGTGTGAGGGTGGGGACAGAGGTGTTGTTAGGAGCCAAGTCCATGAGCTGGAGGTGTAAGGAGACACAGTGAGTGGCCAAGACGGGCCACCTCGCTGGGTCCCTCAGAAGCAGAGGTCCAGGCTGGGCAAGGAGGAAGGGAGGTAGCAGGGGCTTCATTAAACCCAGAGCAGTCATTTCCCCATATCAACGCCCTCTTGTGACTTCACAGACTTCGCTCTGGGACTTGGCAGATTCTAACATCTCCTAATGAACCCTTCAGGAAAGAGGCCTCCGCTTTAGGAAATCATTTGTCTGTTCCGGGAAAGTTGCCCATTTGTCCCGGGCTTTCTCTCAGAGTGAATGGGGAGCAGGAGTGGACAGAAGAATCATGCGAAGAACACTGAACTCCAGAGGGCCTCACCTTCGATCGCGGACAAGTCACTGAAACTCGCAGGGTCTCAGTTTTCTCATTTGTAAAATGGGGTGACTTCTCAGTGTGAGTCTCCGAGTCCAAAGGAAACACTCCAGTGGGAGAGCTTTGCCAACTCAGAGTCATTACTGGAAACTGAAAAAACGAAAGTTCTCTGGTGTAGCTCTCTGCTCACTGGTCCTTTGAGTCCTGCGTCCTCATCTGTAAATGGAGGTAAGGACAGCACCTGCCCTGCAGGTCATTCTGCAGAGGAAACGAGGCAGGCGTGGGGGGTGTCTAATATGCAGCCGGCTCCCCGTGGGTGCAGAACCCATGTTAGTTCCTCCTCTTCTCCCGGCGGTTCAAAGCTTGGCCGTAAGGAAAGTTTGAAGCCGTGATGGCAAAAGACTCCATGAGATGAGCCTAGGCTAGTCAGCACGCTTCATTCCCCTGATTGCAGTGTGTGAACCTTAGAACTTCGCAGATCTCCTAGAGAAGAGGCTGGGTCCTTACCTAGTTTTGAGTTGTGTGAGGCTGGTGCTGCTGCGGCCACTTTGCCACCCTGTGGAGAGAATTTGTCTGGGAATGGAGTCAACCATGAGGAAGCAGGGACAGGAGATGTAAAGAGAGAAACTGATTCCCTTTAAGCTCCTGCATTAAGTCATGCCTGAGGTCATCTCTACTGACTTTATCAATTGTTTGAACCAGTAGATCCCTTTTCGCTTAAGCCAGTTGGATTGGGTTCCTGTCACTTGCGACCATAAGAATTCTAGTGGCACGTACACATCGGGCCATCTAAGCCTGAGAGCAACTATACATTTGTTTCTTCTCAGGTTCCTTGATTTCATTTCATTATTATCAAGCTGCCTTCTGATTACTGTTGATTTTCCAAGTAGATCTTCCCAGGGAGAGTGAATGTACTCATCACATATGTTCATAGACTTTTTCCATCTAAGTAAGAGGTTTTGAAAATTATTGTAAGGAAGTAAATGGGATTTCTGATTTTATAATTTGGTCATTAGAGAAGGTACAAATTGGTTTCTGGCTTAAAAGATCGAGAGTCAGATTTTGGACTGTGGAAAACTGTGAGTAGTAGCTGTGGGCTCTGGGCCTCTTCCCTTGAAGAACAGCCTGATAATAATGCGTGGCTGTATGGACATCAGAATCCTTTTACGTCCTTGCCCTTCAAGAGCCATCTGACATGTCTCCTATTTTCCCATTCCTTCAATGATTATTTACCAACCACTGGGTGCACTTAGTGAATAAAACTGACCAAAGGCAGCTTATATCCTAGCGAGGGGAGGCAGCCAACAGACAAGATAAATACACAATACAAACAGTAATAAATATTTGGGGGGACTGAGATGTTTTGGACAGGGTGATCAGAGCAGCGACTCTTGACCAAAGACCTAAGTAGAGTGAGGCAATAGCCGAGCAGTCACCAGGTAAGAACTCTCAGTAGAGAGAGCAGCCAGTGCTGAGGTCCTGGGGCAGGAGATGACCTGGCAGGTCTGGTGAGGGCTAAACTACAGGGGATGAAGTTAAAGAGAAGGAGACCCAGGGCATGGGGCATGTGGAGTCAGAGTGAGGGTGTGTGAGGTGGGGGCATTTGAGGGCTCTGAGCAAAACACAGCAGGATCTGATTCACATTTGGGCAGGATCCCTCTGATTGCCTGTTGTGGATGGATTCCAGGGGCTATGGGCAGAAAGCAAGACACCAGTTGGGAGGTGGTGGTAGCCAGAAGAAGAATAGAGGCTGGCAAGACAGGATTGCTGACAGACTGGATCCAAAGTAAAGACTGAAGGATAGCCCTGGGGTTTTGTTTTATGAATGCATACATGTAGGTAAGTATTCATGTATACATGTATGTATGTGTGTGCATGTATGTTTGTGTTTAGCCTAAGTACCAATGCACCAACTTTGTGCTACAGTGAACCCTTATTTTGTGGCACACTCAGTTATTTGAGTCTCTGTTCCTTCCACTGGACTGTGGGCTTCTTTAGGGTGAGTGCTTTTCTCATCTTTGTTTACCCCAATCTGTGTGGGAGACATTCCTGCAGGGAGAAGATCGTATGACAAAATGGAAAGAAGCATATGACTGGGACTGAGCACCTCTCCTTTGGGAACCCCACTGAGAGTGCTGAACAAGGAAAGAGGCTGTGTTTCCTGACTGGCTGGTGACGCAGGAAAGCAGTGCAGCGGTGGGGGAAAGCTTAGGACCAGGTGGGGGAAAGCTCAGGACCAGTGTTTGGTGGGGTAGACTCGAGGGAGATCAGGGCTCTGGGTGGGTGGACCAGGCATTGTGGCAGGAGCATCAGTGAGTGATCTGCAATAGCACGGAGCAGAGCAGAGGCCAGCCTTCTGGAGGCAGTTGGCAGTGGCAATGGCCATGAAGAGCATCCAAGTCGGCAGCCTGATAGAATGAGGTGCACCAGGCACGTGTCACTAAGGAAGGACACCAGATAGTGTCTAGAGGACAGGACAGAGACTGGAGCAGGACTCCGATTACAATGGAAACAGTGTAACTCAAAGGCCCTCCATCCCTTTGGAGAGTCTTAAGAAGATAAAGAAAGCAGAAGACTGAGATCATGCAACTGGGTAGGTAGTAGACGTTGATCTAGAGGACATACTATGAACTATCAGAGTGACCTTGCCTAGGATAGGGCCTAAGGGACTTTTTGGTTTATAAGTGTTGTCTCTACAGGGCAGATCTGTTGATAACAACTAGTCTCCTCTATTCTCTAGGGGCATTAATAGTGCTAAGGTGGTTATTTTCTGGTTCCAAAGCTCTTCTTCATTGTCTTCTCTTTAGCTCTGTTGTTTGTTGATGTCCCATTCTGACCCATGTCCCTTGCTGGCCCCTGCTGGTCAGTACTGTATTGGTTGCTCCCTTACATCAAAGCTTCTACAAAGATTGTTGTGTACTCTCATGCTGTCCCCAACTATTTATAAAGATGAGGCTTCAACATGCAGGGTGGGGCAAAAGTAGGTTTACAGTTGTGAGTATGTGAAGCAAATTATTATTATATTATTATTTATTGTAGTATTTTTCCATATGAACAACTGTAAACCTACTTTTGCCACAACCTTACATGGGCTTCTGACTCAATTGGATCACCTTAATCAATTTGGCTTTTAAATTTTCTTTTTTGTGTGAGATCTATTGTCTTCTGATTACGAAAGAAATAACATGCTCATTGCAGAATGCAATTGATTTTCTAGAGCTGTTATTTTAAGTTTGCATTCACAGGGAATGCCCATCCAGGCTATTTGGGAGATGCTGGAGGGGCATCTCCTTGAATGCAAATGCATCCTGTGCAGCCTTTGCTGGAGAAAGGGCTTCTGGTGAACCACGTGTTCACAGCTCAGTGCTGCCTGGACAACCTTTCTCATTGTGCAAACATCTTGTCTCTATCATTGCTTTATTGTCCCTCCCTTTCAGACATGCTTTTAGCAACAACAGCTGGAATGAAAAGGCATTCACTTACCAGGAAATATGGTCTTGCAGGGGCTTTGCTGCTTACTTGTTTCATGCTCTTCACTTGGACAGTTTGCATGTGATTTGAAGAGCTACCTCATGTACACTAATAAAAGGGTAATATGCTAATTAGACCAGGTCAACCGGACATCTTCCAGACATCCGACTTCCTTCTGGAAAGTTAGGGGACCAGGCCAGCAGGAGGGTAGTTAGGGGGGATCAGGCTGGCAGGGGGAAGTTAGGGGGCGGCCAGGCCAGCAGGGGGCAATTAGAGGGTGGCCAGGCTGGCAGGGGGGCAGTTAGGGGGTGGCCAGGCCGGCAGGGGACTGGTTAGGGGGTGACCAGGCCAGCAGGGGACCGGTTAGGGGGCAATCAGGCCGGCAAGCAGAGGCAGTTAGGGACGATCAGGCAGGCAGGTAGAGTGGTTAGGGACAATCAGGCAGGCAGGCAGGCGAGTGGTTAGTAGCCAGCAGTCCCGGATTGCGAGAGGGATGTCTGACTGCAATTGGTGTGAGCACAGCAGAACCCTGTGGGATGGGGCCTAAACCGGCAGTCGGACATCCCCCGAAGGGGTCCCAGAGTGGAGAGGGTGCAGGCCAGGCTGAGGAACTCCCCCTCCCATGCATGAATTTCATGCACCAGGCCTCTAGTTTATGTATAATTTTGTAGTTCATCATGTGCTGACTTTTGGGGTACACTCTTTGGTTTTTGAGTATGTACGGCTATTACCCTTATATTCATTTGGTCAGAGTAGGAAGAATTAGTTAGCTAACAAAGCCCAGCAGCTATTGCATGCTACACATTTTTCTGTACCCCTTTTCTCCTCCTGCACTGCGGGCCGTATACATGAAGATTACCTGTCCTCATAAATGCCAGGGAGAAGAGAATAACATTTATGGAACATCCAGTCTGTGTCACTCGTATCTTCTGTGACTCAAACCTTACCGCAACTCTGAGAAAAGGGCTGTCCCTATCTTATAGGTCTCCATGGTAGATGCATGAAGAAACTGGGATTCAGGGAGTTAAGCACCTGCCCAAGAAGTTTGAGTTCAGTCACCACAGTTGCTGTGACTTTGGATATATTTTTCAATACTATTTCAGGGCTAGAGCCAGAAAAATTGCAATTCAAGGAGAACAAGTTAAATTGCTTAATTGTTAATTGCAAAGACCAAGGTGTTGATTTTCTGTCCAGATTGTTTTTTTTTCAGCTCTTTCTCAAATCTACTTTTTCCTCGTAAACAACCGGCCGGCCAGGTGCCCGGGGATTGACATACGGCTGGGAGCAGATTGGTGTGAGCACAGACAGCAGAACCCAAGGAAAACCTACTGGCTTGGCTGATGGGGTGACAGCTTGGTAATGGGCCTCCGAGAGTGTATATATGAATTAAGCACCTTTCATTTCCTTTACTGCAAAAGCATCAATTAAGCTTGAGTAATCCATGGGTTTCCCCCATTTTCAGGCAGAAGAAAATCAGCACAAGTTGGCTCAAGTGTTTTTTCCCAGGCTTTGATCATTAATCGTCTTCAGCTCTTTCCTGCTGTCCCCATCTAAAAAGACAACACTCAAATAAACACAGCACAACAAAACT
>NW_005369967.1:411104-433660 GCF_000412655.1 Myotis brandtii
CCCTACACACCCAGCCATTTCTGGAACCCACTACAAACATTTACTAGGCAATTTGTTTGGTCTTGAGTCCACTGAAGATATGCATTCAATGTTTTGAAGGCTGATTCTATGGGGAAGGTGCCAGTCGGTTCTCCTTAAGGTTGGTGGAGGCTTACTGAGAGCCCTTTTTGGCAGGTTGGCCAAGCTGATTGGCTTTGAAATCACCGTCTGGTCCCTGGCTGGTGCTGCCCTGCACTTGAGCCAAACAGATGTGTCTCTGCAGGCCTCTCCATCTGACACCAGCCCTAGAAGGCTTCGTTTGTCTTTAAAAGGCATCCCCTACCCCATACTCTCTTTTTGAAATGATGTTAGAAGTTCTGTGCTGCAAGAATCGATATCAGCAAGTGTCTTCCCCACATCTCAGACCCTATTGCGATGGTCTGGGGAATTCTGGACCCACCTGATAGGACCTTGGCTCCCTGAGACAGCAAACCTCCCGAGATCACCTCGCTCCTCCTGTGCTTCCAGCATCCACCCACACCTCCCAGCAAAACATCTCAGCTTTTCATGAGCACCGGAGTGGCCCTCTACCCAGGCACTTTCCTTTGGCCCCCACCACAGCGCTACTGGGTAAAGTTAGATGGAACCTATGAAACCCCTGATATACTACCGCCTTTGTCCTGGAAAAGAGACGATTTCAGGCAGTATTAGTCCCATTTTCCAGATGAAAAGTGGTTTACAATTTTTTTCCAGTAAGTGGAAGAGTCAGAGTCTCTACCCAGAGTTGATTGATTCTATATCCACCTCCGCTTTAAGTTTTTTTTAAGTTATAAAACATTTTAATCACAAACAGGAGCCTGTTTATGTAGACATCATATTTTATACATAATCGAAGCCTTCCTTTAATTTCCTTCCTTCTCTCCCCAGAGAGATGCACCATCTGACTGTGGTATTTATCACCCTCACGTGTGACTTACACTTTCACGCCATGTAAATATACCCATCAACGTGTGACTGCAGGGTTTTACATTTTCAAGTTTTATTTAGTTGATATCAGACTGTGGTTTGCTTTTCTTTTTTTCCTCCTGTGACTTTCTTTTTCATGTGTTAGGCATCTACCCATGATGCTGTAAGTTCATTTATTATAACTGCAGAATGTATTTCATTATTTGATAAGCCACAGTTTATTTATGTTTTCTGTTTGTTGTGCATTCTGGTTTTTTCTAGTTTCCCACTACTACCCATAGTCCTGCAGTGAATATTTTATATATGTTTCTTTGTGTGTACACTTGAGAATTTCTCTAGGAGTGGATTTCATAGGTTCCATGCTCATAGAGCATGCACATCTTTAATTCCATCGACCATTTCTGAATTGCATGCCAAAAATGGCTGTGTCAATCCACACTCCCACTAGCCACGTATGAGAATTTTCTTTTCTCCACCTGCTCATCAATGCATGATATTGTTGGACTTTTACATGTTGCTGATATAATGGTGTAAAATGCTATCTCTTTGTTGTTTCCCCATTTCCTTTCCTCCTTTTTTTAAAATAACCTCAGAAGAAGAGAAGCCACACTTACAAAGATGATCTTTGACTGTGCTGATTTGTTTGCTTCGAGGAGAGAAGAAGTAGTTTGGGGCATGGGTGTTTTTGCTCTGTACCATGGACACCTGAGATTCATAGCACCCAGCACTGCTGATCATCCTTCCTATGCTTGAAGAATTTCCCATTTTATGGGTCCTGCCTCTCTAGGATGAAACTGTAAACCCAATTCACTAGCCTCCCAAGGAACCAGATTTTACACAGGGCTTCCAATCTGTCAATCAGACATCATATATAATAAAAGGCTAATATGCAAATCGACCGAACGGTGGAATGACCGGTCGCTATGACGTGCACTGACCACCAGGGGACAGATGCTCAAAGAAGGAGCTGCCCCCTGGTGGTCAGTGCACTCCCACAGGGGGAGCGCCAGGCTCATGGCTGGCTCATTAGCCGGGCTCACCGCTGGCAAGTGCAGTGGTGGTGATGGGAGCCTCTCCTGCCTCTGCAGCAGTGCTAAAAATTTCCAACTGATGGCTTAGGCCCTCTCCCCGCAGGGACATCCCCCAAGGGCTCCCGGACTGTGAGAGGGCACAGGCCAGGCTGAGGGACCCTCCTCCCCCCGAGTCCACGAATCTCGTGCACTGTGCCTCTAGTACCCATATAAATACAAATTTGGAATTCAAAGAAGGAGGTGCTGAGTGGAATCTAGTCAGGTGAAATAATAGAGATAACCTGGTTTTGGAAGCCACAGTGGTGGAGCTCCCAATGGTAGCGCCCTATAGGCAAGCTTAACCATGGAAACTGCTGAGATGGGATTTCCACTGGAACAGTCGAGGGGCAATTGCACACTCTTCCAGAATGCAAGCTTAATTCTCTGGCCCTCTTACATATTCCCTTAGAGCCTTTATTAAATTCCTTTGCTGCTTAAACTTGCAGAAGTACATACTATTTGCAACTAAGATCCCCATCATCAGCCTGGCTGGCATGGCTCAGTGGTTGATCTTCAACCTATGAACCAGGAGGTCACAGTTCGATTCCCGGTCAGGAGACAAGTCCAGGTTGCAGGCTCAGTCCCAGTGTGGGGAGAGCAGGAGGCCAGCCAATCAATGATTCTCTCTCATCATTGATGTTTCTATCTCTCTCTCCCTCTTCCTTCCTCTCTGAAATCAATAAAATATCTATCTATAATAATAAAAGCATAATATGCAAATCGACCAAACGGCCATCTGGACTCCTTCCAGATGACCTTCCTGATGAAGCCAGGGCTGCAGCTGTGGGATCGAGGCAGCCTCTGTGGCTGCGAGGGAGGGATCAAGGCAGCTGCCATGGCTGCAAAGGCCTACTCTTGCACGAATTTCATGCGTTGGGCCTCCAGTATATATTTAAAAGCCAAAGCTACTGTTATAACCAGAACAACCAGAATGACTGGTCAACCAGTCACTATGATGCGCACTTACCACCAGGGGCAGATGCTCAATGCAGGAGCTGCCCCATGGTGGTCAGTGCTCTCCCAAAGCCAACCTCCCACAGCCAGCCAACCTCCAGCGGTCCTTCCCCCCAGCCGACCACGGTCCTTCCCCCTAACCAGCCAGGCCCAATGGACCGTGATTGCCCCGATTGGGCCAGTGGACAACCTCCAGCAGTCCCTCCCCCTGGCCAGCCCGATAGCCACCCAGGCTTAGGGACCCCACTCATGCATGAATTCGTGCACCTAGCCTCTAGTATATATACATATATATATTTAAAAAGAATCCCATTGTCACACTCACTTTTTGAGCTCTTAACTATTTGCTAGTGCTTCACCTGCTTGTCGTCATCCATCTCTCAAGCACTCTGCAAAGCCAGCATTATTAGCCCTGTTTTAGAGATGAGAAAACCAGGGCATGGGAGAGTAACTTACCAAGAGCAAGTGGTGGAGCTGGGGTTTGAACCCAACATTGACCGACTGCAGAGCCCAACGGCGGAAGCTCATCTCCTCCCACCATAGGTTGCTCTCTTGCTTTTATTTTTTTCTTCATAGCACTCACACAAGCTGGAATGATCTCATTTATATGTTTACTTATATCCTGTCTCTTCCAACAGACATAGTTGCTTAAAGAGCAGGGACCAGTCCTTGTTCATTGTATGTCTGGCCCTGAAATCACAATTAGATAGTAAGCACTCATAAATATCTGTTGGATGAATAAACGAACTGAACCAACCTACCATGGATTTCTTTAGGGAAAATAATCCTACCTGCATTTCTACCAAGCTCAAAATATTTCCAGTACTCTCTTGCATGTGTTCTTTTATTCAATAGTAACAGATTACAATGCCTCATGCCTCTTAGACCTAGAATCTAATGCCTGCTTTTCCTTTCTTCCCAGATATTTTAAGTCCTTCCAATGTCTACTCAAATGTGCTGCATTGCCTGTCCCCTGGGACTGTTTCCCCACAGCCAAGATGGTCCCAGGGTATCTTGGGCCAAATGGAAGGAATAGAGCTAGAGAGTTGCTGCTGTTGACAGATGCTCTATGCATCTCTTCCACAGCCCCACTATGACCCAGATCTCAGCCCTTGTGTTTGAATGAGTTAATGGAGCCAAGAAATCCTCAGCTTCTCACCTGTGAGAGGCTTGAGGCCAAATGGCCCCCCATGAATCTGTCAAGCACCTGGTAGGTGCCAGCCATTCTGTTTCTGACCCCATTCATTTCACTCATTATCCTTTCCCATAGACTCTCTATGCCAGCGGTTCTCAACCTGTGGGTCGCGACCATCCTGCATATCAGATATTTATATTACGATTCATAACAGTAGCAACATTACAGTTATGAAGTAGCAACGAAAATAATTTTATGGTTGGGTCACAACATGAGGAACTGTATTTAAAGGGCCAGAAGGTTGAAAACCACTGCTCTATGCCATGCTCTTTTGGGCTAATGTCCCATGACCACTACCTTACAAATAACTATGACCAGACATCATTGTTTCATGGCCAACGCCTCCTCCAACCAATTCCTTGAAGATGGTTTGAGTTGTATCTTCCCTCTTCCTCTTTTGTCATCTCTCGCTCACTCTTAAGGACCAGAGTGAAGAATTGTGATTGTTGACAGGATTGTAAGACCCAACTCTGCTTCCCCCTCCTAAATCCACTCACACAGTTAATTCCTGACACCAGAACACTTAATGGATAGAAAGTACTTTGGGGAAAAGGAACCATGAAAGGGAAAGAAATCCGGACTAAAACATTAATGTTTTCATTTCCCCTAGACCAGTGGTCGGCAAACTGCAGCCCCTTGAGTGTGGCTCTTCCACAAAACACGTACAGTGCGATTGAAACTTCGTGGCCACACTCAAGGGGCCAAAGAGCCGCATGTGGCTCGCGAGCCGCAGTTTGCCGACCACTGCCCTAGACTGTTATATGGTAAACTACCTGAGAACATAAAGCGTGTATGCTTTAGGGGTGTCCAAGTCTAGTTGAATCCCAGTTATTCTGCTACTGTCTATATGACCTTGGGCAAGTTACCTACCCTTGACCTCTCTGAAACTCAGTTTCCTCATCTGTAAACAAGTCTTGTGTAATTGTGCAGTTTAGATATTATGTATGTAAACCACTCAAAGATCAGGCACTTAGCAAAGCCAGGTCAGGTCTGACTTGGAGCAGTCTCCATTCCTGGCTCTCTGCCTGCCCAACACAGACACACACACAGGCACACACACACACACACACACACACACACACAGGCACACACACACACCGCTCTCCCACATATATATACTTCCCCCATACTACACATACATATACACATGCCACATACATATCATAACATACCGCTCTCCCACATATATACACTTCCCCCCACACTACACATACATATACACATGCCACATACATATCATACCCACATACCCAGACACATATACAGACATACACCCTTCTCCTTACATACACACATTGCTTCCACACACCTACCACACAATACACATCACCATACATACCATATACCATACTCATACACACAACACATACATACACACCATTGCATACCACAGGTATACATACACACACATTCCCCACATACAGCCCCCCACACACACACATATACCCCTACCCCTATATACATACACCACATACACATATGTCCAGGCCAGTTTCCAATCTATTCAGCTGACTTGGTGAAAAAGGAGGCTCTGTGCTATGATTTGAACACCTTAAAGGCCATTTGACTTCAGTGGGAGAAGAAAGGACACAGTTTTACTTCTCTACCTGGAAGGTTCAAGGAAGTAAATGGGGGAAAGAACAGAGTAACAATTCAGGGAAGTGTTTCAAAAACCTAATAAAAACCCCGCCAACCCTGCTATTTGGTTCCAGTTCTGCCCAAAAGGTCTTGGAGAACAGCAGGCCCAAGCTATTGCCTAAAACAGCCAGGGTTGGGGTGGTGATTTGCCTGCTCTTTCACAGGTAAGTTCAGCTGGCTTCTTGTTTTACTCAGATGGCCTTGCTGGAAGAGATAAGAACCCTCAGAGTAACCTCACCTGCAGATTGTATGGGGTGTTATATTCTTCCAAATGCCTTGAATGTTGTGCGATTATGGAGCAACCCTTGGGATGTGTCACAGCCGACAGCCATCTGCTCTTGCCAAGCCCTGTGAGCTTTGGCAAAACAGTAACTTGTTTAGATTCACGTTGAATTATGGCTTGGGGCCACAGTCACTAACCAGGCAATGTGAAAAACACACACACTCCATTTTTTGGTGTATTTTGTATTACATATTATGATCTTTGGGGGGGGAGGAGAGGCAGGGAACAGGTTGAACAGATGTGTTTTCAAGAAGGGAATTAAATTTCCTGAGCACTAGGAAGTTCAGCCCCAACACATATTCTCTCACAACATCCACGTGAAATGGGTGCTGTTTTTCTCCCCATTTTACAGATGACAAAACTGCTTAGGTAGGTAACCTGCTCAGGGCAACACTACTAATCAATCTGTGGTAGAGTCAGGATTCACCCTCGGCAGCTCGTCTTCCCGTGCTATGCAATATATTGCCAGGGGCAAGGTCAAAGGCATGCTATCAGGAGGAATTAACCTTCCTCATATGTTTTCTATAAGAACAATTAATGTTAAATTATAGTTCCTGTTGGAGAAACACGCTTGCTTCTTGGGCAAACCAGTGAGAAAATCAGCCATGCCTCTCCCAGGTGGGAATGACCTGGGGTCTGGCTCCCGCCTCTGCTCTCACTCTCAAGCACTAGAATGATTCTTAGTGGGATTATTGGCGTTTGGGGTGGAAAAAGACTGTCCTGATTACTGTTGGATATGTAGCATCCCTGGCCCCGAGGCACTAAATGCCCATCGTGTGCCAGTCATTGTGGCTGAAATGAGTGTCCCCTCCCTATGTCCCAATCCTCCCAACCCTGCTTAAGAGCCAACGAGAGGGCATCTTGCTGACGGCTGAGATGCTAGCGTCCGAGGGGACAGCGCCTCCTCCTGTGGGGAGGGGTGGAGTTTCCACTGTACAGAGGAGGAGGAGAAGGCTGGACTGGGGACCTGAAGGAGGGGGCTGCGTGGAGGGGGTAGGGATGGAGAAGGGAAGAGACTGAGGTCTGGAGCAAGGGCTCTCCTTTATAAGCTAAAGGAGCCTCTGCTCTCCCTCAGAGGTCTGGAGCAAGGGGTCTTCATAAAAGATCAAGTGTGTGCAGGCTCTCCTTTATAAGCTAAAGGAGCCTCTGCTCTCCCTCGGCCTCTGCTTTCTGAGGCTGCAGGCTGCTCTGGGCTCGATCTGGAGAAGGTTGAGAGCGTGGAAAGCATTCTGGGAAGGGGCCACAGGTGCTGCCATGCTGTCTTGCAGTGGCTCCAGCCAAGAAGGAATGAGCAAGCCCCCTTCACCTCATGGCAGGATCACCTCTCAAGAGACTTATCATCCTGCTTTGGCCCAGGGACCCCTCTGAGGGACAGGGGCATTGTAGGTATGGCTCAGGGGTTTTAGGAGGCTGCCCCAGTTGGTAGGCCATTTCACTTGGAAAGTCTTATTTAACATTGAGTTATATACTCCTTTCAGTCTAATCTCAACACAGTTGCCAGGGTGATCCTATCTATAATAATAAAAGGGTAATATGCTAATTAGACCGGATGTCATTCTAGATGTCCTTCCTGACGAAGCCAGGGCTGGAGGGAAGCAGCCCAGGTCCCAGGTGCTGAAGGGAAGCTGATGCCGGCAACCGGGGGAAGTAAGGCCTACTCTTGCATAAATTTTTGTGCATCGGGCCTCTAGTTAAATATAATTCTGCTCAAAACCGTCCAATGGTTCCCCATTTCACTCAAAGTGAAAAGCAGAGTTCTCACAATTGCACCCAATGTTCTACATGTTTTTTTCAATGATTACCTCTCTGACCTTACTTTCTTATACTATCCCCTCTCATTCACTCTGCTTCAACCACATTCCTCTCCCTTGAACATATTGCTACTGCCTCAGGGCCTTTGCACTGGCTGCTCCTCTACCTGGAATGCTCTTCCTTTACATACCTGCATGGCTCTCCCCTCACCTTTTTAAGGAGGAGCATACTGACCACTCTTTCAAGTAGCACACAATCCGTCCCTGATCCCTAATCCTTCTTATCCTCCTTATCTTATTGACATTTTTTCCATGGCAGCTGCCTGCAAACTCTAACATATTATTAGAAGATGTATTTGTCTCTGTCCCCTCCCAGGGACATGCTGTCCATTAAAGCAGAGGTTTTGTCTGGCTTGTTCACTGATGTATGTAGTGCCTAGAACAGGGCCAGTGGGAGCTTAATCAATATTATTGAATGAAATGCTTCTCTTAAGTTGGAATTCCTCTGTAGAAAGGGGCTCAAGGGATCAAATTGAAAGCTTTTCGATGCTTCTCATGTTCATACTTGCTGGTCCTTCTTTCAACGTGCATGCTTTCAATTTGATCCTCGTACAGTCACAGTACCCAAGACTCTAAATGCCCTCTGCATAACCTTGACTGCTTGCTCTGCTTTGCCCATTGGGTTGCACTGGCCCGTGAGCCACCCTTTGGAGCTCGCCTTAGCCAGGTTACACGGCTGCTCTGTGGAACTCTGCAGTGGTGTCTCCCAGCCTGCGTTCTCTGGGCTTCCTGGTCTCCTGCCCAAGCCGCTACCTGATAGTCCATGAAACAGAATCCACCCTCCCCCGCAGCCCTCCCCACCCCCATCCTTGAATGGGCATTCTCAGTGCACACTTCTAGCTCTCCTAGAATCTGTCTTTGTTGTTTTTTTCTTGAGTCATAAGTTTGGGAGCTGAGAGGCAGAGGCGGGTGAAAAGCAAGGCGTGCAGCCACACACTCCTAGACAAGAGAGTTAAAGGATTTCTTCTAGCTGGGGATGAGATGCTTTGTGTTACGTTAATGAAAATGACACAGAGGGGCCAGAGTGAAGACAAGAAAATAATTCAGAAATTCCCTAACTTAGAATTGATCAGCAAGTTCAGAATTCTTTAAAATTCTAATGAGCTTTCAGCATTTGTGCTGTTGGCTGGGCTTAAAGAAGCACACGAAAAACAAAGAACAAGAATTGCTTTTAGGTAGGGCGATGATGTCTAATGCATCTATTTTCCTCGCCATGTTCAGTTTTCATTTCATTCTGAGATCCCACTAAACTCAGGAGGTTGCCTTTGGATTTTCAACACTGCAGGGGATGATCTAAATCTAAATAATAATAAAAAGCCACTGCTTTCATTAGACTTTTATTTTATAAGTTGATGGAAACATTTCATATAGGCATTAGGTTTTGTAACCCAATCTTGGTACTTGCTGAATCCCAGAGGGGCTGTTTTGCTACCTGGGAGATTCTGGCGTTTGCATTATTTCTCCAAGGCAGAAGGAGAAAATGCTTTCAGTGAAGGCAGAGTAGTGTTTTATTTGAAAGAATTCTGTTTAAGGTATACACACACACACACACACACACACACACACACACACACACATTATAGGTTCTCTCTCTCTCTCTCAAGCTATATAATAAAATTATAGAGTTTTGGAATTGAAAGGACCTCGAGATAATCTGTTCTAACACTGGCATGTTACATATGAGCAAGCTTCTGCCCAGACAGGTTAAGTACCTCATCCAAGGTCATCGGCATCTGGTGGAAGAGACCAGACTACAATTCAGGTTTCCTGACTCAAGTCTAATTTTCTTTCTGCTACACCACATTGCCTCCAAAATAAGATAATGTCTATGAAATCATTTTGAAAACTGGAATCCATTATACAAGTATTGGGTGGGTAGAGGGAGCATGATAATGAGTTTCTTTCTTCAGAGACAGGCCTGAGGAACTCAAGTCTTTTTCCAAATGAAGTAAATTCATGTTACGTGAATCACACGTCAGATTTCTAAATAGGTTCCTGGGAATGGCCTCCAGCAAATGAGCATCAGAGAGGTCAAACCAATGCACTCTTCATTCAAGCACAGTATCTATACAGTATCCCCTCTTTTACCTTCCTTCTCACCCTCTCTATCTACCTCCCTCTAGTGTCCATTTTTAGTTATTGCAGACATGTCAATAGGCTTTATATACACTCATTACAAAATGTTATGTATTATTTATTAAAATTGTCTGGCCTATTTTTAAATATCAGCAGCTTTTATCAAGAGCAAGTTAGAATGTTTTTACATCAACAGGAATAATTGGCTAATATACAGACTTGGGTACTATTTTTAAAAGTTTAAAATAGTTTTATGATTAGAATGAGGACATATTTAAAGTTTGGTTATTAAATTGTTATTAATAGATTGAATCATATAAAAATCCTTATAATTAATTTAAATGTTTTAATTATAAGGAAACACTAATTTTTCAAGGTAGAAGGACAATTAAATTAAATAACATGATTTATTAAAAGCATTAATTATTACTTTAACTACTTGGAATCCTGAGAATTACTAAATATTATTGCAAATGACTTGAGGGAGTAAAATTTTATTTTGGTGCTATTAATAGATTAATTCACTAAATTATTACAGTAATGGTAAATAATTTTTTATTAGTCTTATGTTGCCCTCTATGATATATACATGTCCCAAAATGCATACACACCTTAATTATAAAGGCAGTGCTATTATAAAGGCAGTGCTATTAAAATACATTTCATTTTCAAAATTGAGCTATCAGTCCTCATTCATTATAATTTCTTATTTTTTCCTTGAAAGAAGCTTGTCCAAGATTTCAGTTTTCTAACCTGACCCCTTGTTAGTGTGTGAAATGTTGGCAAGAACGCTCACAACGCACTGGAAGGAAGTTCTTTGGTAGTCTGGCCTACAGGCTCTGGATCCAGTAAGACAAATAGGTTGCTAACAAAGTCTATAAATCCAGACCCCATTTCCTGACTTTAAAAAAGTCCATGCAAAAGTCTGAGTGATGTTTACAAATAAGAGCCTATGTCCCGCCATGCGCCCAGCTCCTGTCAGTCTGTGACAAATCGGCCGTGTGCAGGTGAGAAGTGGGCCTGGGGCCCCTCTCCTGCCATCGGCACTCCAGCAGGCAGGCAGGCCCGGTGTCTGACGGGGAGGCCCCGGAGGAGGGTGGGCTGACCGCTGGCCAACTGCACACGCAGGGCTGTTGCCACAGAACAGGAGACGCTCTGGATCAAATCTGACTGCACAGAGCGAGGGAATCGAGCTGTTAACAGGCTGAGTGTACAGTACAAGGAACAGGAAATGCGGGTCAGAAACTACGGAGTCGCAGCTGATGGGGCAGGGAGATGGCATTCAGGCACCCAACCTGGCAGAGAAGGCCTGTGGACCCCTGGGGAGGCTGCACCCGAGTGTCTGCTGTACACTGACGACCCCCACGCAGCGCACGGTTCTGGAGGAGTGCAATCTCCTGAAATGGAGCCAGTGCGGGCAGCCAGGCAGGGCCGTGCGGGGCAGAGCGGGGCTCTCGGGCGGAAATGGTCACGGGAGGATGAGGCAGCGCCAGCCGGAGACCTGCGCACACTGGGCTCGGCTGGGTATCTGTCCGGGCACCTCGGATGAGAAATCAGCCTGCGGGGACTTTTCTCTCTCCCTTGACCAACACGAGAAGAGAGGAAGGGCTGAACTAGTGGTAGAAGCAGGTGCCTTTGCTGGGAGCCTTTTAAAAAGACACAGATGTGTGGTGGTTACTGGTGTCACCTGGGATTTACTGCCATAGATGGGTCAGGTGTAAAAAGAAGGTTGTTCATGGACGCTGAAGAGCTGAGAAAACATTGGGTAAGCCCTGAGCTGCTCAGCATGGGTTGTGCTGTCCATCCTAAGATACTGAATGACTGAAATCTCTGGTCAGCCAGTGTCTTCCCTGGGCTGCCTCTGAGGGGCCCTAAAAATATCTTTGGGGGGCTTGGGGATGGCTTTAGATTCACCCTCCACTCCCCTCAGCACATGGTGTTCCAGGAAACAGGTTGGCAAGAAGGTCCAGGCTGAGAATTGCTGTGCAGGAGATACCTGGTTCAGAGGAATGTTGTGATTTTGCAGGTCCAGTATTTTAGCCGTAAGCGTCTTTGCCAGAGACAACTTTGCCACAAGCAGTTTCGCCACCTAACTAATTGGCCACGGGCAATTTTGCCTAAAAAGGACAAAAGCATGACTTTATTGCAAAAAGATTTGAATACATTTAAAGTGTGTGTAGATTCATAGCAATCCTGCTCAAATAACTGAGTTTATTTGGGGGCTGTACTTAAGCACTTGTGGTTGAAGTCTCCCGTTACAGTATTCTGCGTTGTTTTTGCGTGTTGATGCGTTTCCTTGTTCAGCATCACACCTTTTCTTTTTCGCTAAAATTCCTTCCTTCATTAAGAGAGAGATCGGTTTCCAAATGCTAAGATGTGTGGTTGTAACAGCTTTGGATTACGTTGCGGAAGCCCCTACACTGTTTGCTCTTGGCGTGCTGTCACATGGCCATTGATAAATGACCCTAAGGTCTCTGGGAAATGTGGACTAAGATTTATATCATATAAAAATGGAAGCACTTCATCAATGGAGAAATGAAACCAAACTGTCAACCAGTTATTTTATCTTTTTTTACAGCAATTGATTCATCGATGGAGAAATGAAAGCAAATAAGAAAAACCCCAACCTGTTATTTTATATTTTTTATGGCAGTCAATTCGTCAATGGAAAAATGAAACCAACCAACCAACCAAAGAAAAACCCAAACTGTCAACAGTTATTTTATTTATTTATTTATTTTTTACAGCAAGTGCTTGTGGCAACGCTGTCTGCGGCAAAGGTGCTACAGCAAAGGTGCCCAGAACTGTGATTTTGGAGTCAAGTAGATAATCTCATCTCCTTTGCATGAAGGGCGTGGCCCCTGGGGCAACCCTAAAGCAGAGAGGGACGTCAAGGCTCGGCCAGTTCACTGTGCAAGTCCTTGGCAGGGCAATCAATCCATCCAGCTGAGCAAACTGTTGACTTATAGCACCAAACCAAGCAAGTCGGGCCTTAATAGACTGATGCTGGTTGGCTGCTTCCTCTCTTGAACTTGGTTCTGTTCACAAAATACTGATTTAAGGCACTTTTGATTTTCCAAACTCCTCTCAAACCTTCATGAGGAGGGGGTATAACCTTGGCTTTAAGCAGCAAAGGCAAAGGGAACGAGGTGAGAGGCAGTGAGGATTTACTTCCAGGCCCCAGATAGTGTCCTCTTGGGGTGGGTGTTTCTAGAATACACCAGTGGCCTGGGGCTTTACAGATAGAGGCCTGCATCAGCTAGGGGTGTCCGAGGAGTAGAAGGCGTGGTTCTTGCCCTCCTGGAGCATGTAGTCAACTAACAAATCAACATCAAACCATATCAGAAATATCTAGAAATGTTTCCTTTTTTTAAAAAAATTTTTGTTTTATTGCTTAAAGTATTACAACGAGTATTACATATGTCTCCTTTTTTTTTCCCCTTGACCTTCCCCCGGCCTCACCTACCCCCCAGTGTCTCGTGTCCATTGGTTATGCTTATATGCATGCATACAAGTCCTTCAGTTGATCTCTAACCCCCCACCTCCTGCCCCCCAACCCTACCCGGCCTTCCTGCTGTAGTTTGACAGTCTGTTCAATGCTGCTCTGCCTCTGTATCTATTTTTGTTAATCAGTTTATAATGGTGTTTATTATCTATAAACTAGAGGCCCAGTGCACAAAAATTTGTGCACTCGGGGGGGTCCCTCAGCCCGGCCTATGCCCTCTTGCAGTCTGGGATCCCTCGGAGCATGTCCATCTGCTGGCTTAGGCCCGCTCCCTGGGGGATTGGGCCCAAGCTGGCAGTCAGACATCCCTCTGGCAGCCCGGCAGCCCTCGGGGGATGTCCACTTACCAGCAGGGAGCAGACCGAAGCTGCAGTCGGACATCCTTAGTGCTGCTGAGGAGGCGGGAGAGGCTCCCGCCACCACCGCTATGCTGGCAGCCATCAGCCTGGCTTGTGGCTGAGCAGAGTCCCCCCTGTGGGAGCTCACTGACCACCAGGGGACAGCTCCTGCATTGAGCATCTGTCCCCTGGTGGTTTGTGTGTGTCATAGTGACCAGTGATTCCCAGTCTCTCTGCTGTTAGGGCCAATTTGCATCTTACCCTTGTATTATATAGTGTGAGTGAGATCATGTGGTATTTATCTTTCTCTGACTGGCTTATTTCACTTAGCATAATGCTCTCCAGTTCCATCCATGCTGTTGCAAATGGTAAGAATTCCTTCTTTTTTACAGCAGCATAGTATTCCATTGTGTAGATGTACCACAGTTTTCTAATCCATTCATCTGCTGATGGGCACTTAGGCTGTTTCCAAATCTTAGCTATGGTGAATTGTGTTTCCTTTAATTGGCGTAAGAGGGACTATGAATGACTGGCCTGGACAGTCCAGGAAGGACTGAGGGTGGGAAGAGGAGATGCCAGAAAGAGAAGTAGGCTCATCTGGGCTGGGCCTCTGGGATGGGGTGGTGGGAGGTTGACTTAGGTTTTTGTTTTGTTTTGTTTATCCTCATCCCAAGATATTTTTTCAATTGACTTTTCAGAGAGAGTGGAAGGGAGGGAGGGAGGGAAAGCAAATGAGAGAGAGAGAGAGAGAGAGAGAGAGAGAGAGAGGCATAAAAATGAGATTTGAACCACACATCAATTGGTTGTGTCCACCATGCGCCCACTACCGGGGCCAGGGATTGAATCTGCAACCCAGGTACATGCCCTTGACTGGGAATCAAACCCGTGAACCTTGGGTGTGCAGACTGACGCTCTAACCATTTAGAACACTGGTCAGGGCTTGGTTTAGGTTTTAGAAATGGAAAGAGAGGCTGGCAACATGGTAGCGCCCCTGGCGGTGATGCTTCTGAACAAACTGAGCCAAAAAAGTACAGGGCTGCCCTGAAGAAGGAGAAAGGAAAGAAATATCGGCAGGAACTCGCTCGATGGAGAGACTCAGGACTCTCACAGAAGACGGAGGAGGAAGCTTTTATTGAACAACAACAAGAGAAACTGTTGGAGATAGAGAGGCAACAATTACATGAGGAGTGGTGGCTGTGGGAGCAGAGGCACAAGAAGAATTCAGAATAAAAATGGAAATGGAAGAGGCAGCTAGAAAACAGCAGGAAGAACAGGAAAGTTAAAAGGAGAATGAGAATGGTAGAGAAAGAGAGAGAAGAAGAGGAGCCAAAGCTACAGGAAGAAAGAGAGAGAAGGCTGGCGTGGGCTGAAAATAAGCTGGAAAATTTGAGCAAAACCCAGAACCACCCACAGACTGATGAGTGATGGAGAAAGGTGGAGCTAACGGTCCATTCTACAGTAAAATGGGAGCTGGCAGACTTGGAGCTAGGTGTTCATGTAAACACAGTTTCCCAACATCAAACCCCACCCTCCTATCAGAAGCATGTTTCAGTGTTTGAATGGAAATGGAGCAGTGCTGAAGGGATGACTGTGACCCAGGCGCCAGCCTGGAGGGCGGAGAGGAGGAGACCTACCCTCGAAGACGTGCTCCCCGAGGTCCAGAACTTGGGGAAGGTGATCCAGTTCAAGATCAGCTGCAATGGAAACCTGTTCTGAGGGGCAAGGTATATGTTCAGTACCGATTGGAAGAAGAATGACTAGTGGCCCGTTCTCTGTTTAACGGGTGATGATATGCAGGACAGCAGCTCGTGCGAATTTCCTGCCCCGTGACCCCATGGAGAATGGCAAAGTGTGATTTGTATGAAATACAGCAACGCCCAAGAGCTTCCATATGGAGGTTGTTTCATAGATGGTGGAGGGGAGGTAATGTGTCATGCAAGCATAGGCGTGGCTATCTCCTGGGCATTTGCGATTTCTGGCTATCAACCTGAGCTGCAAATGCCAGGAAAACTCCCTGGAGACTAGGCAGCCCTGCTGTCCGATGCAAAAGCCTCTTGGGATGGGAGAGGGGTAAATACCTCTCATTCTTTGACTCCCACGGAAGCAAAGCCAGTGCAAATTAAGTCTCAGTAGGTTATTCTGCACTTACCTATTTGCACTTGGGGTTGGTAAAATGGTTTCTACCTGCATCTACCTAGCCATACAGAGGCAGAGATACTTGGGAGAGAAGAGATCAGGGTTCTGAGAGTGCCCTTGTTGTTAGTCTCATTCCCTTATCACCACACACGTGTACACACACACACACACACGCACACACGTGCAAAGATAGAAAGCTAGATCTCTAGATCTGAGAGTATGGGCTGACTTCAACCAGAAAATGACAACAGGTCCCCTGAGAGGAAATCTGTCAAGGGCAGGAGTTGAGGCTTTACTGGCTGAGCCTTGGGAACTGTGGCATGTTCTGTGGTGGGTTAGCAGGTGGTCCACAATATGTTAGCTGGCATGTGGTGAAGAAAACCCCGTCCACAATGATGGGTTGGAGTGGCCCTGTTCAGCGACTAGAGTGTGTCACAGGTTACATGGCCACAGATGTGGGAGTGGAAGGAGCTATGCCCTGAGCCTTAAATAGTATTTTATGCAGCCTGAAGGCAGTGGTAGAATCTAGGCTGGAGCTAGGCAGCTGGGCGAGCCCTGTTTCAGTAAGCGTGACCTTGAACACTGCTCCTGTCTCCACAGGCCCTTCCCTGTCTTGCTGGGCAGGGGGTGGTGCCTGAGTAACTGAATCCCCAAAGAAGAGCTGATAGGGGCAGCCTCAAGGGGCCCTTCTGGGGTTTTGGCTCCCTAGCAGGCTGCAGCAGGGTGAGGGACTCTAAAAAACCAGGCAAAGACTGGGGATCCTTGTAGGAAATTGTGTGGAGGTTGAAACTGCTGGGCTTTGAGACGCTCATACAATTGCTTATTTGCAATTGTTGCCTTTAAATACCAAGTAGATCTGGTACATTCTCAGTGTCACTGAGTTATCAACAGCTCCTCACCACCCTGGAGAAGGCACACGGGACTGTAGCATGTTCTAACAGCTCATGACGCTTGTATCTCCAGGGGGCTTCCTCCTAAATTACAGGCTGTCATCTGAAGTATGTGGGATATTTGGTATTGGACTTAGCTGGTGATACATGTCATGTGTTAATTGAGCCTGGGGAGTAAAAGAAAATAGATCTAAATACAAACATGGGGGAAAGGCTTCCCAACATGAAACTGATGAGTATGAACTGCTTACCAATAACTTCCAACAAGTTGTTAAGCTGGTTGCAATAATTCATTTAAGAACATAAAGTCAGCTTTCTCTGAATTTGTATTGCCCATATTTGCTGCTGTCATCCTCAGTCACAGCTGTCAATCACTTTGAAAGCCAAGATGTAAGAACCTGTTCAGGGCCTCTCTGATCTCTCCCTGGAGGACAATTGCTCCTTCTAGAGTGTTCTCTGAGGCTGTGCTAGGACTGGTGTTAAAATGGTCCTGAAATGAAGTTCTGCCCCTTCCCTTGGGAGAGACTATTCCATGGCTAGAGCTTATCACAAAGACAAGTTCCCCTTGATATTCTTTTCCAACTTTCTGTTCTAAATGGCATCCTGGCAATCATTAATCACAATGAATAGCAAGTTATAATTAATAGAGGCCTAAATCATTCAAGTGGAAGATTACTCTTTTGAATTCTTGTATATTTCTTGGAAGATGTCCTTGAGTTAATTATTTAGTATTTGGGATTTTTTTTTCCTTTTAGCCACAGTCTTGTTTCCAGAAAGAACAAATTGGTCACAGTACTGTGGGGGAAGAGGAGATTATGTATAATGTATGCAGGAGACAGATGTTAAAAATAAAAACAGGGCTCTGGGGGGTTTGCTGCTCCCCCTGCTGGCTTTTTAGAACAAAAAGGAAAGCTGCCTGGGCTCCCAGCGAGGGCAGATCACAAGGATGCTTCTAGGGCACCAATGAAATACAACCCAAGAGAGATTGGACCATTGTCAGGTTCCCTTCAATGTGGGACACAGCGGGTGAGGAGAAGAGGAGGTTTTCAAGCATATGGGAGGGTTTGGCGGCTGCAGGTTCCTTGAGGCCCGCCATTTAGTACACTGGGGGTCCTATCTTTTAGATGGAGCCATCCTGTGCCCCCAGGAATAAAAAACCACATCCACGTTGGGAACATGGGACATCAAGAGCTAAACTGGAATATGGAGGCAACCATTCATCAGTGAGACATGTAAGAGTGCAAATTAGAACCATACAGCTACAGGGTCGCTGGTTCTGTGCCCGAGGGGGAGGGGCAGGAAGTGTGGAAGCTTCCAGAGTCTCCACACTGGCCTCCCCGATCCCTGACCTGCTGGCATCGCCTTGGCAACTCAGACAGCTTGGGATCATGTTCCCAGGTACAATTGATATTGATGTCCTACATTATCTTGTTGGTCTCATTCGTGCCACTTGTTTTTAAAAGGGACACAGCTGTGTACTTATTCTCTAGACTCAGCAACTACTGGGTTACAAAGCTCCAGAGAGGAGTCCTAATGCATCCGGCTCCCGGCAGTTTTCAGCATCACTCTGGCGTTGGGTTACAATGCCTGGGTCCCATTCCTGCTGACCTCGCTTCACCCTGCTGGCCTTGGGGAAGCCCGATTCACAGGCTCTTCATTGTGAAGGGTTCTGATGGAGAAATGGAGCAGCTTGGGTATTCAGACTGGAACCTGCACTATGCAAGAGTGGGGAAGGAATGGTGCTTAAGACAAGTTCTAACATTCATTCATTCATTCACTCCTTCACTCCCTCATCAGGCATTAACATAATTAGAAATGCAATTTCCTGCAAAGTTCATGTGGCTTTTAAAGACAATTATTTCACAGCACTCAATCTTTCCACATTGAAATACATTGTTAGCAAAGATGCCCCACTTCTCCTGCCACCCCCCCCCCATAGCCATACATAATTTTAACGTGGCTTTGCAGCTTTCTCCTTGAGAGAAGGAATCTCTCTCTCTTGTGTAGCATCTGGGCTGGTCGTGTGACTTGCTTCCACCAGTAGAAGGTGGCAGAAATGAGGGCATGCCAGTCCAGAGCCTGGGCCTCAAGAAGCCTTGACCACTTCTGCTCTCTCTTCAAAACCTTGTCACCTTGACAAGAAGCCCAGGTGGTGACAAGAAGCCCTCTGCATGCAGCCCAGCTGCCCCAGCTTGAGGACATCCTAGATAATCTTACAGCCTGCTGACCTCCAGACTTAGGTGAGAGCCCCGCAAAGGGGAGGAGAGCTGCCTGCTCCACCTACAGCTCATGTCAATGTGTGAGCCCAGTGGAGGCCAGATTTCCCAGCCTACCTGTAGGCTTGGAACCAATAATCAGTGTTTACTATTTTAAGCTACTAGGTTTCAGTATGATTTGTTACACAGCAATTGCTAAGACACACACGCATACACAGCAGGAATAGTTTATATATACATCAACACTTCAGTTGGCAAATAGAACCAAGACCCAAATTTCCCATCAAGTATTCCAAATGCATTCTTAGCAATGAGCAGACAAGGCAGATTCTGTCCACCAAGCCTGGAAGAATTGATTGTTACTAGGAATTTCAAAGATGCTCATCAGCCAAGGCCATGGGAGGTAAAGACAGTTGTGGCATGATTCCTGAGAAACCAATCCACTTTGGATAGCCCAAACAGGGCTGGTTCCAACAGTGGCCAGACTTCCAGAAGGGTGGGGAGTTGCTATGACAACCAGCACACTCTCATTGTGCGCCTATTGCTGTTTTTTAGGGCAGGCATCCATCAGACACACCTTCCGTCCTGTTGGCAGCCTCTCCCCCCACCCCACTGCCCACCTCTGTGGTCTGCAGACCTGTTCATATAGCACAGGGAGCCACCTAAGACTCAGGGTTTGCAGACCCCGTGGAGAGGAGCTGGGTCTCCAGTGCTTCAGGACCAGGAGGCCTGCCAAGCGGACTTGGAGCTGCAGGTGGGCTGGCTCCTACTTTTGCACAGGAGCTTCTTGCAGCTCAGGGCAGGTGAAGGGGCTCAGGAAAGCACCGCAAGAGAGGCTGGCCATGTCCTCACAGAGGGGACGCTCTCGTTCCGGCTCTTGCTGCTGGACTGTGCTCTAACACAGGCCTAGGCGGAAAGGAAGCAGGGCCCGACAATTTGGGAGCTGCAAGGTTGCTGCCTTCTCCAAACTCTGCTGCAGCCTTCTTTTCTCTCCCCTAGGTCTGGAATTCACCATTAGGGTCACAAGTTGGCCTTTTATAATAATCACAGTGCATGTATTATCTCATTTGTATTTTTCTCACCCATGTGAGACAGGTGATATTATTCCCACTTTTGAGGAGGACATGGAGGGATAGGTACGTTGACTAAGCTGCTTGAGGTCCTGCTTTCTGTGACAGAACTGGGATTTGAACCCAGGTTGCCCGGTTTGAAGGGCGCAGCTATCACCCACTGTGCCACAACCGCTCAGACAATCAAGGGGGCGGGGCTGCCTTCGAAGGCCGGCCGTGAGCCATAGCCAGCCAGAAGAAGCGGGGCAGAGAGCTACACGAAGTCGTTTAAGTCAATGTCACCTCGTAGTGAAAGGAGATGAGGCACCTGAAATGTTCAGGATCAGGGTGGGAGCACAGGTGCTCTTGTTCAGTTCCCACAGCACCTTGCACGCCTCATTCTCCTAGGTGTCATGTCCTAACCCCATTGGTGACTTTCTGGCCTCCTGTGAGAGCCCTGTGAACTTCTAGAGATGAGGGCTTATGGTGGGGGCACTCAATGACTGTGGGTCCACACGCCTGGGTCAGGGGAGGCCTGGCCGAGGGGCTGGGAGGGGCTGCCTTCGAAGGACGGCCGGCCGTGAGCTATAGCCAGCCAGAAGGAGCCGGGCAGAGAGCTACACGAAGTCGTTTAAGTCAATGTCACCTCGTAGTGAAAGGAGATGAGGCCCCTGAAATGTTCAGGATCAGGGTGGGAGCACAGGGTGGTTCGGACACCAGTCAGGTGCTCTTGTTCAGCTCCCACAGCACCTTGCATGCCTCATTCTCCCAGGTGTCATGTCCTAACCCCATTGGTGACTTTCTGGCCTCCTGTGAGAGCCCTGTGAACTTCTAGAGATGAGGGCTTATGGTGGGGGCACTCAATGACTGTGGGTCCACACGCCTGGGTCAGGGGAGGCCTGGCCGAGGGGCTGGCATGTCAGGCAAGGTAGGTCCGGTTTTGCCTAAAATGGCACCCAGCCTGGCTGGCTGGCTGAGTACCCCCCACTCTTAAGGATAATGCAAGGTCTCTAAGAAGAAGACAGTTCACTCTCGAGGAGTTCAGAGTAAGGGGAGACCTCTTTGGGTGGCAGCACAGAGAGAAGGCCATGTAGAGGTGGGGCTTCGGTCTGGTCCTTGAGAGCAAGAGGGCATCATTATCCATCCCTTGCAACCAACCTACCACCATCTGGTAGAGAGGCCTGCTGGCTAGGGCGCTGTGGACGAGAGTGTGAGAGAGACTCGCTGCTGGTACAAGTTTCTCTGCCTTCAAAGAAATGTTCAGAACAGAGGGCTCGCCATGTGGCTGTGGTGCCAAGAAATGGAGATATCATAGCTATTTCTGCCGATGGAGGTGGGCCAGGTAGGAAGGCTCCTTGTGTGCTGAAGCAGTGGGAGGGGGCACTGGGGCATTCCCCAAAGGCTGGCAGTGCTGGGACGGGGCAACCCCAGAGCGAGGTGTGGAGCAGGGATTCCTCCACCTGGTTCTCGGCCCGCCTGCCTCAGGTTCCCATGGAGGGCTTGTTAGACACACAAATCCCTGGATCCCCCAAATCTCCTGCCTCGGAATGAAGGGGGCTGGGCCTTGTTTACCAGTGTCTCCTGGAGATGCTGCCAGCACACTAAACTGGAGAACCGCTGCCTGGAATAGACCTGACCCAGCCCTGCCAGGCAGCAGGCAGCCTTGCATGCAGGCTCCAAGGCCAGGTGGGCAAGCACAGTGCTCCTTCAGTCTTTTATTTTTTAAATATATTTGTGTTGATTTTCGAGAGGAAGGGAGAGGATAAGAGAAATAGAAGCATCAATGATGAGAAAGAATCATTGATTGGCTTCCTCCTGCATGCCCCATATTGGCGACTGAGCCCGGGAATGTACCCTGCCTGGGAATTGAACCGTGACCTCCTGGTTTATAGGTCAATATATTTGTGTTGATTTTCGAGAGGAAGGGAGAGGATAAGAGAAATAGAAGCATCCATGATGAGAGAGAATCATTGATTGGCTGCCTCCTACATGCCCCATATTGGCGACTGAGCCCACAGCCCGGGAATGTACCCTGACTGGGAATTGAACCGTGACCTCCTGGTTTATAGGTCAGCGTTCAATCACTGAGCCACGCCAGCTGGGCACTCCCTTGGTCTTTATAGTGGCCCTGTTCTCCACACATTCCCTCTGCTACACAATTGGCTTCCAAACATATCTGCACACCAGAATTGCATAGGAAGATTTTTCTGAAATATTGATTTTAAGCCACCATCCTTAACCAGCTAAACTAGGGTCTCAGAGGGTGGGGGCCAGGTATCTCCATGTGGACTTCGGTGCTCAATCAAGTGAGGGGGCCACTGGGCTCTGCCTTCTCTGGGTCACACACAGGTGACACCAACAGGTGACCTATCTTTAAATCAATGTTCAAAGGCCATAGTCCATCACAATTATTTCAGTGTATTTATTCAAGGTCTGAATTTTTTTCTTTT
>NW_005369967.1:436198-499285 GCF_000412655.1 Myotis brandtii
ATGCATATAAGCATAACCAATGGACACAAGACACTGGCGGGTAGGGGAGGCCGGGGGAAGGTCAAGGGGGGAAAAATAAAAGGAGACATATGTAATACTCTTTGTAATACTTTAAGCAATAAAACAAAATTTAAAAAAAGAACTAACACAGATGGCAGCTACTGGGTGCCAGGCAGTGTTCTAAGACCCTTACAAGCAGAACTGACTTTATCCTCACAATAACCCTATAAGGTTGAGGTAGGCACTGTTATTATCCATTTCAGAGATGGAGAAGCTGAGGCACAGAGTTAAATACCGTGACCTCGAGCACTGTGCCTGGGCCATGGTAAGCCCTAGTAAACACTAGCTGCCAATTGGTTTCCATTATTGGTTCACGCTGCCTCCAACTCACTGTGATCTGAGGAAATGCCTCCTCTTCCTAAGCTGCTCCCTCATTTGTAAAATACCAATCATCCAGAGCTCGCTTCCAATGGTAATCTTCATGCTCTTTGCTCATCTCACTCCTGCTTTTTTGCAGAATGAGTTCTGTTTTCCCGGGAGTCTATCTCTCCAGCTTTTCCTGGATTTTTCACAGAAGTAATTGCTTGACTGCTCTGGAAGCTTCAAGAAAACAACTTGCAATAATGCCCTGGGGGCATTTCGTGGGCTCCCCCTTCCCATCCGAGGGCTGCAGAGTCGCAGCTCCTTCAGTTGTCTCCAAGAGACTTCATTAAACCAGGCTGTGATACTAAATCGATGTTTTTCAACCTGAATTCCCCCTGGGAGAGGCGAGGGAAGAGACGTGAGAGGCTGGGGCAGTCCTCAATCACACTTCTCTGGTTTGATCTTGTACCTCCACCGCCTTGAGCAGACGGGGCTCCACCACCTGGGATTTGACCAGAACAGAGGTTAGAATCAAGGGCTTCCCCTTGGCCATCAAAAGGTTTCCTTCTGTTGGAAGAACCACAGTCACAGAGGGGGTGTTGGTTTCGCTTCCTGATCTGGTGCCATTTATAGGTGATTGAAGTTCGGAGCTCCCAGTCCCCCAGAGAGACGGGCAAGCCCATGGGCTGGTGGTGTGGCCTTAAGACCATGATGCAGGCAGGATGTCCTCTGATCCTGTTTTGTAAAGTCCAGGAAAAGAACACCATGGGGACTCTGGCCAGGGTGCTGACGGACAGACTGTTTAGAGAGAAAACTGTCTGAATCCTGCAGAGCACAGGGCCGTGCCCTTGCCAAGCAACACGGTGGAAGCCTGCTGGGTATTAATAGCAATAGCTAACATTTAAGGAGCAGTTACAACGTGCCAGCTGCTGTGCTAAGCACCATTTAATCCTCACAATGACCCTCTGAAGTAAGTCTTATTACTATTATCACCATCCACACTTTGTAGAAGGGGACACAGGTTGAGAGGCTGAAACACTTGCCCAGTCACACAGCAATGCCAGCGCTGACACCAAAGCCCCATGCGCTCACCCCCTGCATTGCACTGCCTTCTTCCTGAGTCCTTGGTGCCAGGACCACCCCCCCCCAATGCAGGTAAGGGGACCCGAGGGCAGCAGCTGAGAGGCTGTTTCGGCCCCACCTTTGGACTGAGTTTGCACCTCAGGGGACCTCAGTCCCAGGTCTGGGTCTTGGTGATGCAGATTTGGAAGGTCTTTTCAGGGGGATCTGGCCTGGGGGAAAGAATTCCTACTGATCTCAAACCGGATTCAGGACACGGGCATGCGGATGTTAGCATTCAGGGTGACTCACAGCAGCCATCTGTATAGTAGTCCCTCCTGCAGACAGTCTGCTCAGGAGACTACCCGGCAGATAGGGATGTTGCTCAAGTGAACAACACCAGTGACTAACTCTTCTCGAGAGAGCTTCCTGCCTGGCTTATTGGTGCTGGTCTTTGGAATTCAGGGCACCTTCTTTCTTGCTCATTATTGGTGATGTTCCAATACAATCTTACCTTCCAAATTTTATTTTCCAATATTCGCCCCCTTAGGCCCCCAAATCTTCTGTCATCACAGTGCTGCTTTAAGAAAACCATTGTAGAATTTCTGAGATTAATTTTATTTTACAGCAAGACATGAAAATCCCTGCCTTCCAAGGAAGACACAGAGAGAGGAGTAGATTAGGAGGCAGGATAGCTGGATGCCATTGTCGGCTCAGCTCTGGGTGAGCCACGAGGTCCCCCCACAAGTCAGCCAATGAGGGGTTAACTAGAGATGGTCCAACGCATCCATTTTACTTCTTGGCTTGGAAGAAGCTCAGCATATGCCCCTGCCTGTGGGGCTGGGATGGGGAGACAATTAAGACCCCTGGATGGAGACATGGGAGGAAGGAGCGTGCCAGGGGATTACCTTCTGGTAAAGTGATTGCCCACCTGGAGATCTGAGCTTCCAGATCTCATCAGAGCTTCAGGAACTATTTTCAATATTTCAGAAAAGCTCTTGAAAATTGTACAGATAATAATGTATCTGATAACAAAAATGTGAAGTTTCTTTGCCTTTGGCTAGAATTATATTATTAGCTCAGCATGGGAATACCGGTTATCTAATGTGAATCTGAAGTTGGCTGGCAGGCATCAGCATTTTGAATAAATATTAAGTAGGGAAAAGATAATAACATGCATGTGCCATTTACACCTGTCCTGTCACACAGCAGGTTGGAGGTGGCTGAATTACTGCTTGATTTTTTTTTTTAAATCCTTCACAACATTGGGCCATTGTAGGGAAAGCCTAATGAAAGAAGTATGAGGGGATGAAGGGTTGAGGGGGAGCTCTTTGTGGTTTATTCTCTCATCTTAAAAGTAGTTGGAGGCCGAGGGTCAGCAGAGGACACCTAGAGGCCCCTTAGTAAGGGGGAGACTCAGGTTCAGCTTCATCGCCAGAGAAGCAAGTGGTGAATCTGGTCTATAAGATACGGTTTTAGAAAGAAGTTGGGAGATTCCAGTTCTTGAGGATTTGAATCACTAAATAACTAAAGAATCTATGTGAACATGAAGCATACAATGGCTTTATCAGAGAGTAGGGGAAAAAATCGTCTTCACCCCCAAGTTGGAGGGGTATCTATGAAGCTGAACCCAAGTCTCTCCCTTGCTAAGGGGCCTCTGCTGACTCTCAGGCTCCACCTACCTTTGAGATGAGAGAATAAACCACAAAGAGCGCCCCCTGCTACCCCCAAGCCTCATATTTCATTCACTAGGGGTTTCCTACAATGGTCCAATGTTTTCAAAAGTATTCTACAATTAAAAAAAAAAATCAAGCAGTAATTCAGCCACCTCCAATCTGCTGTGTAACAGGGCAGGAGTAAGTGACAGGTGCATGTGATTATCTTTTTTTTTCTTAATATTTATTGCAAATATAGAAGCCTACCAGCCAACTTTGCAGGTTAGCCTTAGATAACCAGTGTTATCACACCGAGTGGCCGAGGATATTTGATGCAGGGCCATAAAGACCTTATCATTTTGTAACCTTTACTATTTCAAAAATGCTTTAGCAGTCAGCGCCACACACAACCCTCACATCAACCAGGGGAGGTAAGTGGGAAGATGTTAATATTCTCACGTGATAGGACCGCAACAGGTGTTTCTCACAGGATTCCAGTGAGTTCTTATTGCTCCGTGGAGGCGTCTGAGGCTAACCCTGATAGCAGTAGGAAAGGCCATGCTGTAGGTTTCTTTGCTTAGCCGACTTCTTTATTTTTCCATCTGCTACCTGGGCCAGCCAAGGACTGGGGAGTCCTATGACCCTACATTCCTGGTCTGCCAAGAGGATTGAAAAAAATCAAGCCACCTGGCTAAATAAAGCAGCCAGCACACAGGAACTGGGAGTCATCAACTAGAGAGCAACCTCCTTTTGCCTCACTGATCCCAGCTGCTTTTGTTTTGCTGGTTTGTCTCTGTGCCACTTACTTTCTAGACTTTTTGTTCTCTTCCTGCTCACCTTAAGCTCTAATTCTGGGTTCACGCAGGTGGTCAGCTTCCACTCAGAGCCTCACTTCCCTTCTCGGCCAGGACACAGGGCTGACCTGGAGGCTGGGATTGACCTGTGTCCTCCGGAGCCTGCGTGTTCGGCTCTGCCACGCCCCCAGGCAGAAGCCCACATCACCAGCCCAGAGGAGAATTTTAGCTCTTCCTTTAGGTCGGCTGCCAAATCTTAATCCCAGGCAAACACCCTCCTGGGAGGCCGAGGAAGGAATCGCTTCATTTCCAGGCAGCCAAGTGGATAGATGGTGAGAAGCATCTGCTTTGGAAATGCATTTCTCACAGCAAATAACATTTGTGTGATTGCACCTGCAAATATCACCATGGCATTTGCTGAGTTAAATAGCGGGCCTTTGCTTGCCTGGCCTTCACCTTGCTCCAGCCCCAAGATGTTCCTGGCACCTGGGAGCTCACCTTGGGGAGGGACTCTCCCCTCAGCTCTGCCCCCTGAGGGCAAGATGGTCCCTTCTTGCCCTGGGAGAATATGTCTCTTACACGCACAGAATCCAGGTTTTAAGCTAATTCTGAGCTGGGTGGTCCTGATCTGCCATGGAAACAATGACAATGACCCTTAAAGTTTCTACTTTTTTGCCTTGCATAAGCCTACAACACAGGAGATGATAGGCTCTTTTAATGTATGTTTCATTGTATGACTTAGCACTGTACCACTTGTGTAAGCTTTCCTCCTTTGTCTTCTTTGTCTTGGTATTTTTGCAGATGTGCATTCTCTCTCCCAAAGGATGACAGCTTCTGGCAGAGACTATGTCTTTTACAATGCTGAGTCATCTATGCATGTGGATATGCTATGCTTAGGTGTGTGTGCACATATGCCTATATAAGATCATCTATCTAATAATAGGATAATATGCAAATTGGTCAGGATGCCATCACGTAACCACTGATCAGCAGGCTGCGTCCCGCCCCCTGCGCGGGCCCAGAGACATGAGGCTCGTGTCCCCGACTCTGGCAATGGGCCCTGGGACATGAGGCTCTTGTCCCCGCAGCCAGCAACGGGCCCCAGGACATGAGGCTTGTGTCCCCACCCCTAGAAACGGGCCAGGACGTGAGGCTCTTGTCCCTGCTCCCTGTGCCAGCCCAAAGACATGAGGCTCATGTCCCCGCCCTGGGCAACGGGCCCCAGATGTGAGGCTCGCATCCCCTCCCCCATACTGGTCTGGGGACTTGAGGCTCACATCCCCGACCCTGGCAACGGGCCCAGGGATGTGAGGCTCGCATCCCCACCCTCCCTGCACCAGCCCGGGGGTCCGCAGGCATGCGGAGAGGCCCCTCCACCACGGGCCCGGCCAGGGGTCTGCAGGTGCATGGAGGTCCACATGCCTCCGCCGCGGCCCAGCCCGGGGGTCCACAGTCCTCCCTCGGCTCCGGCCTACATCTTTGGGGCAATCCATCGAGGAGCCCTGGATGGGTGGGCGGGGCCTACCTCTTTGGGGCGATGGATCACGGGGCTCCCGCACTGTGACAAGGCACAGGCCAGGCTGGGGGACCCCTCCCACCTCGAGTGCATGAATTTCATGCACCGGGCCACTAGTATGAGCATAAAGAAGTATATGGAAAAGTACATATTAAATTGTTAATGTGGATTATTTGGGCTAGGGGTGGCTAATATGGATAAAAGAAGAAGAATAGGAGGATGGTTAAACAAATGAAAAGGACAAAAAAGACTATACCTAAAAAAAAAATTCCTGGCACATCAGTTCAACTTTGGGGGGGGGGAGGTGGGGAGAGAGCCAAAATGATGAATCAGCAGACCACATTTATGCATTTATGTGAAATTTTACATATGTACTAGAGGCCCGGTGCACAAAAATCATGCACGGGGGGTTTCCCCTCAGCCCAGACTGCACACTCTCCAATCTGGGACCCCTCGGGGATGTCTGACTGCTGGTTTAGGCCCAATCCCAGAAGTTCGATATCCCTCTCACAATCCGGGACTGCTGGCTCCTAACTGCTTTCCTGCCTGCCTGGTCGCCCCTAACCACCTCTGCCTGCTGGCCTGATGCCCCTAACTGCCTCTGCCTGCCAGCCTGATCGCCCTCTAATTGCTCCCCTGTCAGCCTGATCGCCCCCTAACTGCCCTCCCCTGCTGGCCTGATTGCCTCTTACTGCCCCCCTGCCGACCTGGTTGCCCCATGCAGCCTGCTTGTTCAGTCGTCGTTTGGTCGTTCACTAACCCCCTGCCGGCCTGGTCATAGGCAGCCATCTTGTGAGTGAGTGAGGGTTAATTTGCATATTATCTCTTTATTATATAGGATATGTGTCAATAAATTAATATAGGGTACAACTAAGGAAGAGAAAAGAAGTACTAGGCATGTAAAAAACATTTGATAAATATCTGGTGAATGTATGAATGCTGAGCAGTATGTGGTATGTGATAATGTTATAAATTTTTATTTCCAAGGAGTTATTTCTTAGCTAATATTACTATGACACTCACAAGGCTTGCAGTGTATTCTCATAATCAGAATCACTGATGTTTTCTGGTTCACAAGTGGGACAACCTGCCTGGGAGAGTCCCAGTTTACTCTACGATCACTTTGTTCACCTACTAGTCATGACCAAATTAGCTGGGTGATTTCTAAGAGTGGAAATGACAGGGCCCCAGCACTGGTGAGCTGAAGTAGCATGTAAAATTGGTGCTACATTCATTCAACAGCATACTTACTAGTAATGCTATACTATCACTCTCTACTACACAACACTGTATCATACTGTGCCATACTATATAATAGTTAAATGAGCTGGAGCTACATATGTCAACATGGTAAATCACTGAGCAAAACAAACATTTGCAGAGAAATGCATGCTATGTGAAACCATTTACATAAAGTTTAAACTATGACACACCACATTGTTTAAAAATATCATATACAGTAAATAAAAATCCAAATATTTATGTGCTGGGGGAGGAGGTGGGTCAGGGGTGGGACTAAGGAACCTGCAAGTGTCCCAGGTGATTTTTATGTTGATTAAAATGTCAGAACTACTGTTCTAGGCATTTTCAGCTGCCCACGTGGTGCACAGCTTTGATAATGAGCTCTTCCCCAGAGCAAAACAAAGATTTATTTACTATATTTTGAAAAGATCATGCCTTATTGTCTGATCTTTGTCTTCTTGCTAGTATTTAAAAAGAACTAATCTATGTGAACTCCCTAATGTGTAGACAGAACTCAAATGAATCCATCCATCTAATTGGAGGAAACCAAATGCCGTGAATTGAAAAATGTCTTTGGTACTTTCTCCTGTGCCAGCTTTGTGCAATGATGACCTGCCCTGGCAAGAGAATCTTAGGTCTGTTGTCATTCTAGAACAGAATGTGATATATCAAACATAAAAAAAGCACAGAGCATAATATAACAACCATCCACACTCTTACCACTCAGCTGTATCCAGTCCTAACATTTTGCTAGGCTTTCTCCGAATCTATTTTTTGATAAATAAAACATCATGTAAAAAATGATGTAGCCCTTTCTTACTCATTCTTCTCCTCCCCCCCAAAGTAACCACTGTACCAGATTTAGTGATTTTAGTCCCATAAATATTTGTTGTTTTTTACTGTATAAGGTATTTTTATACAATTTGGTGTGACATAGTTTAAACTTTATGTAAATGGTATCACATAGCATGCATTTCTCTGCAAATGTTTGTTTTGCTCAGTGATTTACCATGTTGACATATGTAGCTCCAGCTCATTTAACTATTATATAGTACGGCACAGTGTGACACAGTGTTGTGTAGTAGAAAATCCTATATAATAAAAGAGAAATATGTAAATTGACTGTCCCTCCACTACGCTCACCAGCCAATCAGGAGTATGCAAATTAACCCAACAAAGATGGCAGACCTGTGGGCAGTGCACATGCACAGGCGCCGAGTGGCTGTGGGCAGGCGTCCCACCCCACCCCACCCCTGGTGCGCACATCCTCTCCTCCCTCCCTGGCATGCGAATGTCCACCAGCACACTGTTACCCTCGCGTGCCTGCAGCAGTCCTGGACCAAGGTGTGCGCAAGTTTTCCCCGCCCCTCCGCCGCACTTCCATCAACCCCAGCATGCCTACGTCCCCCACAGGACGTGCGCAGGTCCCCTCTGACACGCTCATGTCCTTTGGAGAGTGTCTGGGTGTTCTGGGTGCTGAGGGTGGGTGTCTGTGTGATGACAGTGAGAGGGCGGAGTGATGATGTCCTGTTTTCATGGAGGCCAGTGCAGAGATGAGATCACCTCCACGGGGCTAAGACAGGTGCTGAGGCAGGAGCAGGTGCAGACAGACACACCTGATGGGTGCGGGTGGCCCTTGCTGAGGTGCCTTCGGTCAGTGTTCAAGATTAGAAACCCAGAGGAGGCAAGGAGTTCCATCCTCTCAGTGAAACAGTGGGATAGTCGGGGAAACTGCAGAGGAGGAATGTGCACTTTGGGTGCCAGCACCCAAGAGCGAAGGCCGCCCTGACTGAGTCTCGCTTGCTTGGGGCCTAGCGCACTCCTGCTGGGCAGCAGGTGACAGGACATGCTTTTCTGAGTTAATGAGAGAAAACATTGATCCTCCTCCCCCCTCAAAGGTGGAAAGTGGAGTGGGGAGACATGTGGGGAGTGAGTGAGGTTCCCTGTCTGGGGGTTCCAAATCCGCTGTTAGTTCCTTTCACCGCTGAGTAGAGATATACAGGGTGTCCCCCCAAAATGTATACACACTTTGAATACCTACTAATTCCAATGGGTTTAAGCATGAAAAGAAAGAAACAGCAATGGAGCTGTCATCTGTTAAAAGTGCTGGCACAAACAGGCAGTCGGACATTCCCTGAGGGGTTCCAGATTGGAGAGGGTGCAGGCCAGACTGAGGGGCCCCCTTTCCCTGCCACCCCCATGCATGAATTTTGTGCACCAGGCTACTAGTGATAATATAGTATTACTAGTAAGTATGCTATTGAATGAATGTAGCACCAGTTTTCTGTATTCTGTTTTAAAATAATTTTTATTTTTCAATTACAGCTGGTGTACAATATTATATTACTAGTAGTTTCAGGTGTACAACCCATAAATCTTCATAAATCTAGTACCCATCTGACACCACACACAGTTATTACAATACTAGAGGCCTGGTGCACAAAAATTTGTGCACTCGGGGGGGTCCCTCAGCCCGGCCTGTGCCCTCTCGCAGTCCGGGAGCCCCCAGGTGATGTCCAACTGTGGCTTAGGGAGCGGGCCTAAGCCGCGGTCGGACATCCTTAGCGCTGCCGTCAGCCCATCTTGTGGCTGAGCAGAGCTCCCCCTGTGGGAACACACTGATCACCAGGGGGCAGCTCCTGCATTGAGCGTCTGCCCCCTGGTGGTCAGTGCGTGTCATAGTGACCAGTCATTCCCCATTGTTCTGCTGTTAGTATCAATTTGCATATTACCCTTTTATTATATAGGATTATTGACTTTATTCCCTACTAGAGGCCTGGTGCACAAAATTTGTGCATGGGGGGGTATCTCCCAGCCTGGCCTGCACCCTCTCCAATCTGGGATCCCTCCCCTGCTGGCCTGTTTGCCCCCAAGTGCCCTCCCCTGCCAGCCCATTTGCCCCCAACTGCTCTCCCCTGCCGGTCTGATCGTCTACAACTGCCCTCCCCTGCTGGCCATCTTGTTGTGGCCATCTTGTGGTGGCCATCTTGTGATGACATAGCGCGAGGGCGTCGCGCAAGGGCGTGACACCACCTAGGCTTTTATTATATAGGATGCTGTACTTTACATCCCCATGATTATTCTGTAACTACTAATTTGTACCCAATTTGATCTATTTTATTGCTGATAGATATTTAAGTTTTTTTCTTTTTTGTTTTTGTTTGTTTTTAATCCTCACCCAAGATATGTTTTTATTGATTTTAGAGGGAGAGAGAGAGAGAGAGGGAGAGAGAGAAACATCAAAGTAAGGGAGAAACATTAAAGTAAGGGAAAAACATTGATTAGCTGCCTCCCTTATGTGTCCTGACTGGGTATGTGCACTGACTGGAATCGAACCTGTAACCTTGTACAGGACGGCACTCCAACCAACTCAGCCACCTGGCCAAGGCAAGTTGTTTTCATTTTTTAAACTATTATGCATAATGCTAAAATGAACTTTTTTGGTGAGTTTCTCCTGCCGTGTGAGGATTTGATGTATCTACCAATGGACTTGTGAGTCTTAATAAATGTGCATCTTCAGCTTTAACAGATATTGCAAAATTGTTCTCTGAAGAAATTGTACCAATTCCCATAACCATTTCCTGAATATTTTATCGAGTCTTCCCTTTTGTGGCTTCAAATTTAAGTGAAGAAAACAAATATAAATCAAGGAAAGAAACAGCTTTGAGAACACATTTAATTATCAGTGGAACTTGCTTCAGACTGTTCTTTTTCCAATCTGGAGGTGTTTCTCCCATGAGACCACTGCCCTTCAAATACAATTGGTGCACCACCCAAGTCAAGTCTCCTTCCATCACCATTTAGCCTCTCATACCCTCACTATGCAGATGATGTATTATAGAATTGTACACCTGAAACCTATATAATTTTATTAACCCATGTACCCCCAATGAATTCAATAAAAAATACAATCAGTGCATATTGGTTAAGGTCTGGTGACTAGGTATATGGGAGCTCGGATTAAAAGGTGTACATGCAAAAAGACTTATTTTCTGAGAGCTTAAAGACTATTAGGAAGCTAAAGCATAAACTGTAGATTAAACAGGTTAATTATTTAAACAACAATTTTACAGTAAGTGAGAAAAGATGCCACTGAATAATGCAGATTCATCATTGAATAAATCATGCCTACATTCATTCTATAGGAGTTCTCCAGATAGGAAAGTCAGAGCTCATGTGATTCTAATTTGCCAGACAATGGTTTCCTAGCAACCATCACTGGATGAGAATCAGCTAACTCTACTTTTTTGAAGTGGAACTTACTCTGTTAGAAAAATGACTTAAATAAATACCAGTTTAAGGTAGAATTTTTCCACGTAAAACTATATTTGAAATATATGACTTCTGAACAAAGATCTAAAGTGGTTTCCATTCCCAGAAGCTAACAAAGGTGGATGTGTGGAAATGAAAGGGGCACCAGATTTAGGGACTTGAGCATCTTACTTTTCCCAGGAGTTGGGGTTGGACAGTGATGAGTGAAGAGACAAAAGACAGACTCAGGAAGGAGGGAGGAGCAACAGAACCCCACCTTTGAATGGTAGAATGCTGCAATTTTCTAGGAACACATGGCCCAGGAGGTCTTAGAGTTTCTTCCAGCTAAAGGGTGCGGAAATGAATCATTTGGGCACGAACCCTGGAGACTTATTCCACATCACCAGCATCTGCTGATTAGCTCCAGGAGATTGCACATCATGTGTTTCCCGACACAGAGGAAACATTAGCCTTGTCATTCATCTCTGGTGGTGACTGTCTGATTGGAAGAGGGGAAATGATGTGGGATTCCCAGGGAGAACACCCACGATGGGCCTGTTTATATTCTTTGAGCTTACTGTGCACTCGTTGCCACAGCATGAACTAGAACTTGAGAGAGGAAATGGTCATCATTGAAGGAAAGGGTTTCCAAAGCAAACTTGTTTAGCACCACAGCAGCATGACATTTCCTGGGCCTTCAAATAGAAATGGAGACCAGAGAGTTCTAGAGCTAGAAGAGACTTTTACAGATGAAAAATACAGAATATAAAGAACTGGGCAATTCTGCCTTGTGTACAGTTATATTTGTACCTGACTTCTGGAGAGGAAACTTCTTCTTCACCTTCCTCCTTTGCACAAAAACAAATGCTATCAGATACTCTCAGAGGCATCTATAAGAAAAGGCATAGTATTTTAAATGTTTAGTCAATAAAATAGAGAATCTATACTAATAAAAGAGTAGTATGCTAATTAGACCAGGAAACCTTCCAGAGATCTTCTGGACATCCTTCTGGACAAAGCCATGGTGGCAGGGCAGAGGCAGTTAGGGGCAATCAGGCTGGCATGGGGAGGCAGTTGGGGCAATCAGGCCAACGTGGGGCGGGGGGGCAGTTGGGGGCAATCAGTCTGGCAGGGGCACAGGCAGTTGGGGGCAATCAGTCTGGCAGGAGCGGGCAGTTAGGGGTGCTCAGGCCAGATGGGGGGAGCAGTTGGGGTTGATCAGGCCGGCAGGCAGAATGGTTAGGGGCGATCAGGCAGACAGGCAGGTGAGCAGTTAGGAGCCAGCAGTCCCGGATTGAGAGAGGGATGTCTGACTGCCGGCAGTCGGACATCCTCGAGGGGTCCCAGGTTGGAGAAGGTGCAGGCCAGGCTGAGGGACACCCCCGCTCATGCACGAATTTCGTGCACTGGGCCACTAGTACAATATAAGTTAAGGGATCCTGAAAAAATTCTTATTATTCTTAAAATCTCCTTAATGTTTTAAGTTAAAGTAAAGTTAGAGTTATGATTAGAGTTCTGTTAATGATAGTTCACTTTAGTGCAATATTTCAGCACTGTAATTTCCACTGCATGTCAGATGTTACTGAAAGTCTTTAGAAATCAATCCTCTGCCAATCTTTATTGACAAATATTTTATTTCAAGATGGTTGACTAAAGCCATACAATTATCCTTTCGGTGTTACTTGGCATCATTTTTTTAACATACCAATTGTTAGTACAAGTAATTTCTTTGAATGTAATTATGAAACCAGATATAAAAAAAATATAAGATTCAGCCCCCACCAAAGTTGGTGGGTCTTCTGGTTTCTGTCACCTGAATTTAGCCTGTTCCAGTAGATGCAGGGTTGTGTTGGGTCTGCCTCTCTTCCCAACTCCATGTTTAGCGATATTATGTTGGTACCTTGGAATCAGCCATGGAGGGAGTATTTGTACCACTAAAAGTGGCAAACACTACAAATCAGGGCTTTTATTGGAGAGCCATTTGTTACACATTTACCAGCACACCCCTGGGAAGATGTCACTCTGTCATCACAGTGACTTGTGAATCCTTGGCCAATATTCTTTCCACCACTATTGCCACCTGTTCATCCAAGCAAAAATACAATCAGAAAGGTAGTCTATAACAACTTCTTCGAAAAATGTTTAAAAATTAAGAGCAAACAAACAAAAAGCCTGATATCATCCATTCCCATAATCGACTGGTAGGTTTAACATTTTGTTTTGTGGGATTATCCCTACCATTAGAAACCTCATTCCTGTAGCTATGAAGGCATCTCTGGAAAGCCAGTTCAGTCCTATCGAATATTCCTTGTTTACCTTTCACCATGGGCTCAGTCTAATGGTCATTCTGCCTGTTGGGAAGCTTCCTTCTACAGCAGCTTTGATGTGAAACCCCTTCACTGACCCCTGCGGACCAGAGACTCCAAAGTGCCTTTGATTCAGGCTTTTCATTAGCAGCTTAACTTCTTTAGTGCTAAGCATACTCCCCTCTGCTGGTTAAACCCTTGTTTTTTTCCTCTTGGCTGCACTAAGATCATCGCTAAATATTCATCACACATGGGCAGTATGCTGGGTTCTAGTCTATCTGGAAACCAAGACTTTTTTTTTTTAACTAAGGCTCAGAAATAATCCAGCATGAGATGGATTTAGTGAGAGGTTAGAAAGGGCCCGGGAGACAGGTATATGAGGAGAGATCTGTCCTGGTCCCATTGGATGACCAGAGTGGCTGATACTGAGAGGCCTGTGCAAGTTCAGTATTCTTGGTACATTTAATCTTTAAAATAAAAGAGCCCGATCAGTGGTTGAGCATGGACTTATGAACCAGGAGGTCCCGGTTCGATTCCCAGTCAGGGCACATGCCTGGATTGCAGGCTTGATCCCCAGTGTGGGGCATGCAGGAGGCAGCCGTTCAATGATTCTCTCTCATTGATATTTCTCTCTCTGTCTCTCCTTCTCCTTTCCTCTCTGAAATCAATAAAAATATATTTAAAAAATTACTGTCACTTGGACTTTGGGGTTAAGTCTCTTTAGGCAGAATAGATATCATCCATCCATCTATTCATCTCACAACAATTATTTAACACTAGAGGCCCAGCACGTGATTGAAATCACGTGAGGAGGCGCCCTGCCTCCTGCCTCCCGCCTTCTGCTGCTGTGAGGAGGTGCCCCACCTCCCACCTCCCACTGCACAAGGAGGCTCCCTGCGGGGCGCCAGGCCGAGAGGTACTCCATGCACCTCATGGCGACCGGTCGTTTGGTTGTTTTGGTCGTGACGCCTCTTGGCCTTTTATTATTATGATTACAAAAACCTAGGGTCTAGTCTCCTTGGGCTCAGCTCAGCCTTGGGTGGACAGGGATCATGGGGTAGGGGTTCAGAAGAAGGTGGAGGACGCACTTATTAATTTTTTCCCTTCTGGGTGCTGGTTATTGTGGGTAACACCAAAGAACAAGAGGTCTTCTCTTGTGAGGACTTTATTACCGCAAAGAAGCTTGTAATCTAAACGGTTGGCCACCATGTCATCTGTGGTGACAGGGATGAAGATGTAGATTTCATACTGTCTGCACATTCCACTTCCTCTAGTCTCTAAACAAGGTGACTTAAGAACTAAAAAAATATCAGCAAGTATGAAAGGAAACACTGGTGCCAACTTTTAAGCTCTGCTAGGCCCCAACCTCCTTTCCCAGCTTCACACTGATTCGGGCTTCCCTGATTCTCAGGAGGGAAGAAGGAGCTGCAGCAGAACCACAAGCTTTTGCATCACTCCAGGTATGTGCTTGCCCCTCAGACCTGCTAACCTACCACATCTGGAGGCACAGGACTACCCAGCCTCTCCATACAGCTGCTGTGTCAGAGACTCTGTACTCTGTTAACTGACTCTCAGAGAAAAACCCAAGCAGAACGTGTCATTTGGTGGAAGATCACATTCCATGACTTGAGTTTCATGCTGTGTTAATCCTTGGATGCAATTAGTTACCCAACAGCCGAAAGCTTGTTCTGTGGTTGGCAGGTACCTTGGCACATTACCCATGGAACAGATGGCTACGGGTTCCACAAATTAGATTACCAGATGATTGTATAATAAAGTCAACCAGCCACTCCTGCCTTACTCTTCCTGCCTTGCTGATAAATTGGAGCAAGTCTATGTAGATGCACTGACCTTTCACTAATTAACCATTCCTCTGGGTGGGGACACAGTTGAAGCAGGGTCTGAGGAAGGGCAAGGGGGTATGCTCTTTCAAGACATTTAATTAATCTTCAGTATGCATGTCTTCTTGCCCTTTCTCTCTAATTCCCATTCCAGCATTCTCAAGTGTTCTACATACTAACTGGAAGGCATCTGATCTCCCTCCAATCTGCTTTGCTGACCAGGTTAGAAGGGATTTATTGCTACTCTTCTGATTCATATTGGTGTGATACAAATAAGAATCTTTCCCCAGCTCTAAGAGGTGAAATGGAAGGGGTCTTCTGCAGCATGGCTCATCAGTCCTCTCCTGCCCCCACACTCCCCTCTTAGAGGAATTACGTTACCTCAACCCAGCCAAGTTCTCCTACTGTGTATTCTCCCTCCCACCCCAACGGCAGTTCACTTTCTCAGAAGCCAACTAGATTTCTTCTCTTGAAAAATGCAGAAAAAGGGATCAGAAAGCAGAATGGTGCCAAAGCACAGGTGAATGTCTAGGCCAGTGATGGCAAACCTATGACACGCATGTCAGAGGTGACATGCGAACTCATTTTTTTGGTTGATTTTTCTTTGTTAAATGGCATTTAAATATATAAAATAAATATCAAAAATATAAGTCTTTGTTTTACTATGGTTGCAAATATCAACAAATTTCTATATGTGACACGGCACCAGAGTTAAGTTAGGGTTTTTCAAAATGCTGACACGCCGAGCTCAAAAGGTTCGCCATCACTGGTCTAGGCACTCTTGCAGAGGTCCTCCGAATGGTTCTGGCTCCAGAATCTAGTTAGCCACCTTCTCCGTGGATCCTACTTAATCTGAATCTTTTGAATAAATTTACCTCTATTTAAATTTGCACACATGGTTTCTATGCATCCAAATGATTCCTCTCTGGTACATCCCTCACTCAGTTTCCTTCACCAAAGGAAAAACACGAAACCACGTCACTGTCTAGACTTTGACTTTCCCCCAAACCCTAAAATGTCAGATGCCCATCACTCTACTAGGCAAAACATTCCTGAGCCAGAACCAGAATCCAGTTCAATTATGAAAGAAGTGGGACCTTATCTGAAGGCCTTTCACTAGTACTCAACCCACTAGTGCAGCTCACATTGCCCAAGTCTTGAAACCATGACACCAGTGTTCTTTCTCCCAGGCTGCACTCCTCATCTTGGGCTAGCACACTCAGTGGTGTTTGGATCATCATACTAATTGGATTGGGTACCAATAGTAGCCCTTGAATTTATTGCTTTTATGTGAAGGTGGTTTGGAGCGGAGAGAAGTAGTGCCTTTCTTGAGAGAGGTGGGCTGGGACATGGATAGTCCTCCAGCAAGGAAGCAACTGGGCTCAGGCTCAGGGCCAGCCTTTGGTGGAGGAGAGAATCTGGAAGCAGGCCTGGGAAACACCCAGTAAGCTGGAGAAGAGGTGTGTCCTTTGGTTTTGTTTATCTGGTTTAATTGCTATGATCACTGTTTTTTTTCACATTTTTAACAAACCTGTCAGCTTGGGTGTGTGCCAGGAACCCATTAGACTCAGTCTTCATAAACGAATGGTTGGCACTGTGGCTCTGATGAAAGTGATCTTCCAAATTCCCTGCATATGAAGAGAAGGCAGGCAAGAAGCATCACTCACATCCTTATCTCAGGCTTCTAGACTTGGGATCTTTGAGGCCAAGCCCTGATCAACTTCATGAATGGCCATTGTCTGTTAGCTGTGTAGAGATAGTCCTGACATGCACCATTGGGGAGCTGCTACCCAGCATTAAGAGGGACTTGGGGTGAGCTATATCTCTGCTGTCATACTGTATTGGCTAAGGGCACACTGAGGGATAGTGACTGTGGGTGATGAGTATGTTCCTGTGTTTGTAGTCTGTTTATATGCCTGCTGACCACCTGCTGCAAGTGATGTCATTTTTCAAGGAGGTGTTGGCCAAGTAAATCATCCCCTTTGGCCAGAAATGTGTGAGTTTGTGGTTTATATAAGACAAGACAGTGAAGTCTGGCCATAGGAAAGAGGCCAAGTAAACTTCAAAATGATCATTTCCAGATGTGTCCAATTTTGGTATAGAGCCAGCTACCTCATGCAGTCAAGCTGATGCCCCCATGATACAAGGCTAGCTGAGTCTTCAGCAGGAGTTGGATCTTTTTTCCTGGCCTGTGTTCATTTATCTTCTCTAACTTCAAGCTGACCTGTTGTTTTCCTCCTTGAAATCCCTGGGAGTTTATAACCAGACGATTATAAAATTTAAATAAGCGCATACTTGGAAAATGGGGAAAAAACATCAAGACTCAAACCTCAGGCAATGCCAGGTTGCAGGCTACCACAGATCAAAAGCAGGCTTCGCTGCCCCTTCATGAGACCATCTCTGCTTGGGGGCAAGTGGCTTTCCCTGCTCTGCTTCTTGGGTGAGCAACCATAATTGACCTTTTTTTTTGCATAGGAGCTACTTTTGACCTCAAACCCATGACTCTTTGGAATGCTAGCAATTTAGAAAGGGTTATCTCTTTAACTTACTACCTGGATGAACAACAAAATTCTAATGGCATGATTAAAAAAACAAAAACACAGCAAAGGCAAAAACATATCAAGGGATGAAGAAATCACAGGGAGAGATGGTTTTATAGGAAAGTGATCAAGCCCCAACCCCTCTGAACAGTTCTTTTCACACAGCACTGTGCAATTCAGGACTGACATCACATTCATATCTTCAAGGCCACATCAGGGTCAAATAATGTCTATTGGGTGTTTGCCTTATGGAAGGCATAGGATTAAGAGCTCAGTGGGGAGAGAGAGAAAGGAATATGAAGACCTGGTTTATATGTACAGAATTGGGAAATATTCTGCAGGTCAAAAAAATTTTTGAAGGGAGTTCTCTGAAACCATAAACTACAAAGTAGCATAAAGGATACCAGGGAGGGGTAAAACTGAGATGGTGAAAATTCATCTATCTTATCTGGGACATTTCATAAACACATTCTGTGTTAAGATACATCCAATGAAGTCCTGGATCTAGCCGCATGGATGTAAATATCACCTGAGGGTCTCTGATCTACTCAGCTGCTCAAACGTCAATGATGGTTTGGTCAATGTTTCCATCAACATTCCTTTCACCAATGGGACTATTAACCAAGAGGTCAGTGTTCCCTTTGAAGTCTTAGGAGGTGCGATTTTATTCCTTGCCTTACTGTGATTGGATGGTATTGTTACATATCCATAGGTTGTTGTCACCCTTTCTCCAAGAATGTGAGATTAGTGTTTTTGTTGGGTATAAAGGGCAACCGTATAGATCTGGACATATGTGTGTGTGTGCGCGCGGGAGTATATCTGTGAATGGGAAAGGTATATATTTGAAAGCGATGTGTGCTCTCAGTATGTGATAGGATAAATGACCCTGATAATATGTGAATGCTTTGACTTTAACACTAGTCTGCATGTGGCTGTTTATGTCCTCCTTTGTTCTTGGCTGGCAATTCAAGGTAACTGGCATCACACGAGCATTGGCCTGTTGATTCTGGCCAAGCATCCAGGCTCCCAGGAGGTTCCGTTTATTGAACCAAAGTGAATAACATGCTTTGCCTCTTATTTTTAAAAAAACAATCTTTCATTAAAATGGCTAATCACATGCATTTTCTAAAGCTTTATTGCCGATTTTTAAAGATGAATGCATTTTAGAGCAGCAATTAAGGAAACAATCAAGAACCTAAGTGTTACATGAAGGACCTGTTAAACAAATCTGGTCATGTTGGTAGGGGGATATCCTATGAAACATGAAAGACAAATCTAAGTCAAATAAATGAATAAATATATCTTATAGTGGGGGTGTGGACTTTGTTATTCAGGAGAGAGAGAATAGGCCAAAAATGAGAATAACTTAAAGTTATAAATTGGTTCTTGGGTTAAAGATTGATAGAAAGATATTGAGGAAAATGAAGATTGGACATATATAACTACAATGTTTTTTAAATGAGAAAGGTACAAAGATCTCTGTACATTTCCTCCACCCCCAAAACAATATTCCTTGGGGTCAAGTTAGGGAAAGAATGATGGGCTGATCTAATTCAGCACGGAACGCCTTTTATATGGGGCTGACAGCAGCTCTCGTCACTAAGGTGCTGTGTAATTCTACATATGACCTTGTCTAAGACAATTAAGAATTTAGAGTCAGTGGTGTGGCTCTTACCCAGCTTGCTGCCAGCTCAGTGAGGACCAGCATTGTGATAGGCCTGCCGAGTTCATGTAACTTAAACTGCTTTAGAAGAAGCCTGGAGACTAGAATAAGGGAGAAGATAGTCCCATGGCATCTCTTCTAACAGATCACTTCTGGAATAATCTCTTTATAGAAAAGCAACTTGGGTACCAATGAGATTACCACTTTGAGAAATAATGCCTAAACATTTATGTGTAATTTGTTCATACTCTAGAGTTCTCAAAATGGCTACATTATCTCACTGGGCCTCAAACTCAATCTATGATTTAACATTAGCCCCATAATGCAGATGAAAAAAGTGAGGCCCAGAGAGGGGTAATAGGCTAGCTAGGAGGAGGTGGCTCCAGAACTTACATATAAGCTCTCTGGTTGCAGGACTGTTGTTTTTTTCTATGATCCCATGAACTAAACTACAAGCCCAGAGCAGGGGTCTGGACTAAGGATTCTGGATGCCACATTCAAGAAGGAGCTTTGGAAGAAACTTAAGATGCTCAGCCTAAAAGGCAGACACTTTTAGAGGCTCTGTGATAGCTGTTATCAAATATTTGAAACTGTCATAGGAGGATGGAGGTGACTTCTTTATAGATCCACAGGGCAGAAGAGGGACTAATTGATTGAAATGATGCATGAAGCCAGAGGGTAATGGCAACAGCGTGTCTGAAAGAGTGACACGTGTTGAGCTGCAGAACTGTGTCCAGATAGGTCAATATAGCAATGACTTCAGAGCAACAGAGAGCCAGATGGTCACCTAAGCAGATGGGGGGGGGGCGGGGGGAGAGTCATCAGCACAAAGGTCTGTAGCTGGGACTTTGCCTGCATTTGTGGGCAGACAAGTCTGTCTAAAGCATCACGCAGTTTTGATTCCACTTGAAGCAGTGTCCCCTGATGTGGGGTCCTGTCCCAGAGGGGAGCCTGGCTGGTCAGTTTGGAAAGCCCATAGTTCAGAGCTGACCACAGAACCCTTACACTTCTGGCTGCTGTTCTTGACAGGCCTGCATGTGCTCCCACCTGGTGGCTATTTTTGGGTTTTCCTGTTCTGGTTCTGTAGCCTCCTGTAGCTTCCCTCTGCTTCTCCCAGGTGCCGGGAGCAGGGCTTGCTGTTGATGGTGGCTTATCCCATCTGGCTTCCTTTTGGGGTTCGTGAGGGTAACTCATTAGCTAGTTTTGTGGTGAATGTTGTCCATAACCAGGTTAGTTGATTTTAATAGCTCTGTCTGTTTCCATGTGGAGACTCAAGAAGATCCAACCTATGCGGCCACATGGCCGCCATCATGCCAGGATTCTCTGGCCTGCTGCTGTTACTTCAAGCGCCTCCTCCATGGCTTTCTGGCCAGGTGTCTGCTAACTCAATTATTTCCTACTAGAGGCCCAGTGCACAAAAATTTGTGCACTCAGGGGGGTCCCGCAGCCTGGTCTGTGCCTTCTCGCAGTCTGGGACCCCTCGGGGGATGACCACCTGCTGACTTAGGCCCACTTCCCGGGAGATTAGGCCTAAGCTGGCAATCAGACATCCCTCTGGCAGCCCAGGAGCCCTCGGAGGATGTCCACTTGCCAGCAGGGAGCAGGCCTAAGCTGCAGTCAGACATCTTTAGTGCTGCTGAGAAGGCGGGTGAGGCTCCCATCACCACCACTGTACTGGCAGCCATTAGCCTGGCTTGTGGTGGAGCAGAGCTCCCCCTGTGGGAGCGCACTGACCACCAGGGGGCAGCTCCTGCATTGAGCGTCTGGCCCCTGCTGGTCAGTGTGTGTCATAGTGACCAGTCATTCCCAGTCCTTCTGCTGTTAGGGTCAATTTGCATATTACCCTTTATTATATAGCATAGAGGCCTGGTGCAGGGTGGGGGCGGGCTGGTTTGCCCTGAAGGATGTTCCAGATCAGGGTGGGGGTCCCGCTGGGGTGCCTGGCCAGCCTGGGTGAGGGGCTGATGGCTGTTTGCAGGCTGGCCACACCCCCTTTAGGGTGGGGGGTCCCCACTGGGGTACCTGGCCAGTCTGGGTGAGGGGCTAAGGGCTGTTTTCAAGCTGGCCAACCCCCCCTCACCCCCCCACCCCGCTGGCGATGGAAGCTCTCCTTTTTTCTTTTTTCTTTTTTAATTCTGGGATTTATTTACCTTCTATAATTGAAACTTTGTAGCATTGAGAGGAGCTCAGAGCCGGCCAGAGCAGGCGGGAGGGAAGCCTCCTGCTTGCTCCAGCTCTGTGGCCACGGCCGGCTGAAAGCCGGTATCTGGGGTTTATTTACCTTCTATAATTGAAACTTTGTTGCTTTGAGTGGAGCTCAGAGCCTGCCAAGGCAGCTGGGAAGCTTGGCTTCCTCCATCATTGGGGCAATCAAGCCTCCTGCTTGCTCCAGCTCCATGGCTGCCGGCCACCATCTTGGTTGGGTTAATTTGCATATAGTCGCTCTGATTGGCTGGTGGGCGTGGCTTAAGGCATAGCAAAGGTATAGTCAATTTGCATGTTTGTCTTTTATTAGTGTAGATTGTTCTCTTAGAAACTACCATCAGCATATAATAAAACATAACACTTCTGTGAAAGAGCTTGTCGGAATAAAATAAGTGAAGCTCTGCTAGAACATAACTTAAAGAAGATTTAAAAACAGATATAGAGGCTTTTTCCACAGTGAGTTATGGCCCTGGGCTGGGGAGATGTGCCATCTATCCACATTTTGCCTTCTTTGCCCCAGTAGAGAACAATTCTCACAGTTGGACGTCTGACTCGGTAAGCTGTCGGTTGTGCTTGACTAAAGTCACATCCTTGATTGATGCCAAATCTTGCTCAATTAAAGGTTCATTTTTCTTTTGGCTGTTGGCAAATGCGACATTGATTATGGGTTATTAGCATCCACCCCCTCAGATTTCGAAGGCTCCGGGAGCAGTTGCCTGCATACCAACTACCCATAGCAGCAGGGCTCCAGCCATCTCTCCGTCCTGGGCCCAAGGACACCTGCCAGCTGTCTGACTGTGGGGAGCTTATATGCGCAGTCAGGCCCTTCCCAGGGAGATTTAAAAGAAAAAAGAGATCTGTACCCTATCTCCATCTCACTCCCAGCTGAGCAAAACAGCGGTATCTTGTGATAACGTTTAGGTACTTTATGCCACTCTATCCATTCGGTCATTTGTTCATTCATTCAATAAGTACTTTTGAGGCCTGGCTGGTGGGGCAGATGAAACAATTGCAGAGACTGCAGAAGGATGAGACCGAGTCTCCTAAGCTGCGTGTGAACAAAGTGTTTGCATTATCACAGGAGTTCCCAGGCAGGATGTGGAAACTCTGAGCCACCACCCACAGTTACACCTGCTCGGCAGGCCTTCCTCTGAGAGACCACAGAGGCCCTGGCCTGCCAAAGGACTTTCAGTTCTCACTCACCATCTTCCACTCTGGATGCCCCCCAACCCTTCAACTTGCTCTGGCCTGCAGCTGTGTCTCCATCAATAGGGAGACTTTGTGAGAATGAAAGGCAGCTGCTCTTCCCTGCAGGGCTGCGACCTCCGTGAGGTGCCCTGTGGCAGGATGGAGGCCTGGGCCAGACCGCCCCTGCAGAGGTTCCTCTTGAGTGCTTGCCTCTGCTCCTGCCTGGGCTCACAGGTCTCCTTCATCACCCAGAGCATTTGTGTCCTAGGACAGCTGGAAAAACATTACTCAAATTTAGTGACTAAAGATAGCACATTATCTCACAGGTCTGAAGGTCAGAACTGGGAACCTTCCAGAGGCCCCAGGAGAGAAGCTGGTTCCCTGCCTTTCTCAGTGTCATGAGGCCTCACTGTTCCTTGGCTCCTGGACCCCTTTCTTCGTCTTCAAAACCAGCAAGTAGCGTTTCTCCTCTCTGACTGTGCTTCGGTCCTCACATCCTCTTCTCCTGCCTCTGACCCTCCTGCCTCTTTCTAATCAGGACCCTAGTGACTGAACTCACCTGGGTAACCCATGACCATGTCCCTGGGGCTCTGAATTGATCGCATCTGCAAACTCCCTTTTGTCCTGTAAAGAAATATTCACAGGTTATGGGGATTAGGTAGAGAACATTTTGTGGGGCCATTCGTTTGTCTGCCATATCCAGCTCCTTTTTTTGTTTCTTTGTTTTAGTCCAGAAAAGGATTAAAAAATGTATTTTTTTCATTTTTTTTATTGTGGTAAATGCCATAACATAAAATTGACCATCTTAACTAGTTGTAAGTATTCTGAACAGCTCGGTGGTATTAAATACATTCATCATGTGCAAGCATCACCACCACCCATCTCCAGAATGCTTTTCCTCTTGTAGAACCGAAAGTTGGTACCCAGGTCCTTTTATCCTGACCATGGCAGCTCATTGTAGCATTTGTCAGAATGATCACAAGGAGAGCAAACTTAATGAGTGTTTGCCACACACACAAAAAAAATCCTATATAATAAAACCCTAATATGCAAATCGACGGAACGGTAGAACGACTGGTCGCTGTGACACACACTTACCACTGGGGGCAGACGCTCAATGCAGGAGCTGCCCCCTGATGGTCAGTGCGTTCCCACAGGGGGAGCGCTGCTCAGCCAGAAGCCGGGCTCACAGCTGGCGAGTGTAGCAGTGGTGGCAGGAGCCTCTCCCACCTCCACAGCAGTGCTAAGGACCCCTTGGGAGATGTCTGCTTGCTGGGTTAGGCCCGCTCCCTGTGAGAGGGCACAGGCCAGGCTGAGGGACTCTCCCCTCTCCCCCCTAGTGCATGAATGTCGTGCACCAGGCCTGTAGTTAGAGAAAAATGTTAGCTAGTTGAGGATATTGAAGCATGGGCTTATTGCTTGCTCAGTATACCCAAACCAGGGAGCAACCCAGGCAGGCAGCCTGACTCCAGACACCTGCCACCTTCCTGGGAAAGAAGGTTTACTGGAAAGCGTTGTTCCCAAATGTTGCCTGCAGCAGCGGAACTTGAAGTATCTCACACGAAAGCCAGAAGATAAAACCTCTCCCACGCCTTTGTGGCCAGTGTCAATTAAACAGCATCGCTGCAGGAGGCTGTTAATCAGACACTTCTGTCGGAAAAAAAATGCAGCTGCTGAAGTAAGCAGGACTGACTTCTGTACAAGTTACAGGAGCGCTGTCAAGCTTGTTAGTGGAAATTCTCCCCCAGTCCTCCCCCATGTGGTTTGCTGCTGCTGCTGCTGCAAAAATGCCTGCGAGTGCTTTTTCCAGCCCTGGTCTCTAGCCGGGTCTCTCATCTCACTGCTTGCCATTAGCCGTGATGTTCCTGTGGGTCTTCAGGAGTCCAATTTTCTTTTTGGAGAACTAGCAAATCTTCTCAAGAACTCGGCAGCTCTATAATCCAGCTGACTGCTCTGTGTAAAATCAGCCATGAGATTAGAGTTTAGGGGAATGGAAAGGGCTCACAGCCACTCGCCCTGAAGAACAGGAACCTGCGGAAACTCCAAGAAATGGAAAGGAAATGCCCCGTTGGACACGGAGCCAATGAGACAAGCCCTGTTGGTGGTTTGGTGTTAAATGATGCCCTTAATCCCCAGCTCTGGGGACTTGGTGTCTCCGATGAGCGTTGATCAGCTTGGCTTGGTCTTCTTGTTCTCTGCACTGACGTTCAGGGCCATTTGCAGGCACAGTAAATACTTGTCTTGTCAAATGGCATTTGGCTACTCACATGTCTTGTTTAAGAGAAAAATGTCAGGGATCTCTCTCTCCCTCCCTCCATTTCTCTCTCTCTGTTGTGAACTACAAGGAGGTGTATGTACATCAATACCGTTCTTACTTCCCTAACCGCTGTGAAGCCACAGATGAAGACTGATCTCTTCAGAGTGCTCATATCCCGATTAGGGTTGTGTCAAGTCAAGGGTAGCCGCCATGCCTTAGTTATGTACCAAGTACTGGTTGCAGAGAGCACAGCCTGCTCCAGACCAGAAGCAACCCAGCTGCCAGTTAGAACCATTAACACAGCGGCTTCATACTTCATCTCTTGTAATCTCAAAACATCTTGTGAGTCAAATGTGTTTAATCCCCATTGACTTAGCCCATTTATTTCTTACATCAACCTTATGGGATTTTGTCATTATTCTTCATTTAGAGATGAAGAAACTGAGGTTTAGAGAAGTGAAGTAAATTAGTCGCTCTGCTAGCAGGTGACTGAGCTAGGTTTGAACCCACTGTCTTGTTGATGGCAAACGAAGCTGGACCCCCTCTCTAAGCTACATGGCAGCTGCCAGGGTGCATAGCCAAGTCCCAGTGTGGTATCTAGTGTGTCTGGAAGACCTCCCTGGAGGTGTGATAGTCCTATTCTGTGCCTGCAGTACGTCTTTTCTCTCTCTCTCTCTTACAAACCCTCCCTGCACAGACTACCTCCCTTCCCTGCCTGGTTTCCCACTTTAGAAGGTTCGCACTTACCCAGCGCCTTCCCCACCCCCTTCCCTGCCTTGATGCAGAACACAGCAGCTGAGACCACAGGGACTGACAAAAGCAAATGACATCACAGTGGCTGCTTTTGCTGAGTTTTATTTCAGGACTGTGTCTGCACTAAAGATGGGCTTTAAAAACAAACAAACAAACAAACAAAAATCCCCTCTGAGGTTTTACTCCATTTACCTGCAAATAATTTCCAGAATTGGGACTGGGATCTCAGCTTTTGACCTGGTATAGGTTGGGCTCCCTAGTGCCCTGAGATCCCTACTTCTCCCACTTTCCAATGACTGCGGCACCTGGCAAGAACTCCGCACAGGCAGGAGTTAAGGCCCATGTGGAGCCTGCTTGGCTCAGGGCTCCTGGGATTTAGAGCCATTAAGGCTGGATTCCTCCTGTTTCCTCTGTAATCTTCCTTGTAACTTTCCAATTTGAATTTGTTTAAATTGTCACTGGATTGTAGAGCCTTGCTTCAAAAGACTTGTTCCATTGTGAAATAAAAAGAGTTTTCTCAAAATGTAAATGATTATGCAAATCATGTCTTTCCACCACCAATTCCTCCTCCCTAATCCAGGCCCTGCCTCAGGCTGCTGCTTGAGTTTAGAGCCTGTATATATGAGGTCACCCAGGAGCAGGAATCTGGGGCGAATGTTACCATGACTACCGCTTATTGAGCACTTACTCTGTGCCAGGAATGGTGCCAAGCCCATTATATGCATTATCTCATTTCCCTTCACAACAACTCTTAGGATTAGAGGTTATTAATAGACTTATTTTTAATATTTTTTAAAAATTGGTTTTACAAAGACAGGAGAGGGGAGAGGGAGAGGAGACAGAAGCATCCACCTACTGGGGATTGAGCCTGCAACCCCAGCATGTGCTCTAATCTGGAGTAGAACCAGCGACCTTTTGGTGTATGGGATGCTGCTCAACCGACTGAGCCACACTGGCCAGGGCAATATTCTTATTTTAACAGAGAGATTGAGTAAGTTGCTCACGAGTACATAGTTCTTGGCTAAGGTTGTACCGCAGTGCTTTCCAGTAAGATGTCACCTTAGCCAAGGATAATTTTATTTGAGGTTAAAAAGTCATACATTTATATGACTTAAGTCATACAAATATACTATGTGAATATGTATTAAGTATTTTATTTAACTTATTAATGAATGAGGAAATCAGTGAAATGTTATAACTGGTTCAAAGGAGAATTCAAAGACCAGAGACATATGTAGGTCATGAATTAAATTTACAAATAAATGCAAAACTGGCTCTTTTCCATAATGAAGGGGAGAAAGAGATCAATTGTTCCTCCACCATAGAATTTGATGTGTATAGATAATAATTATTTGCATTGCTATCATTTTAAAAAATAACTTATAGAATTATAAAATAGCTCAAAGACAATGAAAGGTTTTAATACCATAGAATCTGATAATCCAAAATGGTATGCTCTAGATCAGTGGTCGGCAAACTGTGGCTCGCGAGCCACATGTGGCTCTTTGGCCCCTTGAGTGTGGCTCTTCCACAAAATATCACCTGCGGGCGCGCACGTACAGTGCGATTGAAACTTTGTGGCCCATGCGCAGAAGTCGGTTTTTGGTCTGGGAGAGTCTATTTTGAAGAAGTGGCGTTAGAAGAAATGGGGAGTGTTGGTCGGTCAGGAGACGAGAGATGAGGCGCAGGCGGGCCGAGGGATACACAGCGTGGGGGAGGCGCACGCGATTCATGCACGAGTTGATTGAGCCAGTCAGTCAGCAGTCTCATTGTGCAGTGGTTAGTTCTAGTCGCCTCCACAAATTGTGCACGGGTGACAAAAGTACCTACTCGAAGCATAAAATTACCTGTATTTTTCCAACCAGCTGCAAATCCTACAGAAACAAGTATACAAGATGAGTGTGGATGGGAGAGTTGGAAGGGGTCGACCTCAGCAAACATACCTCAATCAGATTGAAACGTTTTTAGCAAAGGCCAGCTTAGGAGTACCCTAATTAAGTTAATAACAATGTACCTACCTATATAGTTTAAGTTTAAAAAATTTGGCTCTCAAAAGAAATTTTAATTGTTGTACTGTTGATATTTGGCTCTGTTGATTAATGAGTTTGCCGACCACTGCTCTAGATAATACATAGTTTGGGGTACTTTTGGGTACATTTCGAAGTCTTTCATAATTTTTCTGACAGTCTCTTTCTCTTCCATTATGATGATAGAATCTCAAAGAAAGATTACTCTTGACCACAAAATAAGGCTGACCTCAATAGGTCTGGTCTGATAAACTCAGAAAGGGTGTTCATTTAACATCTAGGCTTTCTTAAGTTTGCTTTGCAAATCTTGAGTCATACAGTATTAAACAACTAGTAATGTCACAAAATTAACTGCTGTTTGGGAATTTGCAGAAGGACTCTCAGATGGATCTAAAAGCTTCTTCTATTTACTATCTTGAGACTAGGATACAAATCCTAAGAAACTCTTTCCACCTGCAGTACCTATGAATTTAGGTGAATTCCTCTCATCTTAAGGACCCCAAATATCCTATGGTTCCTGGTCTGCCAGGAAGTGACCTTCCTAACCATCTGAAAGGTGGGCACCCTGCCAGCCAGGAGCCAGGCCTGCTTTCCTGGGAAGGTTTTGTGTAGATATTAATCAGTTCCATAAGTACAGCAGACCTCTGTCTCTTAAAACAAAGTGGTAGTTATAACTAATTCAATGAGCAACACTCTCAAATATAACACTTCAGATAAGACCTATATGGCACAATTTGCCTAATTATATCCTGGTAAAAAGGAAGACCAATTCTTATTGAAACGATGCAAATAACTATATCCTATATAATAAAAGGGTAATATGCAAATCAACTGGAGGAACAACCGGTCACTATGACGCACACTGACCACCAGGGGGCAGATGCTCAATGCAGGAGCTGCCCCCTGGTGGTCAGTGCGCTCCCACAGGAGGAGCGCTACTCAGCCAGAAGCCGGGCTGATGGCTGGCGAGCTCAGCAGTGGTGGCAGGAGCCTCTCCTGCCTCTGCTGCAGCGCTAAGAATGTTGGACTGCGGCTTAGGCCCACTTCCCCCGGGGGATTGGGCCTAAGCCATCAGTTGGATATCCCCTGAGGGCTCCCAACTGCTAAAGGGCACAGGCCAGGTTGAGGGACCCCCAGCCCCCTGCTCTCCCCAGTGCACGAATGTTGTGCACTGGGCTTCTAATAACTATATAATGTGAGGCTCTTTAAGAGTTTCTGAGTTGAGGGACCCAGTGAGAATCAGATATCATTTAAAATCTGTTTCATTTCAGTTTACAAAAGCAGAGTTCACTAAATGGTTGTGGGTTATAGAAGTGTAAGAGGAAATGGAAATGGCTTTTTAATAGATCCAGAAAATAGAACATTTAAAAAAAATCAACAATATTCCAAATAACAATGATAAAATTTCCCTCATCAGTTTATTTAGTCCTACAATGAATTCTGGTTACCCTGAATCTTGGGTTAGCAGTCTCATGAAGCCGCCTGCTTCTCAACTGAGAAGAGTTCTGGAAATCTTGACTCAGCAAATTGGTATAGTCTGGCAGTTGTCTAAGGGATGTCATCCCAGAAGACTATCCCCAGGAGTATATTCTTTAAAATGTCAGTAGTTTGAAACACTGGGTAAAGTCTTTTTCAATGAGACTCTGAGACCGTTCTTTATTGAAGACATAAACTGTAGCCTGCATCTTACAGCATCACCTCAAGGAAGCATTAGAGTAAAGCAAAACCATCTATAGAAAACAAAGACTTAGAAATTTGTGGTTAGTTTATTACAGATAATTTTGAACTGTAAAAGGTTCGATGATGGGCAAAAAAAAGATAATAAAGTAATTCAACATATTTAGACAAAAGATCTATAAGCATATTAATTAAACTTAATTCCAAAGAGGTCAGTGGATGCCGCATTTGGCTTATAAAAATGCATAAATATAATTTTTATAAAGGAAAAACAATCTTGAGACATAGCATACAATAATCTTAAGACATACTATATACAATACTAGAGGCCCGGTGCATGACATTTGTGCACTGGGGGCGGGGGGTCCCTCAGCCTTGCCTGTGCCCTCTCACAGTCCAGGACCCCTTGGGGGATGTCCACCTGCCAGCTTAGGTAAGCCAGCACTAGGACATCCCCCAAGGGGTTCTTAGCACTGCCACGGAGGCAGGAGAGGCTCCTGCCACCACTGCTGTGCTCGCCAGCTGTGAGCCTGGCTTCTGGCTGAGTGGCGCTCCCCCTGTGGGAGCGCACTGACCACCAGGGGTCAGATCCTGCATTGTGCAGCTGCCCCCTGGTGGTCAGTGTGTGTCATAGTGACTGGTCATTCCGCCGTTAGGTAGATTGCATATTGGGTTTTATTATATAGGATACCAAGAACATATCAAGAATATCAAATAAAGACAGTCAATAAGTCTGGATCTTATTCTATATTTTTACTAGAGGCCCAGTGCACGAAATTCGTGCATGGGTAGGGTCCCTAGGCCTGTCTGGTGATAAGGGCCAATCTGTGGGGTGACTGGTGGGGCAATTGGGGGGCCCCACTTGCACCTGCCTTGGCCAGCCTGGCACCGCCCACTTGCCAGCCCTGCCCCTTGCTGCCGCTGGTTGTCTTCCTCTGTGGGGCAACTGGCGGGGCAATTGGGGGGGCCCCCACTGGCACCTGCCTTGGCTGGCCTGGGGCCTGCGGGCTGGGGGCAGCTCCTGCATTGAGCGTCTGCCCCCTGGTTGTTAGTGCGTGTCATAGCAACCAGTCATTCCACCATTCAATCAATTTGTATATTAGGCTTTTATTATATAGGATAAAATATAAATGAGTATGTATGTTCTCATTTATATGCCCATATTCCATGGGAAAATCTGATGCATATTTCTGGCTGAGAATCAATGGCCTACAAGCCTCTAGATTAAACTAAAGAAGTAAGGTTTTGACTAAGTAAGTATTTGAAATAATAACTGAATTATATGACTGATAACACAATACTGCCATGGACTAATATCATTAAGTAAAGCATCTCCAAGAAACTAATAAATGTAGGAAAACCTGAAAGGAGCTATTTCTTAAGAAATTTGATCAGTGTTTCCCCTGAGGTAAAAACATATTACAGAAAGCAAGAACACTGACAAATTTCCAGGGACTTTCCGCTAAGCATACCTTTCTATAGTGTTTATTTTAATACCATTTAATTTATACAAATTTAAGCTGGGACATGCTCAGTGTTTCTGCTGATAGTTCTTCCCAAGAAACTCTTACAGTAGTCACATATTAAGCAAACCTAATTATTTCTAGTACCTCTCTTCTTATAAAAAAGAAAAAAGTAACTTTGTGTTTTCTAGGGGCTCTCTGGGAAATCTCAAAGATGGTTTTTAGATTAAAAAAAACCATCCTGACAGTTTTGTTTTTTCTATATTTAGGGTCCCATTTTGGGGAGGCAAAATTTAAAGAAGTTGTCAGAGGAGTTTAGATGATTGATTAAGCTAGAATGCCTGAGAAACAATATTTATTACCTATCTAATCAAAGTGACAATAAAATATTTAAAGATACCCATCAACGGCAATGCAATTGGAAAGAATGCTACCCTTTTCATAAACGAGCCTTTTTCCCCCCTCAAATAATCAAGGACATAACAAAGTCAGTGTAAAACACAAAAATTATTCTAGTAAGACGTGGAATATTTTCTAAGCACTTTACACAGAAAGTAAAGAATCACCATTCATCTTGTAAATAAAGGCATTCATCAGTAAGCCAGGGAAGCAAACCCATCAAAATAGAGCTAACTTTGCCAAGACTCTAATGTCTTTCAAAACTTCCTTTCAGACTTAGGTGTATCTACAAAGGCAAATAGAATTTACATTTTTTATTATTTTTTGTTTGTTTGTTTTCACTGTCCTTTTTCAGATTCTGAAGCAACTGACACTTTAAAACAGATCTCAGGGGAACCACAAGATCCAGACAAATTTTTCTTACAATTCTGAGATGCTATTTATGTAAACAGGCAATTTCTTCATTCCTGGTATCCTGAAATTAAATAATAGGCCAGTATTTTTCAAATTCTCAATTTTAATTTTTAATATGATATTGATAGTTATAACTCACCTCAACAGAAGCCCTTTGGGTTCTCAACAAGTCCCAAGAGTAAAATGGTCTGAAGACCAACAAAATTGAGGGCTGCTGCTTTAGGATAAAAGTATTCTTTTTCTTTGAAAAATGCAGTCGGAGTTCTCTGTCACTATTGCTCCTAAGTGTAGTTGCAGCCACTCATATTCATTATAACTTTTAACGAAAGCAGTGGTGTGGAAGGGGGTGACTGAGAACTTTCTGCCAAACGCCCGCATTACAGCCGAGTAGAAAAGCCCATTAGCATACTTTGCTATAGCCATACACTTCTCTTTTACATGTTCTTAAAGTCACAAAAATGAACATGCTCACTAACATGACCCATAGATACAGCCCTGCTAGAGCATATGATTAATTAATTAAATGTTTCAGTATTCTATCTTGCTTAGAAATTATCTAGATATATAATGGCTATCCATTCATTAACTCAGTTTAATACTAGTTCAAGGTTTTAAGCCACTGAGGAATCTTGGAAATGATCTTCAAGCTGGCATGCTACAGAACATAATTATTCTTGAAATAAAGTTATGAAAATCATGGTTCAATTTTATTGAACACAAATTTACATTACATAAGAGTAATGTTTAGTTAATTTAATCAGTAACCTGTACAATTATAGGAAAAATACACTCAAGTAGAATAAAATGTATGCTTCTTTTATATTTAACACTGATAAATCAGATAAGGCACAACTGTTCTATTAAACCAAACATATTAAACTAGTCTTATTTGCCAAAGAGTTACCTTAATTATGAGGACTTAGATTCTTAAAATGTTTATGAGTTAGTTTCTGTAAGAATTTTTTAGTGAAGCACATTTAAAGCATTGGAAATTAAATGTTTTAATTTTATTAAAATTTTAGAAATATTTGATTTATGTAAGTATTTATTTATCTAAGTAGTCAGAGTAGAGCTTCTTTAAGATACTTGATAATCTAATTTATTAATACCCTCTCAAGTGAGGAACATTTCACACTTATACTGCAAGAAATAAAGGCCTACTCGGCTGGCGTGGCTCAGTGGCTGAGTCTCAACCTATGAACTGGGAGGTCACAGTTTGATTCTCAGTCAGGGCACATGCCCAGGTTAAGGGCTCGATCCCAGTGTGGGGCATACAGAAGGCAGCTGATTGATGATTCTCTCTCATCATTGATCTCTCTCTCTCTCTCTCTCTCTCTCTTCTCTCCCTTCCTCTCTGAAATCCATAAAAATATATTATTTTAAGAAGTAAAGGCCTGAGTTATAGACACATAGATATAAAGGTACAAAAAGATCTAGAGTTTCAATTCTACAATTTTAGCCACAGGTTAAAAGACAGAAGAGGCACAGAAACAAAAATTCAGTGGTCCTGATATTAAAGAGCTGCTTTCCTTCTGGTGGGCACAAAATTCTTTGAGCTCAAAGTAAACAAATCTACAAACAAATAAGACTGACCAACCAGATTTTCTGTCATCTCTTTACTCAAGAGAAAATAAATTTCTATAATTTATTAATTCATGTACAGAAATCATTAAATGGTTACTATAAAACCAAATTTCCAATCATTGCCATCACTACTAGGGAATAATTTCTCAACCATAAACAAAACAAACAAATGAAACAAAACAAAACAGAACACAAAATTGGTAGAGAGAAAACAAATCCTAGAGAAACTGAGAGTCAACAAAATTCTATTGTGACTTCAGGTTCACCTCCGGGAGTTAAGAGTTGACATACCTGGGCTTCAGCTGCTCCTGGGATGCACTTGTTCAGCAGAACAATTTCTACTGGTCTGTCAGGTGAATTCACTGGGCACCTTGGGGGAAGACCTCTAACACTGATAAAGAACAATTTTTTTTTTAAAAAAAAGGTAAAAGCATAACTCTCATGCAAATATAAAATGAACACATGTCAATAATTTTATCTAAACTCATCTAATCTAATAAAAGAGAAACATGCAAATTGACTGCACCTCCACTATGCCCCAAGCCACGCCCACCAGCCAATTAGAGCGACTATATGCAAATTAACCCAACCAAGATGGCGGCCAGCAGCCACGGAGCTGGAGCAAGCAGGAGGCTTGGTTGCCCCAGCAATGGAGGAAGCCAAGCTTCCTGCCTGCCCTGGCTGGCTGTGGCCTCCACTCAAGGCAACAAAGTTTTATTATAGAAGATAAATAAATCCCAGATACCTGCTTCCAGCCAGCCTCCAATGGGAGCTTGGGTGGCTGGAGGCCATGGCCAGCCTGCAAACAGCCACCAGCCCCTCACCCAGACTGGCCAAGCACCCCAGCAGGACCCCCCGCCACCCTGAATGGGGTGTGGCCAGCCTGAAAATGGCCCTCAGCCCCTCACCCAGGCTGGTCAGGCACCCCAGTGGGGACCCCCACCCTGAAGGGGCTGTGGCCAGCCTGCAAGCAGCCATCAGCCCCTTACCCAGGCTGGCCAGGCACCCCAGCGGGGATCCCTACCCTGAAGGGGCTGTGGCCAGCCTGCAAACAGCCATCAACCCCTCAGCCAGGCTGGCCACACCCTCATAGGGTAAAGGTCCCCACTGGGGGGCTTGGCCAGCCTGAAAACAGCCATCAGCCCCTCACCCAGGCTGGCCAGGCACCCCAGCGGGACCCCCACCCTGATCCGGGACACCCTTCAGGGCAAACCAGCTGGCCCCCACCCATGCACCAGGCCTCTATCCTATATAACAAAAGGGTAATATGCAAACTGACCCTAACAGCAGAACAACTGGGAGCCACAAGCCAGGCTGCCGGCTGCCAGCACAGTGGTGGTGGTGGGAGCCTCTCCCGCCTCCTCAGCAGCGCTAAGGATGTCTGACTGCAGCTTAGGCTCAATCCCCCGGGGAGCCGGCCTAAGCCAGCAGGTGGTCATCCCCTGAGGGGTCCCAGACTGTGAGAGGGCACAGGCCGGGCTGAGGGACCCCCCCCCCCAGTGCACAAATTTTTGTGCACTGGGCCTCTAGTTCATTAATAAAAGAACCAGTAAAATGTTACAACTGATTCAATAGAGATTTCACAAAGCAGAGACACATATAGGAATTTACAGGAGTTTACAAATAAATGCAAAATTGGCTTTTTCCACAGTGAGAGGGGGAGGGAAGTCAATGGTCCTTCTGTTATCAGTAGAAGTGGAGTTCGTTGGGTGCTGCAGGGAAAAGAATTTCCTCAGGCTCTCAAGGGAGGATGGTGTTTTGTGGAAAGTTTTATTGATGATGTTAAATTAAAGAGGTTCCTCTCCGATGTCCTATCTTTGTCCGTCTCTCCATGGAAGAAGTCCAATCTTATCTTCAGCAGGGCCAGGATTAAGGCCACTGCCAAGAGTTTCTGTTCCATATTAAAGTCCAGTCCAGCGCAGGATCTGGCTAGCTTAGCTTGTGTTCCCAGCTGCAGTCCATTGCATGGACTATGCAGCTGCTTAAGGCCTCATGGTGGGCAAAATGCAGGTCACGAAGCAAGAGTGAATAAGGGGGAATCAGAAGGCAAGAGAGAGCGAACTCTTTGGGAATTTTACCCTTGCAGAATTTGTGTGCCTGTAGTGGCTTCACCCTCCTAGTCAATGATCCCTTTTCCCAGGCTAGACTGACAGGCAAGCACCTTCCCTAGTCACCTCGACTTCAGTGTGCATGCATCCGTCTCTCCCTTTGTTCAATTCCTTCCCCCAGTGATTTGCAGGGAATGGACAGTGGTTCCCTGGGGAGTGTGAAGGTGAAGCTGCAGCTTCCTGGTGAAGCTGCCCAGATGACCATGCTTATTATTTGGCCTCCCCTTTGCTCTCTTCCCATTACTAATATTAACAAACTAGCTTGAATTATAATGACAATACTTCTACCAGACAGAACATATTTTCATGTTTATAGACCAGGATGATTTGCATTGTTATCAATTTCTACAATTTACAGAGTTGCAAAATAGCTCAAAGGCAATGAAAGGTAGACAATATATACATTTCCATTGCAGATATACAATAATCTTTTTGGGGGGTCCATTTCCAAGTCTCTCACAAAGCTAAAAAGTATAAAACTTATGATCACACAAATCTTTAAAACATTCTGCAGCAAAATAGTTACATTAAATGTGGGCTCTAGGTAGACTCTAACACGTTTGATTTGATTGGATGTGGAGTAGAATGGAATGGGGTCTTCAAAAGTGAAAATGCCCAGGATCTATGAAGGTCTTCTTGGTGTTGAGTAGATGCTAGCATTGCATTCAGAATGTGTGTGTGTGTGTGTGTGTGTGTGGTTGTGTGTGTGTGTGTGTGTTTGGATGGGGGTGGTGGTGGTGGTGAGGTTTATTGAGAAGAAGGAAAATTTAAGGCAAGACTTCAAGAAACTTAGAATCCATTATGGTATAGAAAAATCAAGTTCATTAATTAATTATACATATTTTCACACAATCAAGAAAATGAGTTAAGTTCAGTAACAAAAGGATCGTGTAGAGGGAATGCAATTAACTAAATTAGGTGGTATGGCAGCCATGGTTGGTTGCTGACTTAATAGCCATCTCTTTCTTGAGAGCAGCTCCCCTGTTTTTTTCAGGCATAAAGTCTCAGGGTGCGTAGGGAAGGTAGGCTCCTTCCTCAATCCCAGGCGATAGTCAAAGGAGGTCATAATTCCAGTCCACAGGCCTTTCTCTCCATTACCACTGACATGACTCTCTTTCTGGCACTTTTGAGTTATTGCCTGCCTCTTGTCATTCTGCAAATCATTTTATTTCCTTTTTTATTAACCTATTTCAAATGGTGAACACACACACACACTCACACACTTTGAAAATCATACAAAACAAAAATAAAGAATAGCTTTTTATAAAATAAGCATTCAAGAACCATTATCCAGGTAATAAAATAAATATTGTCAGCAGCCCCCAATCCTTCCATGTGTCTTTATCCGATTGCACCCCTCCCTCACTGCCAGAGACAATCACCGGCATGATTTTGTGTAATCCCATCTAGCCTTTTCTTCATGTTTTACTATCTAATTTCCAGATCTTAGTTTCTCTAATAAAAAGAACCAGTGTTCCATGGGGAAAATAGTAGGTTTTACAATTTGAGCATAGAAAATACAAAATGAGCTTGGAACATCTTGCTTTACAAGAAAAAAGGAAATACTTTAAAAAGGATAGGATACATAAAAAAGACACAGGAACCCAACTGAAGTACATCCAATGGCCAAAGTTGGCACAATTTGAGTACAAAATAAATAATGATAGAACTGGCTCGGAAGCTGTAAACTGAAACAAATATCCATGAGTCTATACTCAGGTAAATAAAATAAATAAATAGAAGGGGAAGAAGAAACAGTTTTTCCTTACAGAATAATTCTACACCATTCATGGATACGGGCATCCTTGAATTACTAGGTATGGTAAGCAGGAAAATGGTCCCCCAAAGGCGTCCACATCTTTAACTCCAGAATTTGTAAGCATGTTATCTCACATGGCAAAGGGACTTTACAGATGTCATCAAATGAAGGACTTGGAGTTGGGGTGATTATCCTGGGTTATCTGGGTGAAGCCTAGGTAGTCACAAGGGTCCTTGGAATTAATGTTGTATCTATAAGGAACTTCCTAAAAATAATAAAGAGTAACAGGTTACGAAATTAACAAAGTGAGAGGAGATAGTGGAATTGTAAGACAAACAAAAATGTTGAATCCTAAAGAGGGCAAAAAAGAAAATAAAAAAGTACATGGAACAGTTGGACAACTAGAAATCAGGCAGTAAAACTGGTAGATTTAAATCCAACTCAGGGAATCTATAATAATAAAAGCATAATATGCTAATTCGATTGAACAGCCAAATGACCTCCCGGATGTCCTTCCGGAAAACCTTCCAGACGAAGCCGGGGCTGCGAGGGCCGAGCCCCTTGCACAAATTTTGTATATCGGGCCTCTAGTGAAGTGATAAAAGCAAGGTTGCTGGACTATGTGCATCTTTTAAGAATTTTCTTATAGGCTTGCCAACTCTCAACGATCTGGAAGAATGGACAGTGTTTAACTGGGGTCTCCGTCAGAAGCAAGGCTGCTCTTTCATTATTTACCTGCATTAGAAATTTCTGAGCTTGTGAATGTATTACATTTCCAATTTAAAAGATGGTAATTAAATATTTGTTGAATGAATTAGAAAATTTCATTGAACAGACTTATCTTTTTGGTTTAAATTTAGATTTTTCTCTTCCCTCCTCCCCTACCCAATCTTTTCTCTCTTTATCCCTTCTCTTCTTCTTTTAATAAGTTGTGCCTAAATGGGGATTAAAGTGGCTCAATTCAAATATTGCAATTTGAAGAGTACATATTGTACACCACCTTTTGTCTGAGATGAGCATTTTCGGTAGCTGCTCCCTGGTGGATTGGTGCAGGGGGCTGCCTCACCTAGGAGTGGGCTGTGTCTCTCAGTAGCCAGGAAACTGTTTCTTCCTTAGGATAAGCTTGAAATCCTCCTGGGTTGCTGGGGTGGGGGCTCGTCTCTAGTGACCTTTAAGGCCAAACTTTCATGTTTGTATGTATCAACTTTGTTCATTCAGCAAGCGTTTTATGGAATGTACCAGTATACTATAAGCCACAGATATATCAGCAGTGTTTGAGGAGGACAGGAAAAGAAAGTATGTCAAGTAAGAGTTTTATAATCTCATCTTCTCACCAGTAGGCAAATGACATGGCATTAAGACAACTAAGATCCCTATAATTAATCACTTTCATCTCTCTTTCATGAGACCAGTGGCTCTAAAACAGCTCTGGCAAACTCAAGGCTCAAGCTGACTCATGGCCAAATCCAGCTCATAGCCAAATCTAGCTCACTGGTCAAATTTAGCTCACTGTCTTCTCTCTTTTTAAAAAAATATATTTTATTGATTTTTTACAGAGAGGACGGGAGAGGGATAGAGAGTTAGAAACATCGATGAGAGAGAAACATCAATCAGCTGCCTCCTGCACAACCCCTACTGGGGATGTGCCCACATGCCTTGACCGGAATCGAACCTGGGACCCTTCAGTCCACAGGCCGATGCTCTATCCACTGAGCCAAACCGGTTAGGGCTCACTGTCCTCTCTTGCTATAAATAAAGTCTTATTGAAATGTAGCCACTTCCATTTGTCAACATATTGTCTATGGTTGCTTTGATGTTTAAAATGGCAAAGTTGAATAGTAGCAACAGTAGCTGTATGGCTCTCAAAACCTGACATATTTATTCTCTGGCCCTTTACAAGTATACTGTTATAAACTCACACAGAGCAAGGGACAGTCCAACATGTCATTTGGAGACACACTCAGGACTAACCCTGTCTTATTAGGGATTAGGACACAGGAAAATTTAGGGCAATGTATCTGGAGGTCATTTTAGGATTGAATCTTGGCATACTTTAGTGTACATTTTTTAGGAGACCTCATGCTTCATAGTGGTACCAGCGATGCGTAAGTGTTCTGTCCATACCTGCTTTTCTTGGCAATTGGACAGTGGTGAGTATAAAAGAGTTTGGTAAATGTCATGTTCTATACCCATGAGTGCAGCAGCTGGAAGCACTGGGTTTGATGAGCACCTAGCTACATGAATAGATCATAAAAACATATTTTGTGAAAAAAGTAGTGAACAGAATGAGATCTATAATGCCAAACTGTTTATGCCAATTAAAATATATGCATACATATAAACAATTTGCATCTTATTATGCTATTATAAGCAAAAAATATTCACCAAACATTGCAATTGCCTTGTCGAGGAGGACAAAGGGAGTAGCTTTGGGAATAAGAATGGATCAATTAATAAATAAGACAATTAGAGAGGCCTCATGGACAAATGATGACAATGTGCCATGAACTGAGGAATTTAACACAAAAATAACAAGTAAAAAAAAGGAAGGAAGACAGAAGGAAGGAAGGAAGGGAGGAGAGAAGGAAGGAAGAAGGAAGGAGTGAAGGAAAGAGATAAGAAAGCAGGAAGGAAGAAAACAAAATGGGGGAAGGGAGGATCAAGACTGAGAAGATCTGGAGACATATTCTGATTCTGTTATAGCTCTGGCACCTAAATAGATTTGTGACTTTGTGATAAGCTGTCGAGACTCAGCTTCCAAATTAGCCAAAGTCTAATGGTGGAGGCAGTGATTTTGAGGACAATGGTGATAATGATGGTGATGATGATGATGATGATGATGATGATGTGATGATGATGATGATGATGATATATATATATGATGGGTAGGGAGGTATCAGACAGAGCTGGGGGACTCCAAACCCATTGAGTGAAGTCCAGTCTTCAGGGAAGGGGATTAGTCTAGGGTAGGTAGGCTCTGAGGAAAGTTGGGGCTCAGACCCCAGTTGTCATCCACAGCCCAACTGAGAACCTGTTGCTGTAGCACTGAGGTGGCACGTGGTGCAGGTCAGGGGAGAAGGCTGTCTTTGGACACTCACTTCAGGCATGTTAGGTCTTAAACTTAGTCCATTCTGGGGAGTGGGCTCTGAACGTAATACTAGTTCCTATTGGCTCAGGGACTGAGCAGAAGCCTTGGGCAACAATGGGTTAAAGTTCATCAGAGGTGGTCTCTGGATCTTCATCTAATGTCATCATCCTTTTGTACTTAATTTCCACAATTTGGGATTATAATACCTGTTCTGAGTACCTCATTGGATTGTTTTTATGAACTAAGGAGATGATCTAGGGAGAACACTGAAAAAAAAAAATAAAGGACTCCAGACCTTAGTTACAAATATATTTAAGCAAATCCTTAGAAAATAATTCCTTCTTGTCATTCACCCCATCAGCTCAGTTTGCTGGATAGAAAGAAAAAAGAGAACTGGTTAATGCTCCAAACAGCCAATTTACTCTGAAAGACTCGAGAGAAAACATAATAGCTTTTATGTTACTTTAGTAATTTTCTTCAAAAGAAACATGCATTATTGCACTTCGCCCTTAAATTCTTAAAATTAAATCAGTGCTTTCGCATAGTTTTCAAACATATCTGAGGTGTACCTGAGAACTGTCCAATTTATAGCTAACTCCCAGCTGGCTGTTCTAGCAGCGAAGAGTGAAACTTTATCCAGTAATAATCTCTCAGCCCAGGAAAGCAAGAAAAATGGGAACATTTTTAAAGTTCATAGACCAGTGGACTTTATGTATAAGGAAAGAAATGGAAACCAGACTGTGAGAATTATTCTTGTGAATTCAACTAAGATCATATTTTTAAAAATATAATAAATATACTAGTATCATTTTCTACTATACAATAATTTAGGTAAATTTTTAGATAAACGTTCTCAATTAAAAAATAACCTGGAAATTACAATAGGGCTCAGCAAGAGAGTAAAATTCACCTGATATATAATAGTTAGTTACTGCAACATCAGGTTCAAACTACATATATAGCTCAGTGTTCTGCTGCTTTTTATACCTTTTTTATATCATTACATCACTAACACCTTTTTATGTAACTAAATTTTCCTAATTTTATGTTACTAAATTAATATTATTTTTAAGTACAAAATACTATCCCATCATATGAATTTGCCATGGTTTGACATTTTCTATATTTAGGTTACCTTTAATATTTTTTACTATTATAAATAACATTTTCATGAAGATTCGTTTACATAAATCTTTAATAACATCGCTGGTTGTTTCCTAGGATAGATCCATGAAGTTGGAATCACTAGGACAAAGTATACTAACAGTTTTAAGGTTTTTGATATAAAATTCTAAATTGCTTTTCAGATACTTTTAATTAAGTCTCCAGATACATAGCTCCAAATTGTTTTTCAGAACCACTTCAAAATTAGACTCTAATCAGCAGTTCAAGTGAGTATATGTCTTATCATACCCTCATTGGCATTGAGTTTCATCTTTAAAAAAAAATTCCTTGTCTATTTGAAAAGCACAGTAAACATTGTTTTGTTCTTCCAGCATCCCTTTGGGGAGCATTCCTCCTCCTGTTCATAATCTTTCAGATCAGACCCTGGAAGCGTAAACAGCAATCAATGATGGCACGTATGTTGTATGCCTCCCTGTGATGACACCACATATTTTATTGCTTAAATTGGCTTTGCATTATAAAAAAGGGAAGCTGCCACAATCCATCTTGACTTTTTAGAAAATGCCTTATGCAAACAGCATCTTGCATACATTTTGTTATTCTAGAGGAATCCAGGCTTCCCTGGGTCATTGCTTCCCTTTCAGTGATAAAAAGCTCTGCAAGGTTTATTTTCTGTTGGGATTTTTGGCTCTGCACAGAGTTCGCCCTGATGTATCCTATGCAAATGATGGTGTTCGAAACACGTAGGAAGGCACAGGCTCATGCCCAGTGTGAGGCAGGGAGGGCTGTGGTGGAAAACATGGCATGATCCCACCGAAAAATGCCGGAGACAGAAGAAAAGAATGCATAGGAGGAAGCAAAGAGCAGGCAGCGGGCGTGCTGTGTGGTTCAGGGCTGGAGATGTAGTTTACTTTCAAACAAAAGCAGGTGCTGACAGAAAAGACACATTGATGTTCACTGTCCAGCTTTGACTGAGGAGCAAGGCAGGAATGAACTAGGGACAACAACAGACACCTTTTGGAGAGCAGGATGGAGAATCTATCTGCAAAAAAGCCTGGACCTGGGGATTCAGCTTCAAGAAACGGCTAGGTAAAGCCTCGGTGCCGGATGAGGGTGGGTTCTACCTGTAATTCACCTGCTCACACATGGCTCCTGTTCAAAGAGTCATCAGCAGCGGAGTCAAATAGTTTTGTTGTTGTTGTTATTAGCACAGACGTTACATACCCAATGCAGTGGTTTTATTGAAGAGTGATAACGGTGTCGGGGGAAACACCACCCCTCACTGTGGAGGAGAGTGCTTAAATCTCTCTCCGACAGCTATTGGCTTATTCATAACTCAAGGCTCCATGGCTTCTCTTTAGAAGCCCCTGGAATTGTTTGCATTAAATATGGGTGGAAACAGTCAGTCTCTGTAGGGTTCACCCTGGCAAACATTATGGAATAGTTGTTTCTGAGTCACAGGCTGGGAAGAGATGCTGAGAGGGAAAGAAAAAGCACCAACTAACCATTACAGGCTAAAAGTAACACTCCAGTTAATGTACTGCTTTAGCAAAAGTGAAAAGTGTACGCTTCTTAACCACCACGATAACAAGCCGTTCCAGCTACTAAGCTATTGTCTCTAACTCCTGAGCCACCCTTCTACATCATATTTTGTGGTGCTGGAGTTGGATGGAACTCTGCCAAGCACCGTTCTGCTTTTGCCAGATGCCTTTGTTAGGCTTTCCAACAGAGGGCGCTACAGGGAGACCGTGAGTCATCCCAGCCAGTGAGGCAGGGGCTGTTTTCTACCTAGCTAACAATTCCTTATGTAAATGTGTTCTGTACTAATTGATGTGGGTCTGACTTCTCACTGACCCATGAGCCTACTTAGTTCCTTACACACAATCCCACAGGTGGCTGGGAAAGGTACCAGTGTCTTTTTTTGATAAGGTGTTTTGGCTTGTCTGTCAGTCCCTAAACATTTTCTTGCTCTTACCGTGTGCCCACTATGGAACTACTCATGGTGACACAGTGATGACAAAGAAAGGGGCATTGCTGACAGAGAGACATATGTGAGCAAAGCTTGAAGGTCTGAATCAGCATCGCACATCTGGGAACCCAAGTTGTTCTAAGGCAAAGTGGGCACCGGCAGGAGGGTAGCAATGGGAGGGGAGCTGGGCTTGAGCATGGACCCCCCCCCCTTTTTTTTAAACTTAACTCTGCTTCTCTTTTCTCTGAAGCTATTGCCTGTCCTTTGCCTCCAATTCCAATGAAATCACTTTTTTTCTCAGTCCTCACTGGTCTCCTTTGCCAACCAGCCACCCTTCCTCCTTTTCTTCTTAGTATCTCCCATTTGTTTCTCCTGTGATGCTTTCAGTAAAAATACTGTTTACTTATTGTTCTCCTGCAAATCTCTTGTTACCTTCTGTTAAGTCTTTCCAACAGTTATCACCAGTTTTGCAAAGAGCCTTCTGGCGCATCTTTTTGACTCATTAGACCTCTAAACACCCAGGGGCCAGTGTTATGCTAAGTTCCGCTTTCTGCACTTGACCAAGGACAGGCACTTATTAGTATTAAAAAATGATACATTCTGAATTTCATCCTTAATGTTTTACTCTAAGCCAGAGGACAGAGCCAGGGGGTCCTGCGACTAGGGCATCCATTCAGACATGACATTCATTTGTGGTTCCCGGAATCTCCCAGGGTCAAGTGGCTTTTGTTTGGATACCAAGTTTGTCAAATGAACAATGTGGTCCTTTTGCCCAAAGCACTTTTTAGATTTTAGCCACAATGACACCGGTGCTTCATCATGTTAGACACAGGAAACCACGCTCCTTGGCTCTGGAACTGAAACAAACACATCTGGCCAGGAGGTTCTCTCTGCCGAGGTATAATCTCATCCAGGTAGTGACCAAAAGAAGACTATTTTGTGGAGCTAGGGGAGTAAGAAGAGAAGTGGCAGGTGGCAGAGAAGGGAAACGGACAGAAAGTCCTGGTGATCTGGAAAAAAAAGGTGGTGTTGGTGGGCGGGGTGGGGAGGTCACGCAGAAATCAAATGCAAACCAGTTTATGCCAAGACAAAGGTATCTGCAAGGAGGGAGGTTTGCTATGGCCTTAGTGCTTCACTCACTCCTAAAGCCAGTCATAAAAATTTTTGGAATAAGAAGAAAGATGAGGTTGACCTTTGTTGGGGACTATACTGGGGTGGAATGTGGCCACCAGTGTCGGCCGATGTGAGAGTTCAAGAGATTCTGGGACTGGAAGGCCCGCTGAGCTTACCATGGTCAGCCTGATGCCCACCTCAGTGAGGGGGCTAGCACTGCTGGTCACCGATGCTATCGGGCTTCCTTAAGGGATGTCACTTAAGTACATTGCATTTAATAGCTTGCCAGTATTTCACTTTAGATGTATTTTCAATACATATTCCCATCACAATCATTATCAAAGGTTAGTCATAGAAATTAGTTTCTTTTTTAGTTGGGTCCCTGACAGACTTTGTCAGCATTATGAAAACGAATGTTTTCTTGAAAATGGATTTTGAGAGGGAGTGATGAAGCATCAGGCCCAGCCTGTGTGTGGTGAGACCGGGGCCTTCCAACCTCACCTGCTTCTACCTCTCCGGCAGCATTCTAGGACCCATCCTGACTGCCCCTACTTTCCTTATTTGTATTTTTCTGCAAAATAGATAACTCTGATAATCTCACGGATCCCTTGGCCTGTCAAGCTTGTATCACCTTCTAAGTACAAAGACTCTGAGCAGGAAAGGGTAACATGACTTCCCTTCATCTTTCTTTTCCTTTAATATTCTCTGCCCCCAACTCCTCCCTCTTCCCAAGAGCAACAACACAGCCCTCGACTACCAGACAAGCACTAAATAAATGACCCGAGCTGGGGACTGTCCCGCCAGCAGGGTCTGAATCCCTACTCAACCCGCCAAACCTCCTCTGTATTTACCATCTCCGCTTTCACTTTTCTTTAGTCTTTACCATGAAATAAACTACCCAGGTGTCTCCCCATCATAGACTCAGTGCCCTGCATTGATTTTTCTCACTGCCCAGCTGAAGGAGAAACCTGAAGGCCCAGTGTCTCCCTGAGGCCAAATCCCTTTTCCCAGGGAGTTGTTGACACGGGGTTTCTTTAATTGCCCTTTACTGGCTGCAGTCCGGTGTGGCCCACTGGGAACGTGAAAATCTTATTTTTGAGTTTCCAATTAATATTCCTTCTCACCTGCCAGGGGGTCCTCCTCCACGTCACCCCACCAAGTTCTGGTTGGAGTGCAGCCTGTCTCACCAGGAATGCTAACCTGAAATGTTGGGATCCTAAAACCGACTTTGGTTGAGTTTGATAATGAGCTGAGTCATGTAAAGTGCTGAATTATTTAGGAAGCTTCTCTACTCACTGGCAGAAGCAACTGAGGAGGCCACTGGGAACCATCGAGAGGAAATAAAGACAGCGGAGGAAGCGTTATTTTACCTAGCGAAGTTATTTTACCCAGCCTCCCCCTCGCTCTGGTGATGCCCACAATGAAACTCTCTGCCCTTCCCACCTCCCCAGCAGGAGAGATTCACTGGTTTTATGAGTGTTTCTCATGTGAACCTCATTAAATTTCAGATTCCTCAGGGTAAACAGCAAATAGGGAATGAGAGTTGCCTTCCTGGGAGATCCTGAGGCTAAATACTGAGCACTAAAGCCATTTACTGAGTTCAGACTTCTTTTTGTTGTCTCTTTGACATTCACTCGAGCCTTCCTTCCGTGTGCCTACTGCTAGCCAGTAGAATGTGGGGATGTGGGGGAGTGGGGATTTGAGGGACGGGGTGTGAAGTCTCGGGAAAGCATACAGAATGGGAGAAATTGGTAGGCCCTGGTTTCTCTTAATTATAATCCCAGGACCGTCTATTTGCAGCAGGCTCTCAAAGTTCGCCAACAGGCAACAGGTCAAAAGGGACAGACCAACATTGCTAAGCTGGATGTCAGGATGGCTCCCACGAGCATCATGGCCTTTGCAGGATGAGGCCTGGAGATCCTGGATTTGAAGCTGCCTCCCACTGTCTAAGGCAGCGGTTCATGGAGGTAGCAAGACCCACGGCTTCAAAGGTGGATGGCAAGCAATGTCTTACTTATAGCACTTATAACGAAATGTGCTGATTCTTTACTTGAAAAAATAAGATTTTTCCATATTATCCCTAGAATGATGTCCCTGACTTCCCTGCATTGGATATGCCTTCCTGCACGGGAGTGAGAATGGCTGAGGTGTAACCACCATACTAGGTATGTGATGATGTATGTGAGCCTCACCCACTGGGTGGTGAGGGCTGCTGATCCAAGGTGGACATTTCACCAGCCGCCATCCAGGAGACTGAAAATGAGAAACAACAATAAACACAACCAGATGTGCAAAGGCTGAAATAGCGTGTGGGATTCTTTCTCTTACAGCAGTTTCTACGGGTAGAGGCTGCATGTGCAGAGGGACTAGGGGCCGTGCCTGGGCTCTATTGGTGATATCTGTAATAGGTGGGGGTGGGGGTCATCTCATGTATTTGACATGTGCAAACAATAGACAGACTTTCATAACCAATTCCATTTCTGCTTTCCCTAGTCCCTTTTCTTAAATCCCTCCCCCAGGAAGAGGACGATAGAGTGAGGTTCTCAAGTGTTCATTTCTGTTCCCATTGACCCAGGAAGAAGAATTTCCATGCTCGTTGGTCCCTTCTGCATCATGGTAGTATGACAAGGACCTCCCAGGCCACTAGGCAAGTCCTTGGTACTCCTCTCATCCTCCCTCCCTCCACCTCTTGTGGATGTGTGGTATCTTCTTGTAATGAAAGTATGGGAACAAGTGTATCTTCTCTTGAATTCCAAAATATCCCTCTTATCAGTATAATCCTGAAGAAATTGGTATACTATGATAATAATTGTATACCAAGCTTAGAAAAGACATTTTGGTTTTTATTTATATCACACACAAATTATATGTTCATATTTCAGCCCTAGAATTTCTTTGCTAAATGCCCAGAGAGAGAGGGAAAAGGGCAGGGAGTGATAGATGGCTCCAAATACTCAAGAACCTCCAAATGCCTCACTAGATGAAAAGCAAATTAAGGATCCTTGACAAGTTAAAATCAAGTCTTTGTGGTTTCTCCACTGGAGCAAATGAATTTCCAGCTTAATAACTTTCTTAGAATTCCCCCTGCTGCTCTAGACTGTGACCCTTTCAACTACCGAGCTTATTCCTGGTATGTGTCACGAGTTTTAAATCTGACAGTAGCTTTTAATTAAATCCTTGTTTATCATTCAGTTAATGGGCTAAGACTAATGATGAAAGGAAAACCAGGCTTTCAGTGATTTTTCTCACCCATCATAGGATACTTGAGAAAAATAATAAAGTGATTTACTCAAGGGTGAGTTGGTATGAATGCCATTTCCCTGATTTGTTCTCCTATATGATTTCTGGAATGATTTGGGACAGCCAGTCACTCTGCTTGGGTACATCAAGAAATTACTATAAATCTCTCTGGAGGAGCTTAGACACATCCAACATCTCCCTCTTGCCAGGTCTGGGCACGCCGCCATCTGCAGTGTGATTCTTGAAATTTAAGATGACAAATCTTCAGGGTCACCTTTCTCTCTTTTTCAAGTGTTTACTCTGGGAACTTTGAGCACATTCTTGTTAGAAGTGCACCAGCCAGCCTGATTTACCTGACCTCATTCCCGGGGTCTGCCTTCTCTACCTCTTCCCTTTACATTTCTCAAGAGTAAATAGGATTTTGAAAGTTGGGAGCCCTGAGTTCTCTTCCCTGGGGCAGTCACTCAATCACTTTGCACCTCATTTTCTCCACCCATAGAGCAGGATAATCATACTATTTACTGAACTATCTAGATGAGATATTGTGAGAATCAGTTACAGAAGTGAAGGTTTAAAATGAAAGCAAAAGAAGAAACCATGAGTCTTAGCCAGTGTGGTTCAATTGGTTGGGTGTCATCCTGTGTATCAAGAGGTTACCAGTTGGATTCCTGGTTAGGGCACATGCCTGGGTTGCAGGCTCAATCCCGGTAGGGGGTGTGCAGGAGGCAGGTGATCCACACTGCACTCTCATAGCAATGTTTCTATCTCTCCCTTATTCTCTCTCTAAAAATCAATTATCTATCTATATATAAAAGCCTTAGCGACTGGCTGACTGGCCCACTGGCTGACCGGCCAGTAGCTATGACACGCACTGACCACCAGGGGGCATATGCTCAATGCAGGAGCGGAAGCCGCAGGCATGGAAACATGGAACAGACTGATGAATTTCAGAGGGAAGGGGGGAGGGGGAGGGGGGAAGAGATTAACCAAAGATCTTATACGAATACTAGAGGCCCAGTGCACAGATTCATGCGCCGATGGGGTCCCTCGGCCTGGCCTGCAGGGATTGGGCTGAAACCAGCTCTCCAATATCCCCTGAGGGGTCCTAGATTGTGAGAGGGCACAGGCCAACCCGAGGGACCCCACGGGTGCATGAATCCATGCACTGGGCCTCTAGTATCCTATATAACAGGGGTCCTCAAACTTTTTAAACAGGGGGCCAATTCACTGTCCCTCTGACCGTTGGAAGGCCGGACTATAGTTTAAAAAAAAAACTATGAACAAATTCCTATGCACACTGCACATATCTTATTTTGAAGTAAAAAAACAAAACGGGAACAAATACAATATTTGTATTTGCATGTGGCCCGCGGGCCATAGTTTGAGGACCCCTGCTATATAATATAAGGGTAATATGCAAATTGACCCTAATGGCAGAATGATCAGAACAACAATTGGACCAGTCACTATGAGGCACACTGACCACCTCTTAGTCCCTTTCCCTGGCTGGCAGGCTCCGATCACTTGATGGCCACCCACGGCGGGGGCGAGGCCAGCGAGCGGGCGGGAACAGCCGACCTCTTGGTCCCTTCCCCCTGCTGCAGCACCAATCACCCGATGGTGAACAGGGAATTGGGAGTGGGTGGCTGTGGGGGGCAGGACCAGCTGCAGGCAGCTGGGGAAGATGGCCCTGATCGCAGGCCAGGCCTAGGGACCGTACCCACACACAAATTTCATGTGCCGGGCCTCTAGTATATATTTAAAAAGAAACCATGAGCCTCTAACTATCTGAGGATACACTGGGACATACTTTCCTGAGCCCTGGGTAGGAAAGTGCCACATGGATACATGAATATGAGATGGGTGATTGGGGTGCTCATGGTCATTATTATGGCGTACATAGAAAACTCAATGACTCTCAGGCACTATAGTGAGAACACACCAGAAGTTGAATTTGCCAGTTGACCATCATGACCTTCAAAATGTTTCTAGTTCTTGCTTAATCTAAACCAGTAATCTCAAATGTCCTCATTGGTGTTCACTGGTCTTACAGCAGGGAGGTTAGAAATAAAATTTGATGCATTTTACAAGTAGACCATTTGCTTGATTGGAAAGGCAAATCCAATCTGAGGATTTTGAAGCTCCCAGATTAAGAAGTCCTAAGTGGATGGTTCTAGGTGTCCCATGAATGGGACTCAAAGGGTCTGTGAATTTAGATGGGAAAAAAATTACATGTTTATTTTCACTAAAATTTAATGGCAATTAAGTATTTTCTTCAGTTATAAATGTGGCCAGCAAACTACAGCAGTATGAGTAGTAGCTGTGTCTATGTTACCATCAGAAATTAAGGATATTTTCATATGATATTACCATTGTTGTACATACCTTGAAATACAATTTTCACTGATCACTGCTTTGAAATTGCAAAAGTTATTAGACCAGCTGCTAGAATATTGGTTTAGTTAATAAAGAAGCACATGTATAACACTGTATTGCACATCTGATTAAATTATATTTTCATTGAATATGTTTCTTTTGAAATCCTGTAAGTTTGATTGTGTGTATTTAAAAACATTATTCTGCAAAGGGGTCATTATTATTCTGCCTTCCCCAGACTCTATCTGATGCCTCCTAGGGACTGAGGCAGCCACTTAGAGCAGCACAGAACCCAGTCCTCCCAGTCCGTAGGCCTGGGGTCTGAGCCCTGGTTCACCTCTGTCTAGCTGTGGGGTCACTTAGCTTCTCTAAATTTCCATCCCTGTGAAAAGGCAATGACAATAATTTCCCACATGTTTTGTGGGAAGAGAAAATAAATACTAAATGTCAGGATGCTTTGTAAACTGTGAAGTGTTATGCAGATGCTAGGTATTAATATTCAGTGGTTCCAGACACTGCTTTTACTTAGCATCTCTCGAATCAAACCAGTGATGAAGGGGAAATGAAAGAAAACAATCAGGGGGCCAGATGTTTGATGTGCAAGAGACTGGAGAAGAAAAGTACATTTACGGTTTGAATTATGGAACATTTATGCATATGGTGAAGAATATAACGAAATCAAATAGATCTGGGTAAAAATTCCTGCCCGGCCACATTACTAGCTGAGTATCAGGCAAATTATTCAACTCCCTGAGCGTCAGTTTGCTCATCTGAAAAGGGGGGACAATAGCTACCTTATAGGGTTGCTAGTAAAGATTAAATAACTCTTACTCTTATGCCAGCATGTAGGGCTCAAGTTCCGTGTTTGCATACTTTTCCAGACCCATCCTTTCTTAATAATCCAAAATGTTGCAAATGAGAGAGAAACAGAGAGGGATACAAGAATTGTCTGTAGACTTTCTAATGAGTTGCTTTGTTTTCCAACAATGTGCTTCAGCTGAGTTTTACCAAGGATATTTTTAGTGCCCATTGATGAGCTTGGCTTGCTATCTGGTGAGCTATAGAGGGCACAGAGCTCTCCGGGGGGCCATTGGCAACCTTACACTAATCTACATTGCTGTCCAGTATGGTAGCCACGAGCTACATGTGGGTTTTTAAATTTTCAATTAACTAAACTCAAGCAACATTAAACATTCCATTCCTTAGTTGTGCAGGTCATATTTCAAGTGTTCAGTAGTCACAGGTAGGCCTTGGCTACCGAAGAATAGAACATTGTTGTCACAGTGCAAACTCCTGAGCAGCATTGTGACTGGCTGTGAAGGGCTGGGTCTGTCCCAACGACACAGACTAGACTACGGTAATGTAGGTAATCTATGGCAACAAATAGCCATGTGGACCCCACACAATGGCCTAATGGACTGCAACTAGCCTGATGCTGTACCGGACCCAAACGAGAAACTTTGGACCGGAAACTTTGGATGCTAGCTTTGCTTTTAGCTCTACCGAAGCCCCAGCTGCACATCTTCCAGAACTGGATTAAGGGAAATGGAAATTTGAAAACCCAGAGATGTAATTCCATGAAAATAAAAGTCACTCATCCTCCCGTGTGAGTCAGAAAATTCTTTTTCTCAAGATATCGTAAGGACCCTTCCCCCAGCGCCCAGTGGGGAAGGGCATACCTCACTCCCACCAATAACATGACCTCATGTGATCCATAAGGGATGGTTTGTGCAAGAAAAAGGAGCCTGCTTTCTGTTCTCTGTTCCTTGTTTTCTACTCTCTCCACCCTCTTTCTTCACAACCTTGTCTCTGATTATTCTGGCAAAGAGCTGTGGCCCCATCCTCTGTTAACTCCCCTACTTCTGGGTTTATCTAATTAGAATTTAAATTGAGAAAGGATTGTAGGAAAAGTGGTGATTCCGGTTGGAGCTTTCTCTTTGTGTGTATCACTGGAGGAGAGCGGGTACCTACTTCCTTTGATATGGTAATATCACCAGCCTTATTTGCAAAGCTCATGCAGCCAGTGGAATGGGAGTCACAAAAGCAGCAGCCCTGGTTTGATGGATTTCTCAACAAAGCACCCATTCTGCCTCAGTTTCTCCTTTAAGCATGGGTATGTCTCTTCCTACCACTCATCACCTTCCAAATATACTGGTAGCACCATAAAGAAGACGTGGTTTATAAAATCATTCTTACATATCAACTAAGAAGCTTACAATCTCTAGATTCTTTCCCCCTACTTGTTTTTTTCTCTTTCAATATATTCTTGGAAGGAATAACCTTCCCTGTTACTATCTTATCTGTTTTCCAAAAGCAATGCACTCATTTCTGTTTACTAAGAAGGTGTTCTTGTAGAGTCAAGATATGGGTCATTGGAAGGGTGAAGGAAACCACAACCTAGGGAAATCTGTCACTGTCACCTCATAAATATTAAGATGCAACTGTTAAGGTAATGCTAGCTGCTGTAACAAACCCCCAAAGAGCTAGTGGTTTAACACAATGGAAGTTTATTCCTTGCTCTCGTAAATCCTCACCTCGTGTTTCCATGGTGAGTTTTGCACAGAAGCACCTTCTTTACTGTCTCTACCTGCTAGATCTTCTAAATCAGCCAGCAGATTGGAAAGTGAGAGTGGGAATCACGACTGTGCAAAAGGTTTACGTGGGGGCGTCTGCAGGGAGCACACAGCACATTTTCGCCGGATGTGCTAGGTGAGTCTGATCCACTGCATGAGGACTTTTGGACTTGTGACCATGGCTGCCTTTGAGTCACAGTTTTCCTCTGTTGCCAGCACCAGGGATGGGAGGGCTTGTTAAGCCACCGCCAACCTCAGTGTCTGTTGCTTATTTAGAGCAGAATTCTAAAACTTAGCTGGGTGGAGTTGTTAAGACCCAGGATTGTTGATGCAGCTCCCACCTCCACAAGGGAATCCTGACCAGAGAGGGTGCCAAGGAGCCCTTGTCCTTGGCCTACCATGGGGACCACGTCCCAGCTCTCCATTTCTCTGCCTCCGGACTCATCATTACGATGCGTGAGTTCAGAGAGACACCTGTCCTCGGTGAGCGACAGTGGCTCCCCCTGAAACTGATGAGTAACGTCTTTGCCACCCTCCAAGTAACCGTTCATAAGAGTGAGGGAGGGGTGACCTCAGGTAGCTCTCAGACCTTTGAGGCAAATCCTCAAAGACCACCAGAGTCTCCGCAGCAGACGATTCAGGTCAGATTCGTTTTCCCTTCCCTAGGACTCTCTCCAAACATCTCTCTCTACCCGAGCTCAGACAAGGCAAACAAATTTCAATCCGAGAGCAAGTGAAAACATAATTAAGAAGGTAAATCTGTTTCCCAAAAAGCATACAGTGCTCTGCTCACTGCACATTCTTTTAAGTGTCTGTAAAGACAAAAGACATGCAAATATCAGTGCAGACACAGCTGCTGTGTGTGTGGAGTTTGCAATTAAACGCCGGCCTGTGCTGCCCAGTGCCCTCTGTTTTGGAGGGCGAGAGAGCAGAGGAGAACTTTAACTCCGAGCGTAGAGCAGAGGGAGGTAAACCCTGCACAGGCGCTGGATTCACTTGGAACAGGAATGTGGGCCAGAAAGATCTAGGTACAGTGATGGCGAACCTTTTGAGCTCGGCGTGTCAGCATTTTGAAAAACCCTAACTTAACTCCGGTGCCGTGTCACATATAGAAATGTTTTGATATTTGCAACCATAGTAAAACAAAGACTTGTATTTTTGATATTTATTTTATATATTTAAATGCCATTTAACAAAGAAAAATCAACCAAAAAAATGAGTTCGTGTGTCACCTCTGACACGCGTGTCATAGGTTCGCCATCACTGGTCTAGGATCTAAAGTGTCCCCTGGGATGGGGCTGCTTTTTGCTTGATGTTGTCTCAGCGCCCTCACGCTCCCCTGAAGAAGCCAACAGATCCAGATGGATGCGCTTTCTGAGTTGCCTACATATTTAAAGGCATGAGCAAGCCCGTGCCTTTTCCTGGAGGCTGTCGTTTAACTCGGCTGCAGCCTGGCGCACGGCTGTGTAAACACACCAGGCCCATTGTTTGGGCAGGGGTCTAATAGAAATGGCAGGGTTTGGTCACCAGAGCACAGGGGACCGGCCTTCTCAGCGCCCTCTTCCGGAGGACAGGAAGCTCTTTAGTATGCCCTACTTAGCCCGCAATTCAAAGAACGTCGTTCTGTTCCCAAGAAGCCATTCAGTCATAATAGATATGGTTAGAATGACAGCCCAGAGGCCGTGGGTTAGAAAAACACATTTATCAGAGCAGACCCGAGACTGCAATAATTAAGTGACACAAGTGAATGCAAGTTAATGAAATCTCAATCGGATTGTATGTGCTCCACCTCTCCCCCTGACGTGTCTACAGCAGCCCAGGCTGGAGAAAGCATCAGGAAAGGAGGAGTTCTGGGGGTGGCCCCCTCCAAACTGTGCTGGAAAGTTAGTGTCCGGGTGGGGTGGGGGTACAGCAAGGACCTGATCCACCGTGTTCTGTCCCCAGACTCAGCTGGCAGCTGTTGGTGTAACTTGGGATGGGCTTTTATAGATTTCAGTTTCAAGGTTTGCCAGGTCCAGAATCCTTATCCCTGAGATATTTTGAGGAGAACAAAGTGATTCTTAAAAAGCATTTAAACTAAAATAAAAAGCACCGGAGATGACTGCAATGACACACTTAGAGGGTTTTATCTTCCATTCACTCTTTTAACGAAAACTGATTGAGTGCTACCGTGTGCCAGGCGCTGAGAACATAGCTGTAAATGATAATAATGATGAGAGTGATGATCACATCAGCAACAATAATAATGACTAACTCTTGTGCTTACTGTTTTCCAGGCACTGTTCGAAGTGCAAGTGACATGCCATTAACCCATTCTTCCTTGCTATAACCCAATGCTACACAAGACAGGCCAACAAGGCAGAGACCGGCCTGGAAAGACCATGAAGTCGGTGAGGCAAGACCTCTGCTGGGAGAGATGTGGGGGCTGAGGGCATGTGGGCCCAGGAACCCAGCGAGGGCCTCTCAAAGGTGTGCAGGCTGAGGAGGAGGTGGCCTCAACCTGCCTTGAGGAGAGCATGCTTTGAGGGGACAGCAAGGACAATAGTTCTGTTGGTTGAAGTTTGGGGTCATGGTAAGAGATGTTGGGGGTGGAGGAGAGGGTAGAAAAGACTTCCTAAACCAGGTGACAAGAGTCATCCCCCAGAGACCTGAAGGATGCCTGGGAGCTGGCCAGGCAAGGGGTGGGCATGCCTAAGATCCTGGAGGGGCGGAGCAGAGGCTGGACAGGGTCCCAGGCATGGCCAGCCATGCTGTGGCTGGGCAAGAGAAGAGGCTGAGGGTGGGCAGGGACAAGGCCATCCCAGCTGTATTCAGGAAGCGGTGTGTCATTCTGAGGGCACAGCTAGGTTCCCCAATGAGGAAGAGCATGCTGGCTGCAGGGTGGAGCATAAATGACAGGGGAGCCTGGGTGAGCCATGGTAGTGAGTGACAAGGGCTAAGACAGGAAGTAGATGGATTTGAGACCTACCTAGGAAGTAGGGTGGGAGGGAGGGCAGATCCTGGGGGATTCCTGGAAACCCCACATATATGCAGAGCAGCAACAGTGGCAAGGCCGGGGAAGGAGCCTGTGAGCTCTGCCCCATCATGTCACAGGGCAGCTTTCTCCTCCAAGGGGGAGGGTTGCTACGTCTTGCTTTTCCTGATGTCCCCTCCTCCCTCTATACCGCACTGCCCACCTTGGTCCTCAGAGTCTGCCTCACTGTGGGTTTGGCGCTCACATGACCCTGTCCACAGTGGGGGCCCCTGTTGGATACAAGCCACGTGGCAGGACCAGGCCGTTGCCTGGAGGGCTTCCCAGGAACCCGCTGGCTGGCTGAGCACTTCAGCAGGACGCATGTGCTTCCAAATCTCTTCTGACTGAAACTCTGTAGGTCCATAGCCTTTCTTTTTCTCCTCTGAGAAAATTTTAATCTGGGGCCTTCACTTCAGCAATGGGCTTCGGGAGTTCAGGGTGAGCCTGGAATTCTGTGTAGAGTTGTGTGTGTGTGTGTGTGTGTGTGTGTGTGTGTGTGTGTGGTTTTTCTGGGAAGAGCACACAGAGCTGTCAGATTCTCTGAGGGATTTATGATCCCCAAAGCTTAATAGCCATTGATTTGGGCTTTGCTTTCAAGGTTAAAATTTTCCTGGTCAATTTTCCCTTCTCATGATCACCATCGCCTCCCAATGCTGAAGTCCGGGGACAGAGTTCACCTCATCTCTTCGCAGTCTGGCCAGGAATTCAAAATAAGCATTTGCCCCTTAAAGCTTGTCTCCATCTTGCTCTGAAAAGCCTCCACTACCCTTCATCAAATATTTCAAAATACTTGCCGCACCCAGGTATATTTCATGGTGGGAAAAATCATTATGGGAGGTCCTTCTTCCCGCAGGTCCCCATCGCTTTGGGAGTGGGGGAAGCTTGCTGTGCGCTGGCCTGATTTAGGCCTCCTGACTTGACAAACCCCTGTTCATGACAGCAGCTAACACTGATTGTCAGGCACTAAGCACTTTACTGGTATTATCTCACATAAACCTCTTAAGAGTGATGTGAGACAAACACTAGAATTATCTCAATTTCAAAATGAGGAAACTGAAACGTGGTATAAGTAGCCAAGCAGAAAGTGGCAGACCCAGAAGTCACACACAGGCAGTTGAATTCCAGAGGCCTTGTCTTAGCCTCCACTAAGCCTGTCTTCCCTTCAGCTGTTCCCTTGCTCCACCTGAAGACACCACTACTCTGACTTGCCTCTTACTTGGAATTAGTATCATTTGGACTCAGATCCTAACCCTGTTCTCTGAAGTTTCTTTGGGAAGTAGTGGACAAAAGCTGTTCCATAGAGGAAGCAGTAAATTTGTTAATGATAGAAATAGCTAGACTCAGTATCTCTCACCATGGGGTGATTTGAAAGGCCGAGAAAGGTTCTGCCACCCCTCAAATATTTCCCTATCCTAGAATTCCAGTGTCCCAAATTCCAACGTTAGAGGTTCATTCCTTTAGATTGCTTTTTCCTCAATCCACTTGAGCTGCTTAAAATAAATAGGAACAGCCCTATGGCTAAGTGGTTGGAGCGTCAGCCCCAGCACCTAAGAGTCATGGGTTCGATTCTCTGTCAAGGGCATGTACCTGGGTTGCAGGTTTGATTCCCAGCCCCAGTTGGGGTGCGTGCATGAGGTCAACCAATCTATGTGACTCTCTCACATTGATGTTTCTCTCTCTCCTCCTCCCTCTTTTCCACTCTCTCTAAGAATCAATGCAAAAAATATCCTCAGGTGAGGATTAACAACAACAACAAAAATAGGAACAACACTGGGAATATTAATTGGGAGTCCCATTAGCTAGGGACAGCCCTGAAAGATCCGAGGGCCAGCAGATGTCCAAAGAGAAGAGAGAGTACATAAAAGGGCACTCACTGAAAGTGCTGCCAAGGGCCAGCCCTATACATGGCGCGTACCTTGTCACCAGATTGGAGAGAGGTTTGTGGACTAGGCTCATTACTGGATCTCCAACAGAAGACTCTGTAGGGTCTTGGCTGGTGTCTCCACAGCTGGGAGAGTCTGAGGGAGGACAGCCCAGCACTGTCCAAAGCTCTTGAGGGTTCTCTTGCATCTACCCTTTGTGGGGTTGGAGAGCAAGTGATCTGTCACCTCTAGGAAGTCAGCCAGTAATCTAACATTACCTGATGTTAGAGGGATCAGCTTTGATATCTGGGAGAGGTGGTTTTACAGTTATCATAGGGGCAACATTACCCCCAGGGCCAAATGCAAGTGGTCAGCTAATGGCTTGAGAACAACCCCCGAGGTCCTCCCCTGGGTCCCAGTGTCACACATTGGACCATTGGTATGGAGACCATTGGATTAGAATCTGGAAGAGGCCCTGTTATGGGCTGAATTGTGTCTCCATCCACCCAAATTCATCTGTGAAGACCTATCCCTCAGTCCCTCAGAATGTGACAGTATTTGGACTTAGGACAGTGATGGCGAACCTTTTGAGCTCGGCGTGTCAGCATTTTGAAAAACCCTAACTTAACTCTGGTGCCCTGTCACATATAGAAATTTTTTGATATTTGAAACCATAGTGAAACAAAGACTTGTATTTTTGTTATTTATTTTATATATTTAAATGCCAATTAACAAAGAAAAATCAACCAAAAAAATGAGTTCGCGTGTCACCTCTGACACACTTGTCATAGGTTCGCCATCACTGACTTAGGACCTTTGAAGAAGTGATCACATGAAAATGAGGCTGTCAGCTAGGCCCTGAATCAATCTGACTGATATCGTCACACAGAGGAAATTTGCACACACAGACAGAAGAGGCAGCAAGAGGGTGGCCATCTTCAGCCAAGGAGAGAAGCCTCAGAGGAAACCTGTCCTACTGATACCTTGATCTTGGACTTTCAGCCGCTGAAACTGTGAGAAAATAAATTTCTGTTGTTTAAGCCAGCCAGTCTATGGAATCTTCTTATGGCAGCCCTGGCAAACTAATATAGACTCCATGGGATTTAGAGCAGAAATCTCCAAAATAATAGATGACTCTTTGAGATGAAGGGAGAAAAACATTATAACATCTATGTCAATTGATTTTCATCTGGTGCTACATATTGATTTCAATTTCTTATATGTTTTTAGATTAATTTATTTTTATTGTTCAAGGTATTACACATGCTCCCCTCCCTCCTTTACATATTACATATGTTCCCACCCCCACAACCCCACTTCCCCCAGGCCTACCCTCCCCCCCCACTATTGTCTGTGTCAATGGGTTATGCATATAAATTCTTCTGTTAATCTCTTCCAGTCCTCTCCCTCCCGCCTTCCTTTTGAGATTCATCAGTCTGTTTCATGCTTCCATGTCTCTGTCTCTATTTGGTTTGTTATGTTCCACATATAAGTGAGATCACGTGATACTGTCTTTCTTTTACTGGCTTATTTTGCTTAGCATGATACTCTCCAGGTCCCACCATGCTGTCTCAAAGGGTAAGAGATCTGTACATAATAGATCAGTATAATAGGACATGCACATAATACGTAACATATTGAGGATGTGTGCTTAAAAATTTTTACAGATGGGATAAATAATAAAAAAGTTTGGATGCCAAAGATGGTGGCTAACTGTGTATCTCTAAATCCTTAAGACAAATAAGAATAATTTCTTCTCTCATAATTACAAGTGCCCTGAAGAGTTCATCATCTGTTCCATACTCTTTCCACAGCTTATTACTCCCTTGCCTGTATCACGGAGATTTATGTTGTCATCACTGTAATTGTTATCTATGAGTGCTTGTGAGCAATGACTCATAGAAATGTATGCTATTGAACGGACTAGAGGCAACATAAAATCAATTCATTAAAAACCATGCTTTTCTTAAACTTCTCAATTAAGCCTCCTTCCCTTTCCCTTTCTGCTCTTGACAAAGAGACCCAGCATTTTAAGATCCTGAGATAGTGAAAATTACTAAGCACTTATAATACTAGGGAAGGTGTTTGGCAGTTCTCTGCAACTTTCCCTTCCGGTCCGATCCAGTTGCATCCAGGCCTAATTCTGGTCTCAGATCAGTCTTTGACAAGCCTGGGCAAATTGAGGAAGATGGTCTTACCAACCCCTATCTCCAACCCCTATTTCTGCTTATGACCCCTTGAAAACCTGTCAATATAGTAGCTTAGTGTATATACCCCCAAAATTTAAAAATATAATTGTGGCTCTAAGACCCTGGAACTCAAAGAGAAAGCCATCCAGGCCTCATGATCCTCTTAGGGACGGGCAGTGATGGCCTACCTCAGGCCTGACAGCATCTTGGCCAAGTTCACTCTTTGGTTTGTGGTTAGGCAGGAACAATTAATCTTCATTTAAAGGGAGAAAGATGCCCTACCCAATTCCACTGTGGACCAGTTTGGCCTGGCTCTCCTGGGCTGGCACTCACTCAGTGGTCTTTCAGTGAGAAGCGTCCTGAAAGTGACATCCCCTGGCAGACACCACTGAAGTGCGAGAAAGAATATTTTTGATGTACATGGCAGCCCTGCATGAACTTATGCCAGCAGAATGTTTGAAGTAGAAAACGTCAATGCTATGGTGGTGACATTAAAAATGTCTCTTTGGCTGAGTGGTTAATCTCCTGACATTGTTTAAATGTGCCTACAGGGCCCGAGAGAGTCACAAATCTACGAGAAGGGAACCAGCTCTCAGAATGAGCTGGCAGGTATACAGCTTCCCTGAAGGCTGCTGAGGAGGCCGTGCAGCCTGCACATTACTTCTGCCATTAGCACCGGGAGTCACCGTGACCCATGTCCTAAATAAGTGCTCCTTTGACAGGAGCATAAGTAGAACTGGCCCCCAAGGGCAAGGCCCGTCGAGACTGATCCGGCCATCTCTACTTGGGCATCTCCATGGTAATGTAATGATACCTGATGTTATTTTGGGACAATGTCAGTCACACTCAGAGCCATGTAAAAGGCTTTAAAGCTTTGCTCGGGCCACACGGGGTAAGATTTGGTTCTCAGCTTTCTGGAATAAATGGAATGTGATCATGTAGCCAGGAAAGGAGGTGCTCTGTAGGCAGACAGCTCTGGTGTGGGATATTGACTTTTCTTTTTATGGGTGGGATACCTTGGGAGAGCAATATACTTTCTCTGCTCTCAGTGTTCTCATCTCTAAAATGGGGGATAAGACCGGCTGCTCTAGAGGTGTTACGGTGGTGAGGGCGGAATGCAATCATGTATGCAAAGCGCTCAGCACACACTCTATTGTGTTAGTTCCCTCACTTCTCAGCAGGCAGACAGCTGACATGCTCGGCCACTATATTGTCTCTATTTGCAGTCATCAACAATAGCTGGGCCTCCTTTTGCATACAGCCCAACATCACTAACGCTTCCTTTGGCTTTTCCTCTCAACAGTATTAATTTATTCTTTTATTCAGCACACACGTATTTTTCTGGTGCTATACAGGTACTGGGGACACCAGGTTGAGCAAATTAGACATGGTGCCTGCCCTTGCAGAGCTTCTGGCTCATGGCCAAGGCTGACAAAGATCCACAGGTCTGTCTTAGTAGGTTGTCAGGGCAGGCCGCCCCTAGGAAGTGATGTGAGTGAGACCTGAACATAATGCACCAAGGTGACCACTTTCCCCCTTTCTGTTGACTCATGCTCAATGATGGACATTTGTAAATTGGCTGCAAAGGAGTACTTAAGGCTTATCAGTCAGAGAGCTAACCCACAACCGTGGCTTTTCTATTTCTGTTCTTTAACCAACTGAGCCAGCCACATCCTCAGTCTCAAGTTTGAAGTGGAATTAGAAAGTGGGATTCAATAAAGCATAGAGTTTGGCAAGTGATAATGCACAGTTTGGCACTGGCATTTTGCATACTGCTTGACTCAGAAATTCCACTTCTGAAAATTTATACTAAAAGATGAACAACTATTTGCACAAAGATTTGACTACAAAGATGTTGTTTGCCAAATTATCTTAGCACAAAATTTGAAATAATCTAGACCCTCCAAGATAGTGATTGGATTGGGTAAATGAATCTTGATAAATGCATTCAGAGAAAAAAATATGCAGCCATTAAAATATATTATAGAAAATAAGTATTCCCAAGAAACTAGAAACACCAATCAGAAAGGATATATGCATCCCTATGTTCATAGCAGCACAATTTACCATAGCTAAGATTTGGAAACAGCCTAAGTGCCCATCAGCAGATGAATGGATTAGAAAACTGTGGTACATCTACACAATGGAATACTATGCTGCTGTAAAAAAGAAGGAATTCTTACCATTGGCAACAGCATGGATGGAACTGGAGAGCATTATGCTAAGTGAAATAAGCCAGTCAATGAAAGAAAAATACCACATGATCTCACTCATTTATGGGTAATAAAGACCATTATAAACTGATGAACAAAAATAGATACAGAGGCAGAGCAGCATCAAACAGACTGTCAAACTACAGCGGGAAGGCCGGGGAGGGTTGGGGGAGAGGGAATAAGAAATCAACTGAAGGACTTGTATGCATGCATATAAGCATAACCAATGGACACAAGACACTGGGGGTTAGGGGAGGCCGGGGGAAGGTCAAGGGAGGGTGAAAAAAGGAGACATATGTAATACTCTTTGTAATACTTTAAGCAATAAAACAAAATTTAAAGAAAAGAAGTATTAACATGAAAGATGTTCACAATATATCTTAAATAAAAAAGGGGAAGTTAGAAATTAGTACATATGGTATGATTTTTACATTATTTCTGAGAAAAAATCTGAAAGAGTATATAAAAGTATTATTAGTAAATTAGTAATTATTTCTGGGTTGCAAAAATAATGATTTTTATTGCATTTATTTTATTTGTCCCCAGTTACATATTTCCCCCCAGTTACATATATTCTTTGTGTATTAAGAAAAAAGTTAGCATAAAAATAGAGCTTTCACACAAAAGATGGTTAACATAATTAGTTATTAGGAAAATGCAAATCAAAACCACAATGAAATACCACTTCACACCCATTAGAGTGGCTACTATAAAAAAGATGGACGATAATAAATGCCTGCAAGGATGTGGAGAAATTGGAAGTCTTATGCATTGCTGGTGCAGCCAATTTGGAAAGTAGTTTGGCAGTTTTATATACAGTTAGTGTATGTCCCAACAATTCTACTCCTGGTTATATATCCAAGAGACATGTAAATATACACCTATATAAAAACTTGTACACAACTGTTCATAGCAGCATTATTCATAAGAGACAAAGAGTAGAAACAACCCTGTGCCCATCAACTGATGAATGGGCCAATAGAATGTGGTATATCCATACAATGGAATATCCTTCTACACTAATAAAAGAGAAACATGGTAATTAGCGTACGACCGCTACCCTTCCCATTGGCTAATCAGTGAGTATATGCAAATTAACTGTCAGCCAAGATGGCGGCCGGCAGCCAGGCACTGAAGCGAGCATGAGGCTTGCTTGCTGCGGACTCCAACGTTCCCCGCCTCACTTGCCGGCCTCTCAGCTGCAACTCTAAGCAACTATGTACTATGTTGCAAATAAGAAGCTAAACAAAACCCCAGAAACC